>NC_135785.1:53662500-53970000 GCF_051106095.1 Pogona vitticeps
TTGCTTTTGCTGACACAAGGTGCCACATTCCCCACTGACACTGAATAGCTGGCAATCCTGAGCATTATCAACAAACAAACAAATGCAACCCTCCCAGCTTTGAATTCCCTTAAGTCATTGGTTGATAGCTCAGGAGGGAACTAGAGGCTTGCATCTTAAGGTTCACAAAATGGGAGATTAATTCATTGTAGTGTATGTGTGGATGAAAGAAGTGTTGGAATCTCAAAAGGCTTGAGCAACATGAGCTTAAACATAGTTATTAGTTTGGAAACAGATTTCTGAGAACACACAGGCAAGCTACTTTAGGCTGATAGTAAGCACTATGTATTGTTTTAGAGTAAGTGCTATTGGAGGATGAATCTGTATTAAGGGATTGATGCATATTTTAACTTTTGGTATGAAAAGTTACACTGCACAGGAAACAAACCCCGTTCTTTATGTGGTTCTGTTGTTTCAAATTGTGGAAGAAGGGTTTAGGAGTGTCTCATCAAATAAAGATGCACAGAGTCAAGCAGAGAGAAAATATGTATTTCTTCTGACACGTGCATGCTCAATATAACTTGAAAAGATACATTTCAAATGGGTATTCTCGGCCCCAGTTTGTGAACTGCAACTAATTTGGACAGACACTATTAGTAATCTTGCCTCTTTGTGTCACTGCTATGGATATATACATCTGTTGCTATGGATATATACAGTATTTTGTAGATATATATATTGCAAAAACCTTGCAATCAAAACACTGTACAGTGGTGCCCCGCTTGACGACGATAATGTGTTCCAGCAAAATTGCTGTTAAGCGAAATCGTCAAGCAAAAAAACCCCCACCCATTGAAATGCATTGAAAACTGGTCAATGCGTTCCAATGGGGGAAATACCTGATCGTGCAGTGAAGATCCTCCATAGGGCAGCCATTTTCCACTCCCTGTCTTGAGAAATGAGGTCAGCAAAATAGCGGGGAGCCATTTTGAGATCCGCCAATCAGCTGTTTTTAAATAGTTGTTAAGCGAAAAATCGGTTCCCGAAGCAGGGAACCGATCATTGTGAAGTGAAAAAAACCCATACAAACATCGTTAAAATACTCACTGTCAAGCGATTTTGTTGTCTAACGGGGTAATCGTCAAGTGGGGCACCACTGTACCTAGGCTGTGTGATTTGCAGTCATTCTGTTGATGTTAGATTGTGCACGAAAGGTATTAAGGGAGGATTATTTACAACTGCGATTAATATTAATATCTCCATTTTGTACCTTTAATACTGTTTTCATTCTTTTCCTTCTCTTTCTTTCCTAGGTTTGGACCCTGTCACCAGGTAGAGCTGGGCAGTGTCTGCACACAATACAGACTGAAGATCGGGTTTGGTCCATTGCCATTAGTCCATTATCAAGGTAACAAATGTCATCTTAAAGTTGTGTTTGATGTGGACATTTCGTGTTCAATTTATCTTTTTATAATTTGTAATTTTAAAAAAATGTTTTTTAAATTATTTTTTTAAAATGTAAAGTTTCCTGTTATGCATGCAGGCACTGGCAGGGTATAAGAGCAATTGAGACAGTAATCTTCTCTACTCAATCCATGATCCACTACTACAAGTTGGCAAGCATTCTGAATCTAAAAAGGAAACTTCTGAATTTGTGATGCATTGTGAGCTGTGTGAGGATTAGATAAAGTATTGCAAATCTTTAAAATGTTGAACCAAACTCAACGTTCAGTCTTTCTTCTCACTGGAAACTATTCAGAACCATCTTTTTTAAAATGCCTACTTCAGGAGCTGTCTTGTATTGATTTTTTTAAAAAAACTATGTAACTATAGGAGCAAATGAGCAGTGGAAGAAAGGAGGGCCTGCCATGCTCTGGTCCATGGGGTCACGAAGAGTCGGACACAACTAAATGACTAAACAACGACGATAGGAACAAATAATTTGTATATTTTAGGAAAAGGTCCATTCTTGCAGTTTGGAAGAAATATGTCATGAGAAATATATGTATGCATATGTAGCAGATCTAAGTGTAAAAAGGTATATCCTTATGGGTGTGTGTGTCAGTTTTCTTCATGTTCATTGACTTTGAATCTTCTGCTTGATCTTCTGCATAGAATTTTGCAGTAGGGCATTGCACACCTCAAAGCTACTTAACTGCAATTAATGGCCCGTGATTGAATTTAGGAAGAGTTGTGTCACTCATCACTAATGGCATCGCAGAGTGCAACCAGTTAGTGCTACTTGTGCAACCACATTGCGGTTGTGGTCTGTAGGATCTTACATTTTCTGAACTACATAATACTGTGCTTTGCTCAGAAAATGTAGATTAAATAAGGCTTACAGTGAAGTTTAACCCTCTCAGGTTGGTCATTTCAAAATTCTAGTAACATGGAAATTGCAAATGAGTGCTAATAAGACCACATGCAAGCCACTTCCTGTTGTGAAGTTAGTATGTGTGATAGCTTATGTAAATGTAAAAAAAATCCAGTATGTGAATAAAAACAAAGATACAACCAACAGCAAAGTATGTGCATAACAACTCCAGTATTAATATAGAAAATCCATAGATAAGTGAGATCTTCTAGTTAACTTGCAGCAATTTAATTAATAATAATAATAATAATAATAATAATAATAATAATAATAATAATAATAATAATAATAATAATAATAATAATAATAATAATAATAATAATAATAATAATAATATGCTGTCAAGTCAGTTCTGGCTTATGGTACCCCCTTTCAGGCTTTTCTAGGAAAAGAGTACTCAGAAGTGATTTACCATTCTCTTTTTCTAGGGGCACCCTGGGTCTGTGCAACTTGCCCAAGGCTACACAGGCTGGCTTTTCGGAGATGCACAGTGGGGAACTGAACTCCCAACCTATGGCTCCACAGCCAGATACATAACACATTGAGCTATACAGCCAGCTCACTGCGCTAACTCACTCAGCTGTCTAGTCATCAACTTATGGAGGGCTAGTGGCATAGGAGAAATTTGCCCCTTTTAGAGTTCCATGCTCTCATACCTCAGAGTTGTAACAAAGAGACCCAGTTTTTAAAACTTGAGACTATCCTCATAGCATTTGACCTCTGACTATTATAGATCCAGAGATTACCTGAAAAGTCATTCCATGTTGATGCATCTCCTGTATAAGAATTATTTGGGTAAGAGAACTGTAGTGTCTGTCCCCTGGCAGAACTTAAAGGATAAATAAAAGGATATTTTGTTTATACTGTACTGAAACTCAGTGTTTGATTCTCTTTTCGAATATTACATAACTTTTCTTGCAGTTGGTGTAAAATGTAAATTACATTTCTGCATTCTGTGGAGCACTCAGTTTCTTTAAATATGCTGAAAAGAGTTGCCTAAACACACAAGAATGTATTTTGGGCTCTTGGGAATCCATGTTTGTGTATTTAGATGCACAGCTATTGAAAAGGGATGGTACCTGGAGAAACTTTAACTGCCCTGATTGAATTATGACGTGTGTGTGCACATTATTGTTCTGCCAGTATTAAGAACTCAAAGTTTACAAATTTATTACTCTTATAGCTTCCTTAAAACTAAATTATCTAATTTTGAGCAGTATGTTGAAGGATTCTAAATAGTCTTATGTTTAGTATGTTTAAAGAACATACTGAATATTTATTTCAATATGTTTAATGAATTATAGCACATTGTAATAAGATAATTGTATTTTGAATATACTTATTTTCAGTTCTGAATTTTAGCAAGCTTTAAATGAAGAATTTTCCTGTAACAGACTTGCCTCAAAATTTGGAGCAAATCCTAACTTTTAAGAAGTTTTTGCAACCTTACAATAGATTGGTGGTGAAAATTCGAGAGTTTAAGTACCTTAGGTTATACATTTGGCCTGTTGCAGTGACTGGTGCTGATTCTCCTCTATCTTGGCCTTGTTGTTTTTCCCCAAATTACATCAGTGGTTTGAATTAGTGGGCACAAGAGAGAAGCTTTTTTGGCCTTCCACCTACTCAGTGTACATCATCTGACTTTCTTTTCTTGCTAGTGCTAACCAGTGGGCACAGCTGTTTGAAAGCACTTTTGCATTTTTTTAACCAATATAAAAGGACCTTCAGTTTGCTTGCTTAGAGCTCTTCCCCTTGTAGTTTTGGAGATATGCACTGGATGTGCTGCAGTGACTAGGAGAGCCCTTGTTTAATACACTGTTTTGTCCTTCTAAGTGATGACCTGCAGGGCTGGCCTCTTGTCAGAACACTGACTTCTCTCCCTGGAGTGAATGCACACTCTCTGTCACAATATTTACCTAGCGTCTTTTCCCCCCACTGGGTGATAAATGGAAGCTTGCAGAGTGGCTTCTCCATCAGCAACCAGGTTTGTATCATTCCCGTTTTACGAGACTGCTGATCCCACTGCATCTCTCTTTCTTCCCCACCCCCAAGTATTAGAGCCGATTAGCCACGTCATTAATTCTTCAATTTGACGGCTGATATAGCAAGGCCTGAAACACACTGCTGACCCCATATAATAGAACTTCAGCTCTTTAACATATTAATGATGGGAGAAGTTAATTAAAATTCCACAGAGTGAAGGTGTCAGCTAACCTATAAACCTGTCGCTTCCAAGAAAATGTTGCTGCGAACCTAGAAGAAATGGTCTGAGGGCAAGAGGGGGCATTTGCAAGTGCAGGATGAGATTCTCCGCCCACATCAAGCAAAACTGATAGTTTGATCTTTCTTTGAGCAGAGTTAGCTTCAAGGTGGCTCAGTATTGCCAATGTTGGGATCCTGTTCTCCTTTTGTTCTTAGCAGACAGTTTTAGGAGACTTCATTGTTGTCTTTCTAATGGAACAGAGCGCTGTAGTTCAGTAATATTTGCTAGCAAGATTCTCATTTTTTCCTTCACAATAAAATATATGTTTGGTCCATCGGGCTTTTCTTTTACAGTCTTCTTGAGGTTTTAGGGCTTGTGAAACAGTTGCCTCTCTCTGTTCAGTTAGGAGGTCTAGTATTTGTATACAGGAATTGTGAAAACAGGAGTGTGTCCTTATAATAATGAAATGTTTAAGACAAAAGTGTTTTCGGTCATGCGTTCTGCACTGATACCAGCACTGCCTCCTCTGAAAATTTGTTTTCTGTATGTTAAGCCCTTTCCTCCACTGAGTTAAATGACTCCTTCTATCCACTTTTATCTTCAGAATAGACCTGTGAGGTAGTTTAGGTAGTGTGAGAGCAGTGGCTTAGGAATAGTAATTGAATTGCATGGCTCAGTTGGCTACTAGAACTTAGATCTCTCTTGTCCCAATCCATCTCGGTAACTACTATGCTGCACTGGCCACTGAGCTGAGGCTGGAGATCCAGGCACTGAATCTGATGGGATTATATGTACATTTAACCTTCCATGTCCTGTACAGGATCATCTTTGCTTGTTCCTTGGCCTGCTTATGATAACCTGTTATCCAACTGATGACAAGGTGCATTTTTCTGTTCTGTGAAGGCTGTTTTGCATCATGGAAAGGTCTGCCATATACAGCAAGTAGAAGTGGCTGTTCTTTTAATCCCTTGTAGCCCACCCCATGTTTCTGTGGCACTGCTAAATACATAATGTCACTGTGATGATAGAAAAGTTTCTACCTGCTTCCTCTGCTTCTCTAGTGAAGGAACTTGAAGTGGTGCATGTGTTACATGAAGGGAGGTTTAACTTGTCACTGATGGTGGCAAATGCATTGTCAAGATCCCAGTCTGATTTGCAAGGCTGAGGTTCAGTTCGTAGTTTTTACTGTTCCCCAGAATGGACCTGTTGAACTTTGCAGGCTTGTTTTCTGCAGAACCTTGTTTAATTATTTATTGTCTCTGACAGCGTATTTTTTTCCATGAAAGGAACAAGATAGTTATAAATGTTTGCTTTTCCAATATTTCAAGCAGTATCTTTAGAATTTTGGCACTGTGGATTCTTAAACACTTCATGACACTGATTCTCCTTTTTTTAAAAAAAAAATCAGTACAAATACATGCACTTTTAATTATACCAACAAATTTGGCAAGTCAGAGGGGGAGGTTTCTTTAAGTAAAGTTCCCTCTCTTGGTTAATGTAGGAGAATTTTAAAGAGGAGATCGCTTTTTAAAGTACCTTAGTCTGGAAACTAGCTGCTCTATTAAGTTCTTCTTTTCAGTTCCATAAGTTTATCTGGAATAAAGAATTTTAGTTAGTTGCACAAGCAAAGGGACTTCTTAACTATGCAAGTGAAAAACTTACCTCTTCTAGCCTTTTACACAGGGAAGGAGAAAATGCCCATGTAGTTTCTTGTGTCACCTTGATTACAGTTCAGGGGTCCCACTGCCATAGAACTGTGGGTTTCCATTTCCAGTCACTGATCTTTTTCCTCTATTTTTCAAACTTCCAAAGAGAGAGAGAGAGATGAAGAAGGTAATTTTCCTGGGCCATGGCCACTGTTTACTTTTGCCTGGCTGTGCAGTATGCCTTTGTTTTTCCACCTTTGATCAGTGTTCTGCCAGCAGATAATTTAGCAATTGCATCCCAGGATGGAAGTGTGGAGTTAATGTTAAAATTAGTTTTTTTTTAAAAAAACTTCTAACTGATGAAGCAGGGACAGCAAGAGGGGAGGCAACAGGGTCATAAATTCTAGTGATGGTATATCTTCTTCTTCCAAAAGCAAAAGAAAAAAAAAGTAACTCTCTGATGTCCCTAGAGCACTTTCATTAACATTTAAATTGAGGGTTTGTTTTTCAGGGACTAGGCCTTTCATGGCCTGACTCGTGCAAGCTGCTGTACCAAGTCGGCTACAATGATAATCACTGCTTTTTTCCTCATCTTTTTTTGGGGAGGGCAGTGACCTGACAAATGTTCAAAGAGAATCCGCCACCAGTCTCTGCACAGGTACTGAGGCAGCAGGATGCGAACTTGTTTCCTACAATTAGAGAGTTCTCAGATATATATATATATTTTTTGGTCTCTTGCCTCTCCCTTCTACTCCCTTCAAAGACTTCTTTGGAGCCCTCTTGATATGTGATTGCCTCAGGTGCAACCAGCACTGGACACTACTTGTCCTTTAAACAAGTATCTGTAACGATGAAGGGTGTTTAAAGAAAGTGAAAAACAAGTTTTAATATTTTTCAACAATACTACTGACCTGTCTCTGTCTCACTTCTCTCTGACAGTAGTGCTACTTCGAAATTATTGTGTTGAAACTGTTGTGACAATGAACTTGTGAAGGTAGGAGGGCATTGTCTATTAAAGTGAGACGAAGAAATGAATGATATTTTAGTAATTCTTTAGTTTATTTCCAGGAGAGGACTAAAATTGTTATGGCTGGTGAAAAGTAACTCACAGGGTTTGCATTGGGATCATTTTAGAAGTAAGGTCTTGTCCAGATGATTGTGTAACATGGACCCCAGAAGATGGAGGCATGGATCCCATTTCATCAATGGGTTCACATCCTGCCCTACAACAAGTAGCTATCTGTCTGGTTAGCTTTTGCACCTGTAAAGTAAGAATTGCTCCCTCATAGGCTAAGAGCTCCTCAAAAGTTTACACATTTCAAGTGCTACATAACTGATTATTTTAGAAGACTTTAAAAAGAAAAATCCTGTTCTTTGAAGAGACTTTGGATTTTACATGTCTATTATGCATCTCAGAGCCATTTCACATGGGGGTGGTGAAAATCAAGGGGTCCACATAGAATCATAGAATAGTGAAGTTCGAAGGGGCCTACAAGGCCACCAAGTCCAACCCCCTGCTCAATGCATGAATACAAATCAAATGATGCCATATGTGGCTCCCCAGGCCAGATTTTTGTGTCCAAAGACTCCCAAAATGTTCCTTTATCTGTCGCCTCCCAGGGTAGTATGCTTTCCTCTGCTATATATATATATGTGGTGACATGGCTCCCAGGACTTTCTTGTGTTATCTGCAGGTATTGCAGATTTATTCAGGAAGTTTTCACTTGAACAAAGTATTGTCTGGTTTCTGACTGCTAGTTGATCCAGATGGAAGCCAAGAAATCTTAGTCCAAGTGAAGACATCAGTTAAACCATTGAAGGTAAAAAAAAAGTTCCTTCAGTTTTACATAAAAAGAAAGTCTATGAACAGACGTTGACCACCAAATATGTTTAAACACAGTGACAGCCATGTAGTTTTTATTGTTTTAGTGGTGGATTTTGACATATCCCCCCCTCCCCGTGTCTTTCTTTTTAGAGGCGGTAGTGCAGGGATGCAGCCCTTGGTTGCTAATCAGAGTGAAATTTGGTCTAGGTGAGATTCCTCACCGCTGCTGTAATAGAAGTAGCAGTATAGTGACAGGGCCAGAAGCTGCTTGAGGGGAGATAACTCTATGCACATCCCCCATGTGGATTTACAGCAGAAATATGGCAGAAGATTGCAGAAATAGTTGAATGCTAAGCTTTGAATATGGAACTGATTCTAGTGGAAGGCATGATGCAGCTCTATAAGATTTAGCATCTAACTTGTTTCTAAGCACAGCCTAGGTACTCTTCCAGGCTTTTGTGGCTATCTAATACCAATTGCCTTTTAAAGTAGCATCATTTAGTAAGCAGTGTAATGTGGCTGTACTGTTTTGGTAACCCACATGTTGTGTCAGTTCCAAGAAACCTGATCAGACGTGCAGACACTTACAGTAACAAGGAGGTGAAAGCTGCCAGCCTGTGTCCCTGCAGGTGCAAACTGGATTGAGTTGCAGGTCTGCCATTAAAACTATCCTGTCTGGTGATTAATGTAGGACACAGGGCACACAGTTTATTATTCTAGTATTGTGAAAAGCTATACCGAAAGGCTAAATCGGTCTTGCAAATCTCAGAATATTCCTGCTCTTTTCAGAGTACCAAATATTTGTCTTCCTGAGTAAGTCTTGATGAAGATCCTTGTCTTCATTTGGCTCTTGCTGCATTTAGTATTTGTTCCTCAACTTTAGCAATAGAAAACTGGGGTTGGCTTATATCAACTGCATGTTTGTAGCAGTTTTCCCAGGCTTACATGCTATTGCTTCTAGGCAGGTCTGCAGCCATGGATGGCCCACGATCATGTGGGAAGGAGGAGGGACATGAGGTGGTACTTTGCTGTGGACTTTATCATCCGTGAAGCTGCTCCTGCTCCTGGGAAAGGCAGTATTGCTGTAACATCTGCTCCACTCTGTTTGTGGCATGCCCCCATTTCCTTAAATGGTTTATGAAGGTCCAGTGAATCTTTGATTAGATGTAGGTCAAAATTTTCTACATAGTGCCCTTAGTAAGTGGGGATGATTGACAGATAGCCTTGGCAGAAAGGGCGGCCCATCCCTTTCATCTCCTCTAGTGTTGCTTAGAGACAACGGCCTCAGCATATTTTCCTTGTTGTTCCTTCTTTGAAAACAGCCTGGTATCTCTACTAGGTACCTGTGACATGGGGGTCTTGATTGGGGTCTCATAAAGGGCCTTGCCAGTGTGTCTAAAGGCCAAGAAGACAAAAGCGATCAGTGGGTGGGGGTCTCAGCTGACCGCCAAAGAAGGGAGGGGAGTGTCCTAGAGTCAGTGAAGGGAGAAGCAGCCCCTGTTGGGAGCTCTTCGAGAGGGGAGGGGGAGAGGAGTGGCCCATTTTTGTCCCAAACTCATCAAGCACATCTGCAGAATTGTCCCAGCTGCTGCCTCCCAGTTTCAAAAGAAAATGATCGTTTGATAAACCGGCATGATTTACCGCTTTCTCACAAGGGAGGGAGGCCCACCTTTGACCTCTATGATTTCACATCAGACCCAGCTTTTCTTTTCCTTTCCAGTTCTTGGAGAAACTTTGAAATGCATCCCTTGCTTTCTCTCTCTGTCCCTTCACTCTTCTCTGCCCCCTTTTTCTCTTGCTTTGTTGGGGGGGGGCAGGGACTGAACAGGGGTGAGGCTTTGGACTTTAGGCAAGTAATTAGTAAAATCTTCCTGCGGCACAATAAGTCCACAGCGCCCATCCTGTATATTCCCACCATTTACTTGCTTATGGGCATCCGGGAGAACAGGTGGCATTCTTACTCTAGCATATCTTGGGCTGGCACCCTCCGAGTCTCTGTGCCTGTTAACCATAGGAATGCAAATGAATATATTAAAATAGTTTCACACAATGCATGCATTTTCCAGTGGGAAAAGGCATTTCTTCGATGAAAGGCGGTGGGCCCCATTGGAACGCTTGTTCCCACTCGGGTGTTTGTTCACATGGACTAGATAGCAAAGGGGGTGGGTGGATTTCCCCTGAAAAGAGCGACCCTTTATGTTTCCTATCCATTCCCCATGATTTAGGGGAAAGTCTACATTGGGCTTTGGGAAAGAGATAATCTTCATTGCTTTGATGAATTTCCTTTTGGGCAAGAGGAAAAGGCAAATCAAAATAGTTAAAACAGTTCATAAAACTATAGTTTGGTGGGCACAACTGTCTAGTACTAAGACAGTTTGATATATCTTATGGTGGAGTTCTTGAACCTGAATAGCTTTTGATAGTCCAGGGCATATTAATAGGACAGGAAATCTGCTCAGACCTTTCCATACCCTTCAGAACTGTTCCTGGATGGTTTATGCAGCATGTATCCGCAAATATGTAGCAATCATGCATATGTATTGGTTGCTATAATAATTAAAATATACCTGCTCACAATGAACTTTTTGAACTACGTGGATTCAGATTTCAGATATGAACATAATGTTTCTGTTATCTTTAAACATCATTTAATACAAAGTGATTTTAAGGGAATTATAGCACTGCTGAAATTACCCGGTTTCCCCAAAAATAAGACCTAATCTGAAAATAAGCCCTAGTAAGATTTTAAGGATACTCGTAATATAAGCCCTAGCCCAAAAATAAGCCCCAGTTAAGTGAAACCCCACCCTCCACCATTGTGCAGCAACCAGAAGAAGGTGACATGACTGTATTTGAATAAATGTAGATTGTTGTGCATGAAAAAAGATAAAACATCTCCTGAAAATAAGCCCTAATGCATTTTTGGGAGCAAAAATTAATATAAGACCCTGTCTTATTTTCGGGGAAACATGGTAGTTTTCAAAAAACACAACGTTAGTGGGGTTTTTTCTACAACCAGTCCTTGTATGGGACTTCCTAAACATCTTAAATACAATCAACTTAATATGGCACTGGAAGTATTTGCTTTTAGACCTGGGTCGATTCAGCTATTTGCCTTATGTAGATGTGGATGTTCCTCTTGAGAGACTGCTTAGTTGACAGAGCGAAAATTAGAGCAAACACTGCTTGCTTGTTCCTAATTCGCTTACCATGTTTTTGCTGGCTGAAGAGAAACAGTTTGGGGTGAGTAAAGCTATTGGCATAGGACTGTATTTAACTTTCTTTGGACCTTGAAGAGAAACACTTCTGCAGAAAGGAAAACAGGATCGTAATTTAGAAACTTCTATAAAAGGGTATAGATGTGGTTTCTTTTTCCTTCAGTAAGTACATTTTTTTTTTTAAAAAACCACACACACATAGCCCTAGGCCAGTGGTGGCGAACCTTTTTGATCCCAAGTGCCCACACTGAAAAAAAAAACCACACCCCAACCCAGCGAGTGGCAGGTTGTGGCAGTGGAAGTGGCGGTGGAAGGGGGAATCCTGGGCATGGAGGTGCCTCCAGACCCCACTCTGGATCTACCTCCAGTCATGCCCAACCCCGCCACTGCCTATAGTTCAACCGTTCCCCGCCGCCAGTGCCAGCTGCTCCGCAACCTGGCTGCTCCGCATCCTCTTGGGGTGCTAGCACTGTGGCTGCAGCTGCCTCCTCAGGTTTGGCTGCCTGGGGTAGCGATCCAGTGAATTATGGCTTGCATGCCCACAAGGAGCGCTCTGCGTGCCATCTGTGCCATGCGTGCCATAGGTTCGCCATCACTGCCCTAGGCTGTAGTGGAATAGTGATGCAGCACATAAATTCTACATCGAAGTCTGAGACCGTGACAGAGCTTCTTGACCATGAGGAGTTTCCATGAGACCACCTTAGCATTCTTTAGTGTGAGGGTTAATATTTTGCCATGTCAGTTTCTTGTTCAGGTGGTATTATATTAAGCAATCCCACTGTCTGTCATACCATTTTGCAGTGCAGTGAATAACTGTGTGCCATCATCCCTTGTGTGTGTCCTTCTTAAGCTTATTCCAGTTTGTAAGTGTAAGAAGGACATATAACCATAGTATCTAATTTGTGTACTTACCTTGACACTCCAACTCTTGAAAAACATAGGCATGCTTGAAACTTCACATCTTAAAAAAAGAAAAAAAAATTGAGCAAGTAAATTAGCACAGTCTATTGTGTGTGCAGAATTTAGTTTTCTTCCCCCAAAATGTGATTATTTGATGAAAGATGATGAAAACTCTGTATATTATTGAAAGTATTGTTTTTTAAAAAAAATCTAATATTCAGGGTTAGCCTTCCCCAGAGTTAAGGTTTTCATACTGATATGCATATATCATAAAACAGAAAGGCTGACTTTTTCCTGAAGGAAGATCCCATAATATTTGGAAATATGTATGTTTTCATGTGACTGTTCAACTGAATCATACTGTCTTTTCTGCTCTGAAAAGTAGAGAAACTCTAGAGTAGCAACATTTTATTGTTATTGTTATTCTTAATGATAATTATGATTTTTCCCATTTTCTCCCCTCTGTCCCTCCATCAGGCAGGAGAAAAATAGCTTTGGGTTTTGTTCAGGACAGAGGTTAGAAAGGTTGCAGGGGGCACATAGCCCTCTCATAGGGGTGTCTTGTCAGGGCACAGCATGAAGGGCACAAACAGATCATAACCTTTAAATGAAAATGCAATGGAGGGGAGAGATGAAAGCATTGAAACAAATTAGATACATCTATAGGGGGTGCTCAACTGGAGAAAATTAGCATTTCTTCCTAATTGGAGTGCAGGGCATTCCATTACATGGATTCATTACCAGGGGGAGAGGTGCTCGGCCTCTTCACAGAATGGCTTTTAAAACAAAAAGGAAAAGAAAACCCATCCTTTTTTGTTTATATATCTATAAATGTTTTAAAATAATGGCTAGAAAGCTACAGAGATGATATCTGTCCTGTGTTCATAGATGTTTTCATCTGTGGAGACAAATCTGAACCTTCTATAAGTGTGGAAAGGAGATACTTATGTATTTTTCACATATAGCTTCTCATTCTGCTTGTATAGATGGATAGGTGTCCACATTAGTATAGTTGTTTATTTGTGGTCCAAATCAGTTTTATATGTATTTGGTCCTATATATGTCTGTGTTCCTCTTCTGTATGTTCAAGTGAATATAAAATACTTTATCCATTTCCCCCTTAAATACTTGGTTTTGTATGATTTTCTCCAAATATTAATTTTAGTATGCATTTTTGAGCAGAGAGTAGCCCTGAACAATTTGGAGAAGTGCACAGTGCTAGGGATAACTAACTTTCCAAACTGAATATTAGTGTGGGAAAGCACAAATTAGGTCAGGTCATTTAAAAAGGCAAACAGAAGAAAGTTCCTCAGCATCCCTTATTGACACTAGATTACCTTTGAGTGACAGCTGCTTGTTAAGTAAAGGGCATTTGAACAGGTAACAAATAGCAAGTATGAAAATGTTTGCTGCCAAATCTGCTATGTATTTAGAATGGTCTTGTATCTTCCACCTGTCTAAATACAGTTATCATATATCTGAAGTCCAGCAGAGTTATTGATTGCAAATACCCATTGTGCAGAACTGTTCTAAGTGTACATTTTAAGCTTTACAATGCAGAGTGGATGGTCAGTTTCCTGTACTGGTACACTTTTTCATCAGGAAGATGTTGTGTGGATTTTATATGCTAGCACATGTTAGGATGTGACCCGATTGAAAATGTCTTGTGTTTCCATTCCTTCTTCTTTTCTAGCACAGCTAAGGGAAGGGAATTAGAAGCTCTGATTTTGGCTAACCACAATTTGGTGTAGCATTAAAACCCTAAACTGTAGTTAATCTTAGTCTTAATGAATTGATTGTTTGAAGAAGAAAAAAAGCTTCATAACTAATGGTCTAATATTGGCTTGCAGAAACAAACCACCATTAAGATTAATAACAGTTATAAATATTTTAAATAAATAAAAATAACAAATTGCAGTTGACCAAATCAGCCAAAATGTCTGAACTTTTTCTCACAATTCTGTCACAGGACACCCAAGTCTCGCTTTGGCTTATTTTTGTTATGCCAAGCTATAGATTGGGGCAGGGAGCAGAAACCTAGTGCCCTAGCTATTCTGTAGCTGAACCCCCATACTTCCTGAACCCTAGGCATACTGTTTGGATTTGTGGATATTATACTTTAAAACATTTAGAGAGTATCAGGTGGCCCATTTGTGGTGTTGGGTAACTTCTCTGCTTGGTCTTCATCATCAGCAAAAACAATAAAATCAATGTAACATAAAAACATCTAGTAATCTTGTTCTACCATGTTCCATCTTATCAATAGAAATTGTATAATCTGTAAAATTCATTTTTCCCTTCTCCCAACATTGTCTCTTGCTGTCATTTTCTGTACCTTCATGGTAGTGGTTCAGTGTTTGAGAGAGAAAATAAAAAGTTCCAAGGGCAAGCTCAGGATTAGTTGCATAAACAGATACAATTAATGAGTCACAAAAACTGCTTTTTTAATCCCTGTTTTTAAATTGTGTCTGAAAAGGACCCACTAAAAGTCAAGTAAGCAGAGTTTCTTCTGTACTGGTTTAGTGTAATAAGAGAATACTTGATTCTGACTTAGATGAGAGGTGGTAAAATACAGTTAATGTTTACTCTGTGAGCCAGAAAGTCTTAAATTCAAATCTTACCTCAGCTATTAACTTGCTAGGTGGATTAAGCCAAGCTACCATTCCCTCAACTTCCCAGTGACAGTATGGGAGCAATAATGCTAGCTTACTGTAGAATTGTATTACTCTAAAATCGTAACTATTATTTAGACATGTGGAAATTTTAAAACTCATGCTTAAACCTGAGAAACTGGCCATTAAAAAAACACTATTGAATGGTGAGTCTGTAGTTCCGTTCATAGAGTTTGTCGATTATAATTTCAATGAATGTGTATCCTACTGTTCATTAGGAACAACCAAACAGGTTCATAAGGTAACATCAAAATACATTGAAGTAAAAGTAATAAGTGAAAACAATTATATAATGCAGGGTAGGATCCAATACTGGACTACTGATGGTGAAATGGTAGAATTAAGCAGTCTGCCTCCCCACTGCAGCCCTTCCCTTGCCCCCAAAACTGATTTACGGGATCTGAGAAACCCACTGGACTGAATTTTCAGGTGATAATGAGGGCTGCTAGGAGGAAGAGAAGAAAGAAAGATGTTCTATTGCAATGGTCACCATAACATTGGATTTAGCTTGTAATCCAAAAATAACTGAAGGTAGCTAGCAATACCAGCCGTCAGGAAAAGGACCAAGCAAAGAGATTATCAGCAGGAGCTCTCTACATTGCACAGCCCACCTGCATGTTGGATACCAGAATAGAGAAGGACAATGGAGACTATGAAATTCTTCCTTGTGGCCTCTCTGTATCACAGAAATGGGTTTTTAGTTATTTGCAGAGGCTTATTTAGGACATTCCAGAGCCGACCAAAGTTTTTGATGGGAAAACTACATCTCAAGCAGTCTAGCTCCTGTGTGTCTTGTCAGTTTCTCTTTTACTGGCACTGCCACAATATCATTTTGGTATATTTTCAGTTTGCCTTTTCATGTGCTGAGGAGCTTGCATTGAGATATCTCAATCTGTTAAAATCAGACACCTAGAGAAGCAAAGCCAGTTTTTCTACCAGTTCATTTCCCTCTTTTTATGTAGAAATTGTGGGGCCAGATGTGTATGTGTGTGCATACATGTATATAAATATGTCTTAGCATCCCCTTTGTCTAGTTAACAAACTCTTGCCCCCTTCACTGTTCTGTAAGGTGGCAATGGCAGACAAAGGGGATGCTAAGACATATTTATATAAATGTATATATGGAGCCATTGCCACCTTACATTGCCATCTTACAGGCACCGTATACTGCCATTGCCACTATATATTTATTTATTTAGCTTTTGCAGTTGTTAAAATATAAGTAAAGGAAGATTGTTCCATGGTTGATGGGTACATGCTGCCTAATTGGAAAGAGGGAGCCCATTTCCTCTAAGGAGCACAGGCTGTGCAAGGGTGATGAATGGGTTGGAGATTTATTAGTATATGGTTGGAGACTTAAAAACCAGCACCAGCAGCTTGTTTCTTTCAGAAAAGAAGCAGGATCCAGTGCCTGTTGCCCCTCCTTTATTCTAAAAAGAGGGTGAAGAAAGAAAAGAGGATAATTGGAAGGAGCTGCTTGTTTGAACATAACTGCAAGGTTACTTTAATTCTTGGACTCTCGTATTGTGAGACTGATTCTGAAATTTCAAAGTGAAGGGCATCTATTTGGTGTCACACCTGTTGCTTGCATTATAGTTTGTTTCCGAAAGTCCAACCATCTAGTAGCAGTAAAAGAAGCAAGCATCTGCCTCCAGCTTTCAATCTGTGTTTTTGTGATTTTTTCCCTTCTCTCCTCATAGACCAGCATCACACTAAATCATGATGTGTTTAGAAAAATTTGTTCTATGACTGAATTGAATGTCAGTGCTTTTCACATGTCTCCAAATCATTTGACTATACCAGTAATTATGGGATTGCCGCAGGCCATTCTGTTACTCTTCTAGGAAGGGAATCAGTTTCATAAACTTTATATTGTGGTGCACCAATCTTTTGCTCCTTGTTCTGAAACTCTGGTCTTATGCAGAATAGATTTTCTGGAGACTGGCTATAGAAGGATATGTTCTTCTTTTTTTTTTTTTTACTTATTTCTTATATAGCTTTGCCTCCAGAGAAAAGCAGTTTATTCAGAATTCACGAGGAATTGGAAAGATATTATTCATCTTTGCACACTTCTATACATTGCGTTTTTATCTTGTGTTTCCTGGGCCTTGGCAGTACACATAGCGAGACACTGTGAGGATTCAAATCTGTTTGGCTTCAGTAAAATTGCTATGTTGTCTACTTTTGACTGATACTTGTAATGATGTGTTGCTACTTGTTCTACAGTAATTGGATCTAGTTTATTTGTTAGTTGATTGTCAGATTTCTGTACTGTATTAGGAAAGAAAATAATAAGTTGATTAGCATAGATTGCATGTTGCTGAACACAATATTTTTCTGCCAAGATTCAGGCACATAGAGAATTTTAGTTATCACTGCCTGCTTGAACTGCTACAGATTTTTGTATCACACCTCACATAGCATTTTAGTTTAGAAGGGTCCATTATGTTTCAATTCTTCATTGTAAATAATTTGCATGGCACTTTGCAGGCTCATATCTGCTCTGACATGGATGCTGTAGTTCAGGGGCCCCCAACTCCCGGTCTGTGGCCTGGTGCTGGTCCATGGCCTGGGCCGGACCAGGCCGCAGGGACAGATCTCCCACCTGCCCCCACATGCACTCCCCCCCCCGCACAGCCCCTTCACACATGTGCAAGCGCCCCCACCCCTTCGCATTTGCACATGACTGTCCCCGAGCGCCCCTGCCCTTTGCACATGCGCATGAGTGTGTGCGTGCCCACACAAACGCCCCCGCTCTGCGCATGCGAGCACGCGTTGGGGGTGTCCCACCTTCCCCAATCGGTCTGCGAGGTGAAAACAGTTGGGGACCCCTGCTGTAGTTGATACATGTAACTGTGAATGTAACTTTGGCCTCTACTTGTCTTGTGTTAATGGATAAGTTCCACTTTTTAAAACCTGAAGATGTAGACATGACCCTTGGTGAAGTGAGAGCTACACACACCATTTTTGGACTCATCTTTTCTGGCATATAACAGCTGCCAGAGAAGGACTGGCTAAGTGAGTAGGAGTTGTGAGTGCCTCCCTGCAGCACAGAATGATCCTGGCATGCTTAAAGAAGGCAGTAGTAAGACTTGTTGAAAAAGCCCTCCTTGAATCTCATGGTCCCGAATAATTACCAGCCAGTATGTAGTGTTCCATTCTTGGGTGATGGATGTATTGGAGTGTGTTGTGGCTTCTCAGCTCCACAGGTTCCTGGCTGACTGGAACTGAAAAATTCATTTCAGTCTTGCCTCAGTCCTGGTTATGGGACTGACACTGCTTTAGTTGTCTTGATGGATGGCATGGATGGCCTATGGTGGGAACTTGACAGGGGAGTATATTCCCGTTGGTTCTGCTAAACCTCTCATCTGCTTCTGATACCATCAACCATGGTATCCATCTAGTCTGTCTCTCTAGAATGGGACTTGGAGGCACTATTTTACAGTGGCTTCAGTCCTTCCTGGAGGGGAGAAGCTGGTGCTAGGGAGTCCTATTTGACAACCTGAATGTTGGCATTCTGTGTTCCTCAATGTTCTGTTTTGTCCCCCATGCTGTTTAACATCCACATGAAACCATTGGGGGAGTTTGGAGGTTCAGTGCCATCAGTATGTAGATTATATCCAACTTTATGTCGTCTTTCCATCTAAATCCAAGGAAGCTGTTTTGGTTCTAAATCAGGGTCTTGTGTCAGTAATGGCCTTGATGGGGGTAAATAAACTGAAACTTAATCCAGACAAGAAAGAGATGCTCGTGGTCAGAACAGAAAATAGGGATTCAGTCTATGTTGGATAAGGGTTACATTCCTCCAGAAAACACAGGTGTGTAACTTGGGTGTGGTTCTGGATGCCCAGGTGTCGGCAGTGGCAAGGAGTCATTTGCACAGTTAAAACCAGTGCTCCAGTTGCACCTGTTCTTGGAGATGGCCACTGTGATACACGCCTTAGTTACGTCGTTGTTGGATTACTGTAACACACTCCATGTGGAAAGTGTTTGGAAACTTCAGTGGGTCTAAAATGTTGTAGCCAGAGTGCTCTGCATTCAAGGCAATTCCTGTAGCCTACTGTTCCTCATGATTTTTCCGTTCACATCTCTGATCAGACATGCAGAATATGAAAGTTTCATTACATGGTATGGGAACAAATTTCCATCATGTGCCAGGAGTAAATGCAATCGTGCACACCAAGGAATGCAAACCAGCATTTCATTAATGAGTAGGAAGTTCCCACCAAAACTTACACAGCTTTCCTTGTGAAAGCAAAAATCAGTGATAGAATTTTAGCCACTCTCACTGCAAAAGCATAATTTCTAAGCAGTTTGTTGGAATGTGCTGCTCATAAAACTGTGACATCCTTTTGGGACAGTTTTGTTTATTGATCGATTGACTGACTGACTGACTGACTGACTGATAGATAATATTTATACACCACCTTTCTCCTGAAAAGGACCCAAGGCAGCTTGCAAAAAATTAATAAATAAAAAATTAAACAATATTAAAAGCTAAGAAGAATAATTTATTGGACTATTTTAAAAGAATTAACCAACTATGCCATTAAAACTAGTAGATAAAAACAGTTCTAAAAACATATTTTAAACAATGAAAATACAACAGTCCCATTTTAAGAACCTCTTCCTAGGCAGCTAGTCACTAAGAAAAAGCCTGCCTGAAGTGGAAGGTCTTGTCCTGCTTGCAGAAAGGCAGCAAAGATGGAGCCAGCCTGGCCTCCCATAGGAAGGGAGAAGCAATAGAAAAGACCCTTTTTCTTGTCCCTGCCAAATGTGCCTGTGAGGCTGGTGGGATCAAGACAAAGGGTTCTCTTATGATCTTAAAACCCAGGGAGATGTAGTCTTTGAAATAGCTTGGACTGAAGCCATTTGGGCTTTATAAGTCATAACCAACACTTTGAATTGTGCCCAGAAATGGACCAGCAGCTGGTGGAGCAGGTATAATGGGAGTTATGTGATCCCTGTAACCAGCTTACTTAACATTATTTCAGGAATGGTCCTCTACCCCCCCTCCAAATCTTTTAAGGTATATAAAGTAAGTGACCATCAGTACTACACAAGATAGCAGATCTTGCATTGGTATAATATGGAGCTAGTTGGTTGGATAGCTCAGTTAGTTAAGTATCTGGTTGGGGGTTCAATTCTCCTCTGTGCTTCCAGAAAGAAGAGCCATCCTATGTGGCCTTGGGCAAGCTGCAGTGTCCCAGGATACCTCCAAAAGAAGGGCATAGTAAATGACTTCTGAGTATTCTCTACCTAGAAAATTCTGAAAAGGGTCACCAGACCTCAGAACTGACTTGACGGCACACAATTATTATTATCAATGAGTAGCTAGGGCACTGTGGCATGACTATACCCATTTTTAAACTACGGTAATACTGTAGTAATTTATTGCCGCAATTAGTGCTTTAGTTTTAAAAAAAACTTCAACAAGGAGTTTTTCCTTACTCAATAAGCAACTCCTTAATATACTGAGAATTTTATCTCCATGCACAGTTTTATCTGAATTCTTACTAGACAAGGTTATCTGAAAGATAAGATGAAGCGAGAAAGATCTTTTTAAAATGTAAAAATAAATAACTTCTTTGGGAATGAGAATCTAACCAAATGCTTGTTTATTTTGGTTAAACTGTTGCCCCGAAGAGGCTGAAGCAATGTTTGTGGCTTAAGGGGCCTTGGATCCTCACTTAATAATATACTTGGCCTGAATGGTACAAACCTTTTGGATCTGCTCATCTCTGGTTTTCTTCCTCCTTCTGCTGCACTAAAATAGAGCCAGTTGCACTTTTGTAATTGAAAACTCACCTGGGGTTTGTCCTTTGAAAACAAAACACTGTTGAATCTGATCCAGAGCTGTCCTATATTTCCTCACCTCCAAGAGGTACAGAAAAAGTGCACATACATTTAGATGGGTAAAGGCAGAGTAGGAGTTCTTTTTAGAACCTGCAGATAAAATTAGAAACTCTTACACTGTCTACCTAGTTTATGTAACCTTTTGAATATAACAATAACCAGTGCGGTACAGTGGATAGAATGATGGGACTGGAACTCAGGAGTCCTGGGTTTGAATCCCTGCTCAGCCATGGAAACTCACTGGAGGTATGAAATTGGTAAAACTACTCCTTAAATATCTCACTTACCTTGAAAGCCCTAAGTCAGTTCGGACTTGATAGCACATAACAATGAATGTAATGGTTATGCTATATAATGGCAATACCACGCTGGTCAAGATCCTGGAGCTTAGTAAATCACACTAGAGTAGGTCAGTTGATTCAGAGGGAATTTGGTGAGTCCTCTCCTCTGTTCCATTGATTCAAATTGGCCGGCTCTTACTGTGATTCACAAGTTAATGCTAGAGCAGGCCCTCTACAAATGAATGGAACTTACAGAGGAGTTGACTCACCAAATCCCCATTGCTTCAGTGGGCCTACTTTAGTGCATTTTGTTACTTTAAGCAGCAGGATTTTGGCCAGTGTTTAATAACTTGTATGTCCCATTCCACTTTCAATGGCTTAATGACTGTTAAATCCTGACCTTGTGAGGAGTAACTCAATACTGGGAAGAAATCACTAGCTGAACACCATTGATGGAGTGCTCCTGTCACTTCAGTCAGTTGTATAAGCCATTTTGCCTAGGAAAGATAGGTAAAGGTAAAGGTTCCCCTTGACATTTAGTCCAGTCGTGTCAGATGTTACCTGTCTGTCATGGGTTTGGAGGGAAAGTTCCATCCTATGGGGAGTGGAAGGCGGGACATCAGGAGGAGGGGCTGTACTGTATATATATGTGATGCCTGTGTGGTGAGAGAGAGACACTGTGAGACACTGGGATGTGACGAAGCAGCAGCTGGGAAGAAGAAGCTGTTGTGGGAGTCTGTGGGTCAGACAGGGTACTTCTGTGTGTCAGAGTACCAACCTGATAGGTTCAGGTGTCTGTTGGTTAGCCAGAACTGATAGGTTCAGGGTCTGTGCTTCAAGTTAAGGGTTCTGTGTGAACCAAACTGTATGCTTGTATGAGTGAGAATAAGCCACGTTACTTTATCTTATTCACCTGATTGTTTATTTTTCCATGTGTGTATTTAAATAAACCTTATTCCTTATTTGTTTGAAAATCCATCCCTGGTCTGTGTGACTTCTTAAAGGGAATGGTTGGTGGCAGCTTAGTGTAACTGTGTGACATATCCCAGTAGGTCTGGGTTTGTCACATTGATTGGTGTCCAGCGTGTGGGATACGACTGGTCCAGTTGTCCAGTGGTCCAGCAAAGCCTTGGCAAGTGTGCCCAGAGCAAGGGGGGTCTAGTCAGGGACAGTCTGAGGCGCGTAGGTAATCTTCTAGGTGTACCTCACGGGGAGGTGCGCTAGTAGAAGAACGTGCCAACTGGGGAGACTTAGATTAAGGTGCTCTGAGGCAGCCTAGTTTTGGCGGGAAAACGCTGAGGCAAAACTGCGTAGCAACAGCGAGCTAGCTTGCCAGCTGAGAGGCCCAGCAGAGGGGGGTAGGCTCTGACTCGATACTGTTGCAACTTTAGTGCTGAAGAACAGCAGCCTAGGGAGAGCTGGTTCTGAGGCAAGAAGGAAAAAAAGTGGTCGTTTTATTTTGAGGCTTGACTTTTTAAAGCAGCCTGTTCTGGGGGGGGGGATTATGCCCTTGACTCGAAGCCAAGTGGCAGACATGAGTGAAGTGAAAGACCCCCAGATTGACCAAGGTTCTGAGGATGAATTTGGCTCAGTGCAAGGTGACAGCACAGGAGAGCAAGACCCAGAACTCAGAAAATTGATCCTAGCCCAACAGCATGAACTGAGGGTGAGGGAAATGGAGGAAAGGTTAGAGAGAGCGAGAATGGAGAGGGAAGAAAGAATGGAGAGAGAGAGAATGGCGTTTGAATTAAGAAAACTGGAACTGATGAACCAGAACAATAATAATAATAGGGATTCTGAGGGAGGCCAATTGTCTAAGGCTGACCTGAAGAAATTCCCTGTGTACCACAAGGGAGATTGTCCTGAGGTGTTCTTTTCCTTAGTGGAAAGAGCGTTTGTGGACTTCTCAGTGAGGGAAACTGAGAAGATGACCATCATGCGGTCTTTAATCAGTGGTAGCCTGGCTGAGGTTTATGCCGAGATGCCTGAGGAACTGATGAAGGATTTTGTAGAGTTTAAAAAACTGGTGTTTGCCAGACATGGGATAAATGCAGAGCAGCTGAGACAAAAATTCAGGTCCCTCACTAAAAAACCAGAACAGACTTTTACCCAAGTGGGGGCCCAATTGGTGAGGCTGCTTGAGAAATGGCTATCGCAGGAGGGAATAGAGACCTATGAGCAGCTTAAAGACTTGATAGCCCTGGAACAGTTCTATTCAGTCCTGCAGGGGGAATTGAAATTCCAGGTGAGGGAAAGGAAACCGAAATCTGTGGCAGCAGCCGCAGAGATCGCAGATTTTATTTCCCAAATAAGAAAGCCCTTGGGTGAGGGGAAATCTGTAGGTAAACCCAAAGAAACCTACAGCAAGTACTCTCAGGGACCAGGGAAAAGCCAGCAAGGGGGAGGGGCCCATGGTGAAGGGAAGCCCTCAGACATGAAACAAAGACCTCAGATTTTGGAGGGAAAACCAAAACAAGATGAGAGAGAATCAAAATACACCAGAAAATGCTATTTCTGTCAGGGAAAGGGTCATCTAATCTCAGATTGTGAGAAATTAAAGCAGCTAAAAGGAATGGTGCCTCAGAATTCTAGTGGGACCAAGCCAAAAGCTGTGTTCTGTGTCCAGAAAGAGCAAGGCTCAGTCTCACTGAGGGAGCCGGTTGCCATGACTACTCAGTCTGGAACAGCTACCTCTGCTGATCAGGCTGAGGAAAATGGTCCTCTTATAGAGGTAAAGCGCTGCTTGCTGATAAAAACAGATTCTCAGTTGTTTGAGACAGCAGGGGTGGACGTAGGAATACTTGACCGTCAGTATAGGGGGCTGCGGGACACTTGTTCCCAGGTAACCCTGTGCCATCCAGATATTATTCCTAGGGAGTTTATAATCCCAAATGAGAGCATGAAGGTGGCAGGGATTGAGGGGCAGGTAATCTCCCTGCCAGTAGCAGAGGTACCTGTCAACTTTCAAGGCTGGAGGGGAGCTTGGCGGCTAGCGATTTCATCGACTCTGCCAGCAGCCGTGCTCGTGGGAAATGACCTGGCTGAACATGTGAAACGGGTGCTAGTGATTACACGCTCACAAACCACCACAGGGACAGTTCAGGGGGGTAATGATGAGCCAGAGACGGAAGCAGAGGGGAGTTCAGAAGCTGTGGTGGAAACCTTAACCACAGACAGCAGATTTGGACAGGAGCAAAAGGCAGACGCCACTCTCCAAAAATGTTTTGAACAGGTGACTGACGCCCAGCTAACACCTGAAACCCCAGTGAGATTTCTGGAGAAAAAGGGGATTTTATATAGAGAGACCCTGAGGAATATCTCAAAAGGGGGAGATGGGATCAGAAGTCAGCTGGTGGTACCTGAAAAGTATCGCCCCATGATCTTACAAAGGGGTCACTCTGACATGTCTGCTGCACACTTAGGGGTGAAAGGGCCCCTTGATTTGATCAAGCAAGATTGGGAGCAGATCACCCAGGATGACCCACAAGACGTTGTGACTTACATAGACACCTTAATGAATGACCTAAGGAGAAATCTAGAGCTGGCAGCAGAAAACCTGCAAGCTCAGAAGGTCAGACAGAAAACATGGTATGACCACAAAGCTAGAGAGAGGCACTTTGACCCAGGGGAGGAAGTGCTTTGGCTTAGGCCCTGCAGAGAGAATAAACTGCAGCTCAAATGGGCAGGACCATATAGGGTCATTTCCAAGATGTCAGACCTGAACTACCTAATAGAGCAGGAGGAGAACCAAGCAAGGAGGGTGGTTCATGTGAATGCCCTAAAACCCTACTACAGAGGGGAACAGAGGGTTCTATTCACGATAAAAGCAGCTGAGAGCAAGGAAGCTGAGTTACCCTTCTGGGAGGGTAGAGGGGAAGTAAAATACAACCCAGAGGAGGTAAAGATCAGTCCTGCACTCACCCAAGACCAGCAGCAAGAACTAGAAATGCTGCTTAGTAAATATCAACAGGTGTTTTCCAACAAGCCGGGGATAGTGAAGGGAGTGATGCATCGGATCCACACAGGGGATGCACCCCCGCAGGCAGTATCCCCATACCGAGTAACGGGACCCTATAGGGACAAGGTGCGGAAGGAGCTGGACGAGATGCTTAGGGAGAACATAATCGTCCCCTCTTCTAGTCCTTGGTCCTCTCCGATAGTCCTTGTGGACAAGCCTGATGGGAGCATTAGGTTTTGTGTTGATTACAGGAAATTAAACCGTGTAACCACTCCTGATGCCTACCCAATGCCCAGGCTAGACAACCTGATTGAAACCATAGGGGGTTGTCGGTTCATCTCATCATTGGACCTGGTAAAGGGATATTGGCAATTAAGAATTGATCCCAGGGATCAAGAAAAAACTGCCTTTTGCAGCCCTTTTGGTCTCTATGAGTTTCGAGTCCTGAGCTTTGGTCTCAGAAATGCACCAGCCACATTCCAAAGGCTGATGGACCAGACCTTGGCAGGGCTCAGTGACTTTACAGTGGCCTACATTGACGACATAGGGATCTTCAGTAATACCTGGGAAGATCACCTGATACACCTGGAGTTAGTGCTGCAGAGGTTAAGTGCAGCAGGGCTAACAGTAAAGGCCAGCAAGTGTCAGCTGGGTAGCCCAGAAATAAAATACTTGGGTCACATGGTAGGGGGAGGAATGATAAAACCCCTGGAGGCCAAAATAGAAGCTGTTCGTGATTGGCCTAGACCCAACACCAAGAAAAAGGTCAAATCATTTCTTGGGTTGGTGGGCTACTACAGAAAGTTCATCCCGAGGTTTAGCGAGATTGCGGCTCCGCTGACCGATCTGACGAAGAAGAAGGCTGATGACCGCATCCCGTGGACCAGCGACTGTGAGGCGGCGTTCCAGAGGTTGAAGGAGGCGTTAATCAACTATCCTGTCCTGCGGGCTCCAGACTTCGACCGGGAGTTCATCATCTACACCGATGCGTCTAACAGCGGCGTAGGAGCAGTTCTGTGCCAGGAGGATGAGAATGGTGACCAACATCCAGTGTCCTACCTGAGTAGGAAACTTCAAAAAGGTGAGAGACATTTGGCAACTGTGGAGAAGGAGTGTTTGGCCATAGTCTACGCGATCCAGAAGGCCAAGCCTTACATCTGGGGAAGACATTTTATTCTGTGTACTGACCATTCACCATTGCAATGGTTAAAGACAATGAAAACCCACAATAGCAAACTTATGAGGTGGGCTTTAAATCTACAGGACTATGACTTTGAAGTGAAGGTGGTCAGAGGGTCAGTGAACTGTGTTGCTGACGCCTTATCAAGAAGACCTGAAGAATGAAGACGGCGAAAGAACATGGACTATATGTATATAATGATGACAAAAAGTAAAATGTACCTGGTTTTGAATTGGTTTGTATGAATAAAGGTAAATTGATGTAATGTTAATGGTAAATGTTTAAATGCATAATTGCTATGGTTTAACTTAGAGTGTAAGGATGAGTAAGTATTATATGGTATGTATAACTGTTGTTGTGTATTTTATACAGGTTGTTTTTTTGGTGAAAAGCACGTTAGCTTTCCCCCTACAAAACAACTTATAAAGAGGGGAGGTGTTACATACAGCACTGATGTTACCTGTCTGTCATGGGTTTGGAGGGAAAGTTCCATCCTATGGGGAGTGGAAGGCGGGACATCAGGAGGAGGGGCTGTACTGTATATATATGTGATGCCTGTGTGGTGAGAGAGAGACACTGTGAGACACTGGGATGTGACGAAGCAGCAGCTGGGAAGAAGAAGCTGTTGTGGGAGTCTGTGGGTCAGACAGGGTACTTCTGTGTGTCAGAGTACCAACCTGATAGGTTCAGGTGTCTGTTGGTTAGCCAGAACTGATAGGTTCAGGGTCTGTGCTTCAAGTTAAGGGTTCTGTGTGAACCAAACTGTATGCTTGTATGAGTGAGAATAAGCCACGTTACTTTATCTTATTCACCTGATTGTTTATTTTTCCATGTGTGTATTTAAATAAACCTTATTCCTTATTTGTTTGAAAATCCATCCCTGGTCTGTGTGACTTCTTAAAGGGAATGGTTGGTGGCAGCTTAGTGTAACTGTGTGACATATCCCAGTAGGTCTGGGTTTGTCACACTGAACACCATTGATGGAGTGCTCCTGTCACTTCAGTCAGTTGTATAAGCCATTTTGCCTAGGAAAGATAGGTAAAGGTAAAGGTTCCCCTTGACATTTAGTCCAGTCGTGTCAGACTCCAGGGCGCAGTGCTCGTCTCAGTTTCCAAGCCGTAGAGCCAGCGTTTGTCCATAGACAGTTTCTGTGGTCACGTGGCCAGCGCGACTAGACATGGAATGCCATTTCCTCCCCACCGTGGTGGTACCTATTTATCTACTCGCATTTTTATATGGTTTCAAACTGCTAGGTTGGCAGGAGCTGGGACAAGCGATGGGAGCTCACTCAGTTGCGTGGATTCGATCTTATGACTGCTGGTCTTCTGACCTTGCAGCACAGAGGCTTCTGCGGTTTAACCCACAGCGCCACCACACCCCTAGGAAAGATAGCCCAGTACAAATTAAATTAAATTAAATTAAATTATTCATACTAAATGTATATGTGAGAATCAGTGGGGTGTAGTGGATAGAGAAGTGGAGTCCGGAGATATGGATTCAAATCCCTATTTAGCCATGAAAATTCACAAGGTGGTAATAGTGGTAGTGGTAAAACTACTTCTTAAATATCTCACATAGTTTAAAAATGCTATTGCGTTGAGTTCAGTTTTTAGGATCACCATAAATCAGATGTAACTTGATAGTGCGAAGGCTAATTATATACATCTTGCATATGAGGTTTTTTTTTAATATTTAGGTTTTACAAAGAACTTTAAGAACAAGTATTAGTATGACAGAAGAGAAGGAGATGGGCCAGTGTTAAAAGAAGTTATGGCAAGGTGATTATTAAGAGTAGGGCCAAGAAGGGGGATTGAAACCAAGAGGAAGGGGGACAAAGCTGAGCAGAACACTTGACATTCTTTCGTCTCATTACTGGAAATCTTGCTCTGAGTATTTGAATTTTTTTAAAGAATTGGCTGTATGTTTCTTTAGTATTGCTGCAAATAGGAGAATAGGAGAATAGGAGAAACATTTCTTTTAAAATCATGTCAAAATTACGAGTCTCAGTATGTTTAATTCCCTCATTTTGTTCCTTTATATTGGCTATAAGCTATAAATTACATATGCCCCAAACAGAGGCAAACTACCAAATTAGATTGCTGTGTTACACTTTCATATATTCATATATTTATATTCAAGGGAATATGAATCCAAAATTTCAGATTGAATTTGTGAGTGTGTTGCATTTTTTAAATAGTCAAACTATTCTTCTGCATGAATTGACTTCTGCTTGGAGTGCAAGATATGAATGAATGAATGAATGAATGAATGAATGAATGAATGAATGAATGAATTTGATCCATGTTGACTTGCAACTGGAAATAGTGGTCTGCTCCCCCCACTAGAATTAGTTTATTCTAAATCGTGCCTTGGAAGGACCAGGTAATTAATGCACCTTCATAGTGGAGACCAAGAATTCCCAGCAGAGCCCAGTTTCATTCCTTTTAATCTTTTGGAGTGGTGAGTAAGGGGAGTGTCTGGAGCTCAGCATAAAAGCCAGGAGAGACTGTGGTGCTACCTGTGCTTTGGCCTCTGCAGAGAGAGCTCTCTGGGTAAAGGTGCCGCTTCTCCTCACTCCCTTTCTCAAACTGGACCCCCAAGAAGCTTTTGTCTGCGTACTCCATGCACGTCTGGGCCTGCTATTCCCACATGGGGCACTCTCCCTTGGCAAAGTCCCACCATTCAGCAATGGTGGCTGAAAGAACCTGGGCTAATTATGCAGGGCTGGAAATTACCACTTTGCTGTGTGCTCCTGCTGCTGGGTCTGTTTGTTCATGAGCTGTGTTTAGTGGGAACAAAGCCCCCCCCCCCCCGCTGAGCAAGTCCAGACCCAAGTGTGAAGCTACAGGTAGAAGCTTAAAATAAAGGGGGTAATTACCAATGTCTCCAGGTGAAAGCCCCATTAAACTTCAATAGCCCAGTATAGCCTGGGGTGTGGAATAGGGGAGAATCCCTCTACCCAAATAAACGATCCCCCCCCAGGCAATTAAGGGAAAATAATTTCTCCCAGTGAAGGGAGTAGTGAGCTGCTGCTTAGGAATTGTGGCTTTTCTCTCTCCCTTGTTTGTCATTGGGTAGGGAAACAAAAATGCCTTCATTGAGTAGGGAGGGAAGATTCCCACATATAGACCCTAACCTCCCTTCTTGTTAATGACTTGAATGTACCTAGCAGGGAGCTAGGGAGAGAGAGAACAAATAACCCACAAAAAAGGAATAGTTGGAGCTTTACACCTGAGCAAGCTTTGAAAAAAAAAACTAGCCATGCTATTCATTGCCTCTGTAAGGTGCATGTGTGTGTGTGGGCAGTGGGACCCATCTGAGCAGTAGAACGGGAATTGTGTTCTTTGTCCATAAAACCATTGAAGCCTTGGAACAATTCGCATTCCCCTCTCTTGTCTACTGGGTAGCTGCTGGAACTGCTGTAAATGTGAGTGGAGACAAAGGATTTTTTGTGTGACATATTCAATCCTACCTAATGGCCAGAATGAACTTTTCTGTAACTTTTGCCACCGAGTGGAGAGCATGTCAGGCCGTCTATATTTTATCCAGACATTCCTTTCCTTCAGGTTTCCTTATAAACTGTGTATGGAGGAGTTGGTTTTTTGGGGTGGGGTGGGGGGGTTGGAGAGTACATGTGTAGTAAAAAAAAGATGACAACTCAGTCTTTGTAATTAAGGCTATAATGAAGACTGTTCGGTATTGTAGACTCTAATGGCCTGTTTCTCAGAAACTAACATGCAGACAGATATAAGAGTAGTATCTTGGACCATAGTTTGAAATTTCTGTAGTAGATAAGATGAGATACTGGACTGTCAGTATTTAGAATATTCTAACAATTTTGAACAATCATTCTTATAAAGGGGAATTATATCACTGGCCTCGCTTTCAGCAATCAGGCTTTTAACATATTTTCTCTCTGTTTTAATATGAGCAAGGTGCAAACACTTCTATGTATTCCTTCCTCATCTCACCATAATTGTGTTTATGTTGAGCTGCTTTGCTTCTGGAAATGACTGTACAGTATTTGAAGGCATCATGAATGGACATCAAGTTCATGCATACCCCTTTTGTCTCCTCCTCTGGTGCAGCCATGAGGAAATGTTATTATCAGCTTTTGTTTTAAACAAACTGTTTTTAATTTCATTTGAACCAGAGTAATTGTTAGCAGGTTTAAACCATTACTTATTTGAACAAATTAAAGCATAGCTTCTAAGTGACTGTACCAATTTGAACAAACAACTGTTAAAAAAACATAAACAGATCTTACAGATGGCTTTCTGTCTGCATTAGATAAAGGAGGAAACCAGGAGTCTGAACCTAAGATCAGGCCTAGCTACATTTAATTAAGTCAATGTCTGAACCCAAACCAGCCTACAAACAATGGCTTTTTGAAACCTGTCAAACTAGGATTGAGAGACGTGGTTTAAACTTGCTTACAAACCAGTGTTTCTGCTAACTGTGGTTTACTGTTGTTTCTGAACTCTCAGACCAAATTTAGGGCCATTCGTTCACTCAAGACATTGCTGCACTATAGAAATGGAAGTGAGTTTATAAAACTGAGTTCTAAACAGATGTGAAAGAAAAGCAGACAAGCTGTTTCCAATTACTGTATAGCTTTCTTACGTGTATGAAAGTTTAAACTAAAGTGTGGATTCTTAATTGTGGTTACCATAGCGCATAGTTTTGTATCACAGGACTAGAATGAATTTCTGTAGGCATGTATGGAAAATAGACCAGTATGTTTAATCCTACAACTCAAGAGTAAATGCAAGAGCACTGTGCAGTTTACTGTGATTTATCTTTTTTTTGGCAATTGAAATATGGTTTTCCAGCAACAATTTCTGAGTCTTTTATATGTTATTTTTTTTAAAGTCATAAGTTCAACAGGCAATAAGCTAGGGTGGTTTTTAAGAGATGTATGCATGCATCAGACTGTGTAAGGCCAGTTTGTTCTGGTTTTCCACCTCATTTATATCATTTTACTGCATAGAATTCAAACCTAGTCTCAGAATTGAATGCTCAAGTCTTCAAGATACTAAGTAAAAGCCTAGTTTCATGATATTTCTCCCATCCATTAATTCATTGGAAATGTATTTAAAATATTTTCTTTAGCCAAGCGGTAGGTTGCTGGCCCTTGCACAACAAACCACCTATAGTTTCTTAAGACTTTATTACTAAGTAAAAGGTCTGTAACAAAAATGGCTGTAGAAATGTGCTTATGTAAAATGACAGTTTTTATGCAAGGTCCCACAGTGGCCTTTACCAAGATTTAAACTTAGGTTGTTTGGGAATACAGTAGGATCCCCATTGCCGCAGGATCTGTATCCCTGGTTTCACTTAACCTGTGATTTATCATAGCTCTCTATACAACATATAAGAAGATGGGCCTTGTGGACTTTGTCCCACCTCCTTGTATGTTGTATATAGGGTTTGCTACGATCAGTGGTTTGAGGCGGTTGCAGTAGATCATGAAATGGATCCTCTGTGGATATGGATGTCCTACTGTACTAAAGCAGCTGCACAGAAAGACTTGGTTCAAAAGTAACACTAAACCATAGTTTAGTGCTAAGTCAAAGATTCCTATGCCTGCTCCAATCCTTGTTCTTTGCATGCTCTGCCTTTCTTTGGAGGTACTGTAATAGCTAACCATAGGTTGCCGTTATAACAAAACAGGGTAAAACAGGATTGCAAATACAATTGAAACCATGAATGCCAGATATGCAGTCCAATTATAGTTTTTGAAGTCATGGGCCAGGGCGTGGACTCACCTCCCTCTATTACCATCTCCACTCAAGAACTGGAGGTTGATCATGACTTTGTGTACCTTGGCTCAATGATTGGTGTCGAGCTGGATAAACACATTGGCAAAGCAGCTACCATGTTCTCTAGACTCACAAAGAGAGTATGGCTTAATAAGAAGCTGATGGCATATACCAAGATCCAGGTCTATAGAGCCTGTGTCCTGAGTACACTCCTGTACTGCAGTGAGTCCTGGACCCTTTGTGTATAGCAGGAGAGGAAGCTGAACACGTTCCATATGTGTTGTCTTGGATGCATTTTTGGTATCACCTGCCAGGACAAATTCACAAATAGAGTAGTCCTAGAACGAACTGGAATTTTTAGCATGTATACAATACTGAAACAGTGATGTCTGTGTTGGCTTGGGCATGTTGTGAGAATGACTGATGGCTGGATTCCAAAAGATCTCCTGTATGGAGAATTAGTGCAGGGAAATCACCCCAGAGGGAGACCATAGCTGTGATAGAAGGATATCTGCAAGCGGGATCTGAAGGGCTTAGGAATGGACCTCAACAGAAGGGACATCCTGACGTCTGAGCTTTCAGCCTGGAGGCAGGTGGTGCATCATGGCCTCTCCCATTTTGAAAAGACCCTTGTCCAGCAGGCCGAGGCAAAGAGGCAGTCCTGAAACCAGCAAAATCAGGGAGTTGGACAAAAGACAGACTGTATTTGTCTTCAGTGTGGAAGGGACTGTCACTCTCGAATTGGCCTTCTCAGCCTCACTAGACTCTGTTCCAAGTCCTCCATACAGAGCATGTTACCATAGTCTCTTGAGACTGAAGAATGCCTACACACACAGTCTGACAAACTATGGTTTGCCATTAAATAAAAATCTATATTATAGAGGATCAAAAAGATTCCGGGAAGGAATAACAGCAGATAATGCTGTATGTACATATTGTCCCAAATCATGGTTTGGCATTATGACTGAAATGGCTTGTTGTCTATACCTTGCAATTAAAAAAAACAAATAAAATAACTCAACTATAGACATCTGGATACTTTGGCCTCCATGACCCCATCTTGAACTGTTTGGGCCTCATGGCTAACTACAAGTGTTAGAATTAAAAGGATTGCTTGAGACCTATTGTTATTGATGACATATACAGTTGACATAACAAATTCTCTTGTTATGTAGCAAATGTTATACCTGTCCAGCATGCTGGCATCCTCTTCCCTCTTCCATGAAATGCTGAAGTAGGTAAAGGTGGTAGGAAAGCTAGTTATAGAAATGTCTGCCTGGAAATGTTTTAAGTATTCTAGCTGTACTGCCTGGGATTTTGTATACAAAAACAGACTAGAGCTTGATCTCCTGCATTTCTTACCAGACTAAATAATGGAGAAGGGAAAATACTTTGGAGGACTAATTTGAAAACATTATGTGGATGCTTATATGAACTGTTTCTGTCTGTTTGGGTTGTATTTTATATTCAGAAAACAGTTCTTGGCTTAGTAGAAGATATGGCATTTAGAACTTGCTGGATTTTTAAATAAGTTCAGAACTGGGAATTTACTTCTGCATTTAATTACTGTGATTTCTGTTCCTCAGGAATTGATTCTGTGATACTTAAAATCTGCACAACAGAAAATAGATTTAACAAAAAAAAAAAATCCAGCCATGGAGAGATCATCACACATTTCTCACCTTTGGACCCACATAAAAACCTAATGCGGTCTGCTTGATAAATGTGAGCAGTTTTTCTGACCCTGGATTCTGCTTGATCTGTTTAAAATAAGGCTAGACAAACATTTCATAACTTTTACCTTCTGATCCCCCCCCCCCGAATCTCTAGAAGTCAGGTCTAATTTTTAAGCATTTGAGTACTTGGTCTCCTCAGAGTCCCCCTCTCAAACTCTGTTTAAAAAGTTCTAGTGGGACAAATTCAATACATACCAATATTTGTATCAGAGGCAGAAGGTGATTATTTGGACCAGTAACTCATACTTTGAAAGAGTGAGGCAGCTGGGGCCTGAACCTCAGCCCTCAGTGTGAGGTATCTCTGTTCTAACCTCTCTTTAGAAATATGGCTTTTCCTACATCTCACAATGCTCTTCTCAGTGTGAAATGCAAATATCCACTTCCTATGGGCTAATTTTTCAACCAGGGTGGGAGACAGCACATACATGAATTATTGGTATCCTTCTGTGCCTCTGTTGTTGGTACTCCATACCAGGTCCTTCTGGGAGGGGGAATACTGTAAATCCTAGAAACAGACTATCTCCATGACCAACATTTGTTCTCTTCTAAACATTGAATGTATCCATGAGAGCACCTAGGGAGACCAGGCCAAGTCCTTCTGTAACTTCTCTGTGTACAATTTATGATGCATGCCTGAAGAGCATTTACTTTTAGGCTGACTGAGGTCTATGAAAATAGCACCATAGTGCTATTTAGATCTCTGTGTGTAAAGACTTTCAGAGAGCAGTGGCTAATAAGCTCATTGTCCATAGCTCTACTAATGCAATGGACTTGCCCATTTGCCTCCCCTTTTGAGAAATAAATTAACATTTAAAAACCCTCAGCACCTGAAGCTGCAGAGCCCAGTTAGTCTTCACTAGATAGTAAAAGGAGATGTAGTTTGGATTATGGAGTTCACTAGCAAAACTGGGGAAGATGAAGAATTGCATGGAAAGGAAAAGCCAAGGCAAGGGGGGGGGGCAGCATCTGGCTCTTCAGGTGTTGTCGGACAGCAATTCTCATCAGCTATAGCCAGCAACACAAGCAGTGAAGGATGATGGTAGTGGTAGTCAAACAGTATCTTGAGGGCTAAAGGTTATTCATCCTTTAGCAAAGGGCTTCAATTGCAAAATGTTGACAGAATAGCAGAGAAAGAGGAGTTGGAGCAAAAGTGAGTTAAACAGATTGAGGGCTACGGGCAGAGTTGAAAGATTCTGGAACAGAGCTGGGAAAGCAGTTAGGATTAAATTGAAACCAAGAATTAGCCCTGCTGGTCTCCGTTGGTTAGTACCTTTATTAGGGGCAACCAACATTCCACAAAAGTGTGCAGCCTTTTGAGTTCTCCAGAACTCAACAGGCTACGTATGAAAGCTATGATCTGGGGAAGGAAACAGAAAAGTCCAAAAATCTGGCCTATAGGAAATTTGGTTCTATAGGAAAATAGTCCGAAGATGGGAATTGCAGTCTGAATGATTCATTGATGTTGTAAACATAAGGTAACATCTGGCCATGAGTATTGGCATGAAGAGTCAATGATTGCACTCCATTTCTGTTTGTTAAATTTGTATCTCTGTCTTCCTCTTAGGAATTCAAAGTGATATGTTAGGTAGTATACGCTGCTGTCATATATGCACTGGCAACTAACCTCTAGATCAAATGGCTGTTTGCTCCATATCAGACTGAATCTGGTGACAACTCAATTGGTTAAAAATTCAGCACCGTGGCTGCACCATAGTTTGGACTTCCTTATACTGTATGGATGTTCAGTAGTGTTGGTATGGTGTGGGTCTAGGCTATCTTAAAAAGTATATTAAGATCTTTACTATGCATAAAGATCTTGCTTGTTTTCTTGTTATAAACAAGGCTGATGTCTAGCTGGAATGAGGCTTTCTTGGTTTGTTTGGAATCTTCTGTCTTGTGATGTCCAGCTCTTGTTCTGTTGCTGGTTTTTTAAAAGGAATCCCAGTGTTTTATTTCATCAGGCTTTGAAGGAACATGTCATTTTCATTCGGGTGTGTTGTGATGTGTTGATATTTTGATCTGCTGTTTATTTTATGTGGGTGGGGAGGACAGATTTTGCATGTATGAAAATTACCATTTTGTAGTGGAGAATTTGCATTTTATTTTAATTGGGGGAAGAGTCCATCAACCAGCAAAAGATATGGATCTGCATTCTGAAAGAGCATGCATTCTGAAAGTGAGTCTAGGGATTTCAGAATCCATCTCTAGGGATTTCAGCATTTATTAATATCAGGGCAGTTTAGAAAGGATGTGTCGGGTATTCTGTACATCTTGGTGTGAAAATTCTAAGGACTGTTTCATACATTTCACTCAGGGGTTGGGAGACTTATTTCAGCATTTCCAGCAGCATTAATTCAAGATGTGGGGCACCTCACCTACACTCCATCATTTCTTGTGGCTGTCTGGAGCTAGTATGGACAGCGTAATCATCCTGCATTTATCATTAGGGAAAATGGTAAAATGGTTTGCTGTTGCCTGAGGTACCTCTTATGCCACCATCTGTGTCCTACAGGAACCCTAGGGAGTCTTGACTTTTGGTCATAGGTTACTGCTTTATTTCATAAAAGGTTGGATTTCTTGCACAGTAAACCTTATCTATCCTGACTCGCATTAGTTTATTATCCTGGTTCTTGGGTCATTTGCTACCTCACTATTCTAATTGGACATGCCAGGAATCAGCCTGAGATCTTCTGTATGCAATCTTGTATTCTATTACAGTTCTCCCTTCAGCAACAACAATGCTTTGGCAGCACATATACAGAGTGATACAGAGAAGATTAGCATGGCCCCTGTACGACATGCAAATTTGTGAAGTGTTCCATATTTTTCAAGTGCTGGATAGCTCAGAGGTTTAGGTCTCCAGCTGCAGAGCCAAAGGTTGGGAGTTCGATTCCCCATTGGGCCTCCTTGACAGGGGCTGGACTCGATGATCCATAGGGCCCCTTCTGTCTCTGCAGTTCTAAAATGATGATGATGAAAAGAAGATGAAATAAGAACCGGGGTTAAGGGCAGCAGACCCCCGTGTAGTTCAAAATCCATATATAGTTCTTATGCCCTTCAAAACATAACTACAGTGCTTAAACAATTGATTTCCAGAGAGAGGAAGAGAGAGAGAGAACAGATTAGTTTACCATGTTAACTGTGCAGCATGTCCCAATACCCTCCCGAGCTGCCATGTAACACTACCATGCCAGAAGAGGTGGCTGCCTGGGCTACCGCCATTGGATCAGGCGCTGCAACACCACCACTAACAGGGGTCTCAGTAAGTCTCATACCCACCTTTCTCAGGCCACTTCCTGGAGACAAATAGTAACACTGAGTGACTGAGTGACTGAGTGACTGAGTGACTGACTGACTGACTGACTGACTGACTGACTGTATGTATGTATGTATGTATGTATGTATGTATGTATGTATGTATGTATGTATGTATGTATGTATGTATGTATTTATGTATGTATGTATGTATGTATGTATGTATGTATGTATGTATGTATGTATGTATGTTTCCCCCAAAATAAGACAGGGTCTTATATTAATTTTTGCTCCTTATTTTCATGGGATGTTTCAATTTTTTCCATGTACAACAATCTACATTTATTCAAATATAGTCATGACATCTTCTGGCGGCTGCACAATGGCGGAGGGCAGGGTTTCACTTAACTAGGGCTTATTTTGGGGTAGGGCTTATATGATGGGCATCTTGAAAAATCATACTAGGGTTTATTTTCAAGTTAGGTCATTTTCGGGAAACAGGGTCGGTCGGTCGGTCGGTCGGTCGGTCGGTCGGTCGGTCGGTCGGTCGGTCGGTCGGTCGGTCGGTCGGTCGGTCGGTCGGTCGGTCGGTCGGTCTGTCTGTCTGTCTTTATTTATTTATTTATTTATTTATTTATTTATTTATTTATTTATTTATTTATTTATAAAAATCTGCATATAAAATGTGCTGCTTGGACCTATGCAATTCAAGGTAGAAGTGTACTTTGCTATGATACAGTTTAAAATTAGTGAGTGTCACAAAAAGCACATATAATGACCAGTGTCTCATTTAAAACTTGCTTTGTGAACTGTCTTAAGCATGTGAAAGGGCTGTGTACCAACCAGAGCTCTTCCTGCTTAGTCCACAAATTGATGGAGTGTAAATATCACATATGTATCCATTAGTTTTTGTATGCGAGTGTATCCAAAGCAGGTGTTTGATAGATTTGCTGTATAACTAAAATAAAATAAAAATAGCTGGTGAGTGCAAATGCAAAGAAAACCTGGGATGCGTGTGTATGTATCTGTGTGTGCTTTAGCCTCCTTGTTCCAAAGTTTGCCTGCTGTTCTCCCTCTTTGTATTATCATTCCATGGGGTTGGGAATACCATGATTGCCTCCTAGTGTCTAGTTTGACTATTTGTTTGACTCCTGTCGGACTCTTATGTAATGTTTATGCATATAGCAGAATGATATAGACCCAGGAGCAGTGATATAGACCCAGGAGCATTAGAATGGACTGCAGTAGTTTAGGTTTGAAACAGGGTAGGGATTACATTTCTAAATACTTCAGATTCCTTACATATGGGAAAAAAATCCATTCTGACATGATGTGTCCTTTGTTTATATTTGTTGGTAGTGTATGTATGCATTTTAAAAAACAACCTGTATACTCTACTGGCAGCATGTCCATTCTATCCCTGTTAATTCTGACATGTCTGTATTTTGGGAAGGTGTTGTTTGTTGTAGCTGGTTAAAACTTAATTGTTATTTTATAAATAACACTGTTTCTGTGTTTACTGTAATTCTTTAGAGTCCATGTCTCATGCCTTCTTGCCATCTCTTACTGTTTTTTTTCAGTTCATGATCTTATGTGAGAATGTGGAAAGCTGGACTTGGTCAAAGGTAGCTAGATTGGTGACAGTTTCATTTGTCACATGTGTAAAGAAGTATTTTCAGGAAAATGAGCTTAGTTTTCTCACTGGTCAACCATCTTTGGGTATTTGTACATAGTTGGAAATGCTTCATGATTGTAGACACGGCTTGAGACCATCTGCTGTGAAGTGCCCACCTTTCTCCTGCTCTTTGCAATGTTGCTACTGTTGGGGGCCCTCCTCCCATCACGTTCCAGCAAGGGGGACGCTGCAAGTTTGTGTGACCTTAGCACTAAATTCAGACAGCAGGATTTACTTTCTATAATGATGTCAACTGATTAGGTTAGCGGGGCTGGTGCAGCCACGATAAGACGTGACATGTTCTAATGATTCACTTTAACAGGGGCACAGGAGCAGTGAGGAGGAAGAGGCAGGAAAAGCAGGGGGCCCATAGGTGCCGACAAAGACTTTGACCTTTGCTGCTATAATATCAGTGTTTCACAGGCCAGGCGGTTCGGTAACCCACTTCCAGACCATCAAAAATTGATTTAATTGCAATTTCCCCCCCAATTTGGAGCGCTGGAGCTTGACTAATTGGAGTAATAGAGAGTAATAAGGCTCTGATTAAAAAAAAGCTTTCCTCTGCCTCCTTTTGTATCCTGTGTCATTGCCTGTCAGAGGTCAGGGAGCTTGCATATTCTATTAGGCGGAGTTGCCTTCATTTGGACAAATTAGTTTACCCAACAGTAATTAAAATGCCAATGTGGGTCGGGAAGAGCTGAATGCAGTTGATGGGCACATTGGTGAAGGATTTGACAGCTTTGGTGGCCGCCCTTGCCAGAGCGTGTTGGTGTGGACTCAAAAGCTGCAGAGGTTTGGGTCTATGTGGCTAGCACAGCTCTGTGGTTGAAAGAAGCTCCAGCAAAATGACCTTCTCTTTGGTCTGTCTTCTCTACGTGCTCAGTTCGTCTTGTTTTTCCTTCATGACACTTGGGCTCATTCTTCCCTCATCTCCAGACTTTCTGTCCCAACCAGACTGCCCCCAGCTCCTCTGCTATATCCTGTAATTTCCCACTTGCAGTACTGGGAGTGGTGTCTTTGTTTCTCGGTTTGATGATTCTCCATGTAGAATAATTTCCAAAATGTGGTAATAACATCCAGTTTAAAGGCTATAGGAATGGGAGGAAAGGCAGAGATGCAAGCTTATATTTGTCAGCCAGATTCTGGAGTCCAGCATGTAAATAGTGGTGCTGGTCTCAAAGGAAGCTATTGGTTTATAGAGTAAATCTGGGTAACATGGAAAGGATAGAGAAAATGTTTAATTTGGTAAATCTGTAGGGAAGAGACATAACAGCACAATATACACTAGTTCTGAAATAAATGTCAGTCTGGAAGTCAGGTGTAACTATCTGCTGTGAGCATACTCTTTTGACGCTGCTTTAGTTTAAACTGATTTTGATATGTGATTGAGTCAGTGAAATTTTTCATGTTGCTATGCTTCAAATTTAGTTGTTGTACCTTCCAGCAGGCGAGGAATGCCTTCACTTGATAAAGCTGCTACGTACCAAACTGGATTATTTTAGTGCCATTCCAAAGTAATTTAAAGGTATGGTTGAGGTGTAGTATGCAAAGATATATGGCATGTAGCAGCTGCTTCATGTGAATAGCCTGACACAAGGCAGGAGTTTCCACACTTCTGGGCTTTGTCTGCATTAATGCTTAGAACAAGAGTGGGGAGTGTGTGGCCCTCCAGATGGTGTTGGGTTGCAACTTCCATCAGCTATAGTAATCAGAGCCAGTGGGATCATGGAAGTTATGGTTCATAGACATCAATACATCCATATCTTAGAAGAAATAGATGTAGCAACTCCCTTCTAGCAAGTGCTGAAAACATTTCACCTGCTTTTTTTTTTTGACAAATCTTGCGTACTTGTAGTATATTGCATATCTAGGATTATATATACGGAGTAGAATCCATTGGTGCTCTTGTTGCTGTTGGGTGCATAACCAGACACTTCATAAATTAGCTGCAAATTCCATGAACCTTATGTGAACACCAGTAGGATACTGGCTACTGTGTCAAAATGTCTCACCAGTGTATCAAGGTAGTCCAAATTCTGTGCTCAAAATTTCAGTATGTTTTCTTAAAAAATTCAAATTTAGATCTTCAGAGAATTTGTAATTGTTTGTCATGTGCTGGAGGACAATGGAGGGATGGGGGGGAGAGAGAGAGACAAAGAGAAGTAGCCGTAGGAATATGACGAACACTACTTTCACCATTTGAAGATTTCTATATTCAGTTTTTAGGCTGTGCCAAATATCTAATAAAACTCTTTGTCAACTCTTGGGATAGAACTACAGGTTCTAAAAATGAGGTTTCTAAAAATGAGCAGATTCCTGTGATTTCTTGTTTTAGTTATCAAATTTATGAGATTATCCACATGTATGATAATCATATAGATGTGCAGTTTATGTCCAGATCTTTTGTTTTCTTTTGGCTGATGCTAAGAGCCTTATATACTATTCATTTAATGACACATTTTTCTTTTCATTCCATTTAAACACTTCAAAAACTTTACTTTGTTCCATTCCTATCATAGTCCTGTATGGTCACTATTGTTTCATCACATTGTAGACAGGGCGGGAGCAGGTTGTGGCTGAGAAAAGTAGCTTACCAAAGATAGATACTGTAGTTGCTATTTAATGTTATGGCATGTGCTGTCAAGTTGGACCACCCTATAGTGATCCTAATAGGGCTTTCAAGGTAATGGAGATGATTAAGAATGGTTGTAACAGACCTTCCCTGTACTGAGTTTTGGTAACCAATAACGATGATGATGATGATGATGATGATGATGATGATGATGATGATGATGATGATGATGATGATGATGATGATGATGATGATGATGATAGTGTGCTGTCAAGTCAATACTGACTTTTGGTGACCCTTTCTAGGGTTTTCCAAGTAGAGAATAGACAGAAGTGGTTTGCCATTCCCTTTTTCTGGGGGCATCCTGGGACTCTGCAACTTGCTCATGACTACACAGGCTGGCTCTTCACCCAGAAGGCACAGTGGGGAATTGAACTCCCAACCTTCTGGCTCCACAGGCAGATACCTAGACCACTGAGCTATTGTGCTGCACAAAGTTATAATTCCTTTTTCTGCTAGTTCTTTATCCTGTAGGTTTCTTCTACAAAGAGGCGCCACACTCCTTTGTTAGAAAATGGAGCTTAATAATGGAGGTGCACCAGACTGCTACTCTGGAATGATGTTTCAGAAATTTAACCCTATAGATGTTCCCATTATTCCCCACAACAATAGTAGTAAAATCATTTTAATATTGAAATGACATAAAAAAATACTTCATTTTTTTGTTGTCAGCATTAGAAATATTCCAATTATAAGAACTACAGATTCTCTTCTTGAATAAGATGGCAGTTTGAATTGGTGAGTTAGGATCTAAGTAGCTGGAGGGAACTGATGCTAAGCTAAGGAAGAATTTGGAAGCTGACTGCAGAGAAATTTCTAATCCCTACCACAGACTGACGTGGAGGCTGTACAGGCAGAATGACAGGGATTAGTGCTGGTGGTCTCCACCTACTTCTCTTTTCCTATTGACATACCTTGATGCTAATTTGAACCTGTGCAGTCTCTGGAGGGATGCTGCATACCTTCTTCTGAAAGATGTGTGTGTGTGTCTATATAGAACAAGGGAGTGGGGGCAGAGAGAAAGAAAGAAAGAAAGAAAGAAAGAAAAATCTTAAAAACCCAATTGCCCACTTCAGTGATTTCCAAGCTGCTATTATGTTTCTAACCACGGTAATTGGCTTTACCATTTATTAATGGCTTATGGTAAAGTGAAGGGGGGTGGGAAGAGACAAAACCCAGCGTCAACCTTTGTAGTTCTGGGCTCCATTGACTGCAAGACTACTTGCTGACTTGGGAGTCACTTGATGTGCCGCTCTATACTTAAGAGCTCCTCCATATTCTGACATCTCATATTTCATATAGTTCATGAGGTATGGAGTGGATCCTTGTCTCTAGTATCAGGTAGGGAACCTGAGCATCCAGTTTGTTTGGGTAAGAGAACATGTTGCTGGTAAATGCATAGTCACAGGGAGAAATCAACCACCACCAGTTTTGCTGTTCCTCAGTTTTAAATTGACACAACTGAAAATAGCATATTGTGTTAAGAAATGTTCCATTAGCTAGAATTTTATTAGTTACACTAGAATTATGCCATTGGAAGAAATCCTAGCTGAAAATAGCAGCATGTTAAGAAGTCAGTATAGGTATTTGGAGTTGCCCAACCTTTGTGTGACTTGGTGCGCAACAACATGACTTCTTAACTTGTAGCAATTAACTGGCTCTCTTTTTCTCTCTCTCGGTTTGTTTATACGCTCATTTTAGAGCAGGCTGGATTGGACAAAATAGGGTCACTAGGATGTCTGGTATGCCATGTGTTCTGATCCTTACATCCATATGGCATATGTATCTTAAAAGATCCCTCTCCCCCAGCCCTTGGCTACTTTAAGGCCAGTTGCCAAGAGAGAGAGAGAGAGACAGGAATTTTCTGCTGTTAATTAATGATTATTGAATGAGCTTGACTGTCCAATAATTATGCTAATATTATAAATCTTACTATTGAAGCAGTATAAACCATTTTAAACAATGATGCAAATTAGAGGAAGTTTCAATATTGTTTGTGGCTGCATGGATAATCTTGATGGATTTTGCAGGCACTTGCTTCATCCATTGCTTCATCTAAAGAAAAAAAAGGGATATAATGATCAAATGTTCCTGTTGGCCCTTTGTGACATCTTGCATATCACATTTTTGTGTGAACAACTGATTTTATGATATTTGTGTTGTTATACTAGAGCCTATATAAACAGAGCACATGTGTTCCAGTGCCTTGGCTTAGATTGCTGAACCATCAGAGACATAACTCAGGCTGGGTGCTTTTACTTGCCTGTTGTGCTGGGGAAAGAGGACATAGAATCTCTGTGTAATGATCTCTCAAGTCCCAGCAACTGCCCTCTACCTAGTTCATCTCCTTTACTAATGATACAAGAAAGAAGTCTGATGTTTGTTTTCTCCTTTGACAGTTCATTTGTGACCGGAACAGCATGCTGTGGACATACCTCACCCTTGAGAATCTGGGATTTTGCAAGGTAAGCATCCCAACAGATGTAGTAGAGAGTGATAAATAAGAAAATCTGTGAATGAAAAGAATGCCTCTGGAAACCTGTGACTTGGCAGTCAATGTTTGCAAAATAAAAGTAGGTGAGACCTGAAATAATCTAGTTCAATTCTGTAAATGGAATGCCCAGTGTAAATCCTTAATTACTGAGGTGCTCTTAACATATCCACCTAATTTACTGAATAAATGTCTATATTGTCCTGGACAGTTTCCTCCACTGACTAGGTGTTCTTTGTAATTTAGAGATGTTTCCTAAATTTGACTCAAATACATCTTCTCACAACTTAAGCCTATTTTCTCTTTTGCTCTAATGGGAAGGAAGGCCAAATGACTTCATGGGTATCTTTGTCTTCCTCTCAAAGATCATGCAATGTAGTCATGGATTTTCTTAGCTGGAGATGTGAGTTGATTGTTCCTCTTTTGATATATGTGAGAACCTGATGGTTCTATCAGTCATTGGTGGTAATAATGGTCCAGTGTAACATAATTTGGGGGCCAAACTAGATTGTTGAAAAGGCTTAGACAAATAAAAGTTTTTCAACTGGTACTGAAAAGAGAATGAAGACTGCCTGGTGACTTTCCTTGGGGTAAAAATACCAAAAGTAAGGATCACAGATTAAAAGTCCTTGTGTTTGATTATTGCTTGTCCTACTTTAGATGGTGGAAGGACTTGAAACAGGAACTCAGACACTGATAATGTTCAGATCCATGTCAGTCTTCTTGCCTCAAGCGGTTTTGAACTTTATAGGGCTGTGCCTGGGAATTCTCTGTGGGAGAGTTTTGTAGAATTACAGAAGCCTACAAAGTTAGAGCAACAACATTGATTGAACTCTGGTCCGTTATTACTATTTCTGTTACATGCCTTGTGCATACATAAATGTACAAAATTATCCTGACATCAAAGAAATAGGGCCAATGGAGTGATAATTGAAAGAAACATGGTTCATCTTTATTAAGCCTGTTATCCAGTGAGACTTATAAGAAAGGAAATTCCAAGGAGATTATTATATCTTACAAAACCTTTCCATATATAGGGCGTGATTCGTTATTGTATAAAGGTCAAAATCCTCTTGTGTAGTTACACCAGCATAACACAAATAGCATAAATTTGGGAGGCTAATTCTCTCAAGTGAAGAAATCACCATAAGCATTCCCTGTTTGGTGTTGAGTCACACAACTCAGTGCACAACAGATAATATCTACAGTGTTGTTGTTGTTTTTACCTTGAGGCAATTTACTTCCTAAAGTTATGCCATTTAGTTAGGATGGCATAACTATGAAAGAGGATTTTGACCTGTGTTTATTTTCCTGAGAATGTGTATAATTTTGTGAAAACTTTCTTTTTCTAAGGAGACTTGCTTACCTTCAGTTGTTTTTGAACAGCTATAATCTCTCTCTCTCCTCACTCTTTCCCAACTATTGACTTGTCTCCTTCTCTGTAATTACTGATATGTAAAGGGTTGCCATCCTTAACTTTCTGTTCCTGCCAAAGTACAAGGCTGTTGGAATAATTTCATTAGCCAATGGTCTGATTTTTTCCCCTTGAAATAAGACTAGAGCAGGGGTGGCAAACCTTTGGCATTTCAGATGTTTTGGACTTCAACTCCCAGAATCCCTGGCCTGTATAGCGATGGATAAAGGACTGGAAGTCGTCGTCCAAAACATCTGGAGTGCCAAAGGTTCACCATCCCTGTACTAGAGTCTACATGCACCAACTTCTCATCTTTACTTATAACTCTACATATTTTGAATATACTGTATTGGCTGAAATTCTCTTGATTAGTATAGTAAGTTGTAACTAGAGAAAGACCATTCAATCAATGGGGAATTTGGTGAGTCAATTTCTTTGTAAGTTCCATTGATTCAATAGGCCTATTCTAATTGTGACTAACTATGCTAACCAGCAGGGTTTCATCTGTTATATTGTTTAGTTACTGGGCTGTTTAAATTGTAATTAATAAATAATTCAGATGTTTGGGGGACTTTTTTCCTTCTGTTAGCGTTACATTTCTTTGTAAAGTGTGAATGGACTGGGATGTGTAGGTTGGAGTCTAGTGCTGTCTGTGTAATATTACAATTTGTATGTGTGTGTGTTCTGTGCCATCAAGTCAGAACTGGCTTACAGCAACTCTAATAGGATTTTCAAGGTAAGTGAAATTTATCAGTTCCACTCCCCCAATGAGTTTCTGTGGCCAGCTAGGGATTCAAACCCTGTCTTCCAGAGTCCTAGCCCATCATTCTATCCACTGCACCACACCGTGAATCTCTTTGTATAGTGAACTATATTTTGAGTTTTAATAACTGACAAAATTTCTGTATTCTGCCAGGAAATTTTGCAGCAGTACTTGGATGTCCACAGAAAGCTTTCTGCATAGCAGTGTTCATATATGAGATTTTTATAATGTCTTGACAAATTGGTTTTATAATGATTTGACAAAATGGTTAGCTAATTGACAATCTCAGAGTTTGGAAGATTACATGTAATGTGGTTCCTGCCTTTAGACTAAAAGCTGAATGAAACTCAGTTTGGATTCACCTCTCTTACAGCCACACCCCTTCTTGTCAGTGAACTTGTCCTGGATTACCTCAAATAGAAGTAGCTCTCAGGAGCAAGTGGGTGTGGCTGTATCACCTTTCCCGCCTTTCCCAAGGAAGCCTCCAAAGATGATAAAGCTATGTATAAAATAGGATTAAGGTAATGAACAGGCAGGATGGAGTTTGATCTTTCAATAAGGCAAAAGCCTGACTGACAGGCAAAGCTAAAGCCTGGAGCCATGCAACCCATGAGATGCTACCTTACAGTGGCTGCTGAGTGTCACGGATTCCTCCCTTTTCACTTGTCACAGTGGAATGCAGTGTGCCACTGGGCTGTCCCTCCCATGCGTGGGCAGGAGTGGGCATTACACTGTTCAGGTGACTTACAGAAACATGTGAACTGGAAGTCCGTACTTGATGGGCCACTTTCAAATGAGAAGTAGGGATTGCAGATAATTGGGCAGTTACAGAAGTAAAGGATTAGAAAGAAGAGTGTGTGTGTGTGTGTGTGTGTGCCTGTGCATATACACTCACCTGTCTACACCATATACAGTTTATACTTTTCAAAATTCTTCCTGTGTTCCTTTCTTCACTCAAGAGTTAATGCACATTTTGTGTTCTCTTATGAGACCACCTTTCAGTCTTCATATTGTCCAGAGATGTCACTCCTGTGAATAGCAGTAAGCATTTGCCCCATACAGCTCTAAACCCAGTTACTGAACTCAGTTACTGAACTTTTATCTCCTTGCCTTTCAGTTGTTTTATCATGCAGTGGATGAGACAGGAACTAAGTCCTAACTAACTTAGCAATTCCCAGAATTAAAGCATTTGCAGGATCAAAGGGGAATATTATCTGACCACTTCCATATCTGGGGAACATTTAGACCAAAGTATTTTGTGTATGTCCTGGAGTAGACTCTTCAATGTTTTATTTCAAGACTTCATTCTTCTGGCTCATGTGCCAGGTATTTTCTGGTTCTCCCTTCTTTCTTACTTAGCTGATCTTTCCCACGCGTCTTATCCTTCAGCTCCCAAACCTTCTCTTCCTTTTTTCTTCTACTCCCTTAGCTCTTATGCGCTGTCACCTTTTAACACATTTCTCCTTATTTACTTTTTGTCATATGCCAGATACATAGTCCTGTTTGCATGTTAACGTTGGGATTTAGAAATGATAACTATTACATGGAACATGGGCATCTCCCTTGTGGAGATCGGTTTATTGTACCCACCTTCTGTGCTTTAGCAGTTTTATATTCCTGATACAAAAGTAATTTTGACCATATCAGTTGCTCTATTCAGAACATACATTATTCTACTTTCCCTGCAGAGGCTTGCAGGTTGTGCAGTGTGATCTAAATGCAGAATATTGGAGAAATCCAAGAACTGTAAGAAAGGCATATTTGAGGCATCAATAGGTCAATATACAGTACGTGTATGCATGCACACATACATACTTGTCTCATCTCCATATTTTCTCTCTTCCTCCTTTGGTCAAATGTTGGATGTACAGTTGGTTAGATAGATTGATGTCTCACTAATTCCATGATTGCTTTTGCTATTTACCTTTCACTTGAATCATGGTGGTCCTTTAGGTGCTATTTTCCCAGACAGACATTGAGTGTCCCCCTCCTTCTGATCCATTGGTTCCAGGAACTGAAGCATGCTGCGGAATTGCAGCAAACTTTGTGACTTTACTTGGTTAATAGTGGAATGACCTTTGCTTCTCATACCTTCTGTTTCTATCACTTTGGATGTGTGAAAAGCTGTGTTACACTGTTTGAACACCAAACACCAAAGAATCTTAAGTGAACTTACATGGACTCCTGGGGGATGGGAAACAGATGCTCTTTCTGAAAATTGCTATTTCCTTCCGTGTACACTTTACCATCTTTAGAGAAATGTGGAGCTTTGCTCAAGCTTTACTCTGCCAATATTTTGCCACTATCTTCTTAGGAAAACCTTTGCTATTGTTGCTTGATCAGAGTCCATTATACAGACAGTTTCTTGTCTGTTCAAAAGAAATAGAAAACAGGGAATCCACCCCACCCACCCAGTTTTGGAAAATGTGTTTAGATAGCTGTTTGTATTTGTATCAGATCTGTTTACATCCAGCCAGTCCATTGCTATGAGATTCCCAGATACTGCAGCAACTTTAGCATGTCTACACGAGATTAAGAAAGTTCTAATTATGTTACAGACAGAAAAATCCTGAAAAGGAGAACAACAACTATTGGGTACACTCAGTGTATTCTGGAAGAAAACAAACTAATAAGAGTGTCAATAATAAAAAATGTGGCTGGAAGAGAATAGAGTTCATGGATCTTGTTGCGTGTGATATAATAACACCTAGTGTTATATCAAGAAGTATAAGTTACAATAAAGTAAAATAAGAATATACATATTAATGATGGAGTTTTTGTGTTTTGTCTTCTTTCAAGTATTCTGTGATGGCAGAGCTGGCTTTTCCTGGTCACTGGACTGGATAGACCATTTTTCTGATCCTTGGAGGAATGTCATATGTTCTAACATGCACCTTGACCCCATAACTCAAGATAGACTCTGTGAACCCAAGGTTTTAGGTAAATTATTGTAAATTAGCTGTATTTAGATAAACAGTCATTCTCTTCCTCCTTTCTAGCTTTATCTTAAAAGTGTTTTGACCACTTTTTTTAAAAAAAGAGAGCCCTCTAATTTTTCTTCTTTAGTTCTCTATCTTAACTCTTTGAAATTGGCTTCATGCCATTTCTGACACCAAACCTACACCTTTGCCTTTCCCCACTTCTTATTCCTTTATAGCAACAGATGTTGAAATTTTGTATCCCTTTTATCTGCCCCCTTTTAACCTCTTCCTGTAATTAGGTTCCCCTTGTTAGCAGTACAAAGTGGGCTGATCTGCTACCTGCCCTGCCTTTTGAGCTATTGTGACTGAACACATGTGGTTTTGGGCTGTTTGAAAAAGTCTCTTCCCCTTTAGGTAATAGTGGTGGGTGGATGGATAAAGATTGTGACTTCTTTTTTGGGTTTGTGTGTGCTCTTTTTCTTTGTCAAAGGAGGAAGATGGGGATAGAGATCAACATAGGATGAGAAAGCCACAGACCTTTGCCTCTGATCTTCTTGGTATTTTCTCCCTTTTCACTTTGGTATCATTTCTTTCTCCTCCAGATAGATATTTTGGGAAAGTCCCTTTTGCTGTCTTTAGGAAATTGATCTAGTTCACATAAGTAGTTAGAAAATCTCTTTACGTTTTTGTGTATATGTGTGCACATACATGAATTAAGTATGAGCAACACACAAGACAAAAATGCTAACATGTTAAATGCATATGTGACTGCAGTTGGATGTTGTATGCACTTTCACAAAGGAGAATTCTTGAAAATATGTAACAGTAGAGACATCTCTGCTGTAAGAGATCTGCATGCTACACATAAATCTGGGAATTTTGCAGATCTCTGTATCAAAAGATGCACATGTTTGTCTTTTCTATGTCATGTCAAAAGCATGAAAAGATGTTGTATGGATCATGTAGTTTATCACCGTGTGGTGTAAAATGCAAAGGTGTTCTTAGGCAAGCTTCCAGTGTCGCTTGTATAAGACAATAAGGTACATTTCTTTATGTGAACAAGACTAGTTTTGTGGTTGTGACCCTTTTGATCTCATAACGTTAGGTGGGAACCTTGTGTCTTCAGCTGCTTCTTTCTATTTTTGATTTCTGCTCTGATCAGTTTAGGATTCCCTTTAAAAATGCCTCTGTTTAGCCTTCTTCAGATACAATACCCATTTAAAAACAAACAAACCTGAGATTACTACTACTCCTCTTTTTTCCCACCTCTTCAGACAGGCTTTTTCTCAGTAACTGGCTGCCTAAGAATTGGGAAGGAACATGGTGGTGCTACAAGTTAAACCGCAGAAACCTCTATGCTGCAAGGTCAGAAGACCAGCAGACATAAGATCGAATCCATGTGACGGAGTGCGCTCCTGTTGCTTGTCCCAGCTCCTGCCAACCTAGCAGTTTGAAAGCATGTAAAAATGCGAGTAGATAAATAGGGACCACCTCGGTGGGAAGGTAACAGCGTTCCGTGTCGAGTTGCGCTGGCCACGTGACCATGGAAACTGTCTTCGGACAAAATGCTAGCTCTGTGGCTTGAAAACGGAATGAGCACCATGCCCTAGATTTGGACACGACTAGACTAAATGTCAAGGGGAACCTTTACTTTAAGAATTGGAGGCTGCTTTAAAAAAGTTTTTAATAATCTGAGCTACCTTGGATCTTTTTGAGGAGAAAGGGTGAGCATAAATATATATTTAAAATAAATATTTTCTTTTTAGTGCAGAGAAAAAGGTATGGAGAAATTTGCCCAGTCTCACCACCATACCTGGAAAAAGGAAAAATTATCAGGCTGGATGAAATGAATTTATTTTTGCTTACAGTTCATTGTTTTGCTCTTTTATGTGTAGTTACATATAGTGTAGAACTGCATCCAGATCTCCATGCCTGTCTTCTTTAGAGGATAGAAGATAAAGGAATAAAGAAAGGTGACTAGAAATGAAAGCCACAGAAAGTAAAGAATGTTCTCAAAAGCTCTTGAGGCAAGGGAAAGTCCTCTCAGTTAACAGCAGGTCCAGAGCTGGCTAGATAGCTCAGTGAATTGGTTGCACAGCCAGAAGCTGGGAGTTCAAATCCCTGTGTGGCCTTGGGCAAGCTGTCCAGTCCCAGGTTGCCTCCAAAAGAAGGCAGTGGTAAACCACTTCTGAATTTCTCTACCTAGAGAACTCTCAAAATGGTCACCATCGGTCAGAACTGACTTGATGGCACATGTTTATTATATTATTATACAGAGCATGGTCTCCACTGACACTCAGTGAAATGAGAAACATGCAAGGTTGTATTTTCTAACATCCTTCCTCAAACATGCATTCAGAAAGCCTGAAGTCCCATGTTGTCTTGCAGAGCACTGTAGTCCTTCACTAATAGCTTGGTCAGGATACTTGCTGTCATTTCTGCAGTAGTAGAACTGTCAGTATTTGAAATTTTGTATTTCATAGGAATTTAAAAGGATTGTACAGGGGGAAAAAACCTTAAAAGTGTAGTTAATACTATAGCTTGGAACTGCTATTAGGAGTCATTTCATAGCACTTTAAAGTTTACTAAATCAGGCGGTGCATCATGGCCTCTCCCATTTTGAAGAGACACTTGTCCAGCAGGCCGAGGCAAAGAGGCAGTCCCGGAACCAGCAAAATCAGGGAGCTGGACAGGATGCAGATGGTATTTGTGGAAAGGATTGTCACTCTTGAATTGGCCTTCTCAGTCACACTAGACGCTGTTCCAAGTCCTCCATACAGAGCACATTACCATAGTCTCTCGAGACTGAAGGATGCCTAATCTAATCTAAAGTGTACCAAAACAATTGGCTATGGGGCGGATCAAGGTTGCAAAATTTGTAAACAGTTTTCTGCCAACTAAATGTTTATATATCTTTCATTGAAATTGAGCACCATCATTTGAGAAATGAAAAATCCTCAATATATAGGTTTTAAAACTTAGTGTTTTTGATAGAGGCAAAAAAAGGTTGCAGTTTTGTAAAGTTTAGGGATAGTCAAAATAAAGACCTTATGTGAATGAATGATTGCCATTTTATGGAAACTGAATAGGAACAAAATGAATGGAGATTTGTATTGGGCTAGAATACATTGAAATTCCTATAATTGAAAATCCTAAATTAGTGAAACAGAGATAAGAGGAAATTAACAATTGGTAAGAGTTATAAATATGAAGATGTAGGACACACAAAAACATGTGTCAGGGTATTCATTCATAACAAGATGGCTTCGTGTTATGCTGCACAAGCTGAATATCAACAGTGCTGATATAATGGGGCAGAGAAGCAACAATACCAGAAAATCAACAATGGATTTTTTTTTTACACAGACTTTAACAGTCAGGTTGGATGAGAGCTTTATTTAATTTTTTTTCTCTGTGTCTAAGTATGCCAAAAGGCTGATTAATGTGTTTTGGTTTCATAGATTTTTAATTTCAAGAACTTCAATATTTTGAGAGATCCATTCTCTTTTGCTCTTTAAAGCTGCCTTTATAGACTAAAGGCATTTGTATTTTAAGAATGTAATCTAAAATATTCTTTTTGATATTTTATTTTACAGTATTTATCCTCCCATGGTTTTGGCTGTATTTAGCTCCTGTATTTTAACAATTCAAGTATAATTTAAGTTCAGTTCTCATTCATGCCTACAGCTTTGTTCATAGTTGTAAGGATGATTTTTAAGCAACATACCCATTACTTCTCAGAAAGTTACAAGTTTTCAGTAACTTTTGGATTTTTTAATCTAGAATCTACATAAATAAATAAAGCTGGCTATATGGAGAATCTAAATTGCCTGGGATTGTTGCAACAATGAAAACACTTATATATTGATATTCAGATGAACAGTGATATGATTATCTGTGATTTTTTGATTTCATTCTGGGATTAACCCTTAATAGGGCTAAATGCCAACTGTAACCAACAGTAGGCTTCTTAGTTTTTCCCAGTGAGTTTATGTATCTCTGTAGGACCCATGGGGGAATCAAGCAACCTGTTTGGGTTGCTGACAGAGGTGAAGATTTCATTGAAGGCTTCTCTGTGCTTCTGCAGAAACCGTTAGATCATTAGTATTGTAGTGTCGACTTCCTCATCTTCACCCTGCTTCACCTCAAAGACTGACTTGTGTGTGAAGGCTTTCTTGCCTGATGATAGCCTGATAAGGGTCCACATTTCATTATTTTGTACTGCTTTTGTCTCTTTCTCTGTAACTCCTTTCCATCTGGCAGTTTCAACTAGTGGTATCTGTTATACAGTGGTGCCTTGACTTACAAACTTAATCCGTATTGGAACGGTGGCCATAAGTCAAAATATTCGTAAGTCAAAGCACCATTTCCTATAGGAATGAATTGAAAACTGATTTATCCGTTCCGGCTGTTTTTTTGTCCTTATGTCAAGGCATGGTTCGTATATCAAAGCAATAATTCCCATAGGAACTAATGCAAAGCTGGTTAATCTGTACTCTACCACTAGGGGGAGAATTTTTTTCTTTTCTTTTTTTTTCTTTTGACCTAAGATGAACTTCGGTCAGAAAAAGGGCAGGAAAGGAGGGAGGGGGGAAGGGAACACCTTCTAAACAGAACACCTTTAAAAACAAGCACATTTAAACCAAACCAAGCGCCTTTTAGGATAAAAAAAAAAGGGCTGGTAAGGAGAGAGGAAGAACACCTTTTAAACAGAACACCTTTAAAAACAAAACAAGCACCTTTTAGGTTTAAAAAAGGTTTAAAAAAGGATTGCACTAACAATCAGCAAGCATTCTTCCAGCACAGAACTCCTCATCACAAAAAGAGAGCTGGGAGTTGGGAGAGACTTGAGTCTACACACCATTTTAAAGCCTGCTTGCACCAACAATCAGCAACCATTATTCCAGCACAGAACTCCTCATGGGGGAGGGGGAGACTTGAGTCTAAACTGCATTTTACAGCCTGCTTGCATCAACAATCAGCAAGCATTATTCTAGCACAGAACTCCTCGTCACAAAAAGAGAGCAAAGAGAGAAGATGATTGGGGGGTGGAGAGAGAGACTTGAGTCTAAACTGCATTTTACAGCCTGCTTGCATCAACAGTCAGCAAGCATTATTCCAGCACAGAACTCCTCGTCACAAAAAGAGAGCATAGAGAGAAAGAGAGAAGACAATGGGGGGGGGGGGAGAGACTTGCATTTTAGACCCCAGCAACTAGCAAAAATGTTTGGAAAAGCATTTCCGATTTTAAAGGCAAATGACTACAATACACTCCATTTTAGACCCCAGCAGCTAGCAAAAACCTTTGCAAATTTTTTCCCCCAAGATGCAAAAAAACCTGTAGTAAATGCAGTGTACTCACCCAGAACAGGCAGTCTCTCTGTTTTAAAAAATAAAGTCAAAAATCCAAAAAAAAGAGAGCAAAAAATAAAGTCCATACAGTACAGTACTGTACCAGGCAGTACAGTACCAGGCAGTACAAGGCAGTCCGAAGTCTCTCTCCACACTCTCTAACTGCTGGAATGAGCGAGGTAGCATACAAGCAGCCTCTTCGCTGGCCAACGGTTAACTGAACGTTCAAATTTTGAGCTTTCCCCGCCTCCACTGCAATTTTTTTTCATTCATAAGTCAAAGCTCCATTCGTAACTCAAAGCAATATTTAGCGTCCGGAGCTGTTCGTAAGTCAAATTGTTTGTAGGTCAGGGTGTTCGTAAGTCACGGCACCACTGTATCTCCTTGAAGGTTGCTGACTCATTCATTAGTGTTGATCTTGTGAGGTAGGACAGCTATCCAGATTATAACATTTTGCTGGATTGTGATGAATGTCTGGGGACTGGATCTGTAATTTGGTGTGGCATTGATGCTCCTTCCAGCCCAATAGCCTCAACATCTCCATCTTTTCCCCCTTTTTATGGTGTACCACTTTATTCTTCTGTATCATCTTGTTCCTTCTCAGCTTGTGAAGGCCTTGGCTTTGCTGTGTCTAAGGGGAACTCAATGTATTGTCTTTGCACCTCTAAGTTATCTAACACAGTCCCTCTTTTGCTTTGTTCATTTAAGTGGACCACTTGTCTCGTGCTGACTTGATCTGTTCTCAAGTTCATTTATTTAAATCAGCTTGCTTGCAGAGGCAATCAAAATAGTCTGCTGTTCTAGAATCTCTTCTTCCTTTGGTATATGGCATAGACTATGCTTCCAAAAATTCTAATGTGCTGCATATTTGGCAAGCTGCTGTACCATAACAGAAATAGGGTCCTTAAGATGCCCTTGGTTGGCAACCTATTCTTGAGATACATTTCAGCCATGATTGCAGGGCAGTTCTGCATCTGCAAGCATGCAAATTCAGTATACCTCTTGAGCATCTTATGTACCTCACTCTTCTTCTTCAGTAGATAGGTGACATAACATCATTCACAAAGAATATATCTATTTTTCCTAATAATGGTACATCAAGTGGTCCACAACGGTCACTGTTAGAGATGAGATATTCTTGTGTCCCTGTGTTGGGAGGCAGGGAAGCACCGGCTGGGCTACTTCCACAAATGGTGTGACACAAACCTTGATGGCTGTGCACGTTGTGCGGGAAGCAGTAAGTGGACCAGCTGGTTCTGGGGGGAGGATCCATTTTCCCCAGGTACCTGTGGTGCTGATATTTGTATTCATATCCTGTATCTAGTCACTTCCCTTTCTCTGGTTATATTTGGAGAGATTAGTCTAACGTTAATGTTGGATATGCTTTCTAGAGGTAGGTGAATCATCAGTTTTGTTGTCTTTGTTTTGTGTTTGTGAGGGAACAGTGTGCAGGCATTTGTTGTGTTGTCAGACTCTCATAATTTGAATACATTTTATACTGTTGTATAGTGATGAACTGTTTGCCAAACTTTTCTTGTTCCCTTTGTTAACTGCTTCTTTATTATCTTCTTACCGTATGGTTATCTCCTCCTCCTCTTCTCCTAATGAAAGCTGGACATCATGCTGGCTATACTTTACTGTAGCTGCAGCATCTCTAAATACTGTAGTGATCTTGTGTTGCATCCAAAACAGTTTTCACAGTTCTTCAACCAGGAGGTTCTTCTTCCTATACTTCCACCACTTATTTTTCTCCAAATGATCAGCTCTATGAATCTTTGATTTTGTATTTACTTACATGACTGAAATATTTCAGTTTTATGTGTTTTATGTTTTCTTGGTCTTGGTAATTTCATAATCCGTACATTTCATATCACTTTTTAAAACATTTAATCTGAAAACAGAATTTATATTACCACTGTTTTTGAAACTATCTAGTAGTGTGTGGCCACAGAGGAAGTTAGAAGGATGAAGGATTAATTCTGAAGAGGAGACAGGGAATAGGAGTCAGCAGAAGGAAAAAGAGAATTAAAAGTGTTTTTGGACCAATTACTGAAACTGTACCTAAAGCCATAGTTACAAAAAGCGTTACCCCCTTCCATATAGACCAGAACTGTACAAATTGCAATTTTCAGCTAATCATGTTTAGTGCTCAAAGCATTCCAGATTGTATACTGCATGTGGATGAGTGTGCAGATTGCACACATTGTGCAACTTTCATGCTGTGCAATTTAAGTGCAATTTATACCTCAGTCCCAAGCACCTTCATTGAGATGCAGATTGTACTGATTTCAATAGAACATATTTCCAAGTAAATGTGGTTAAGACCAGAGCTTTCATGTGTTCTGGGTGGACCTGAGCTTCTTGTGTCCTTAACTGTTCTTACAGCATTAGGAATTCTTCTGATACAGGTAAAGCACAGCATTTATCTTTGCCTCTTTCTTGAACTCATGACTTTTGACCTCTTTTAGACTCTCTCCCCTCTGTTTGCATGGTATCTCTGCAATGTTCAGTAACAAAATCCTCCAGTATATCTTCTGCTCTGATCAGTTTCAAGCTCATGTGCTGTGAGACAGTTTTACTTTTCTCTAGGTGGCAAGAATCAGAAGACACGATAAAGAATTAAAGTACCTAAATTTGAGATGGGGACACACACAGCGTGCTCTCGTCCTCTCGTTTGGGCTAGCTCATTTAAACAGATGGCTTTGTTTTGATTAAGAATCTCCATTTTTCTCCACTCTTTCTTCTTCTTCTCTTTTTTTGTCTGATGGCTGAAGGAGACCTCCAAAGTGCTGTCTGTTCAAAAAGAAGCTATACAGTGGCTTATTCCCACACAACTCCCTGCCGGTTCTCCTTGCTGCTCCCCCCCCCCAATTTGAGAGAATGTCTCCCACCTTCAAGACATTCTTCACATTCTTTGCAGAGAAAGGGGGTTAAACGTCTGAATTTGGGGGTCACCATGTTATACAAATTGCAATCTAATCGTTTTTACAAGAACACACGTGTGCTAAGAAAAAGAACCCCGAACAAGAAAGACAAGGAGACAGACAGCTTGCTTTGTCCTTTCTCCCCCGAATGTTATGTGCCATTGTCATATTGTCGTGTCTCTCTCCCCTCTTTGCCTCTGGGAGAGAGAGAGATTTGGTTTGATAGTTAAATTGGCCCGTAAAGCAGAAGGGCTTGGTGCCATTTCTGTTTGTTTTCCCAAATAAAAGCCCCCGAGGGGTCTCTTTTGCACCGTTGTGGATTCATTTGAGGAAACTGGCTTTTTCCCATAGCTGCATGTCAGTTTATCCTCTGAACTTAACCTTATGACAACCCAGACAACAAAAACTTTCAGGGTCCCAGGGCCAGGAAAGGTAAAGAAATTGTATCTCTTTATTGGGCCCTTCAAAGTGTGTGTGGGCTAATTCAGAGTCACACACAAAACAAGAGCTTTTTCCATTGCTGCCACCACTCTCATTGCCACCCGGCTCCAGCTGGCAAAGGAGCATTTTAAATAAGGGGCAGTCCAGGGCTTCTAAGAAAACAAATCTGTCAGACGAAACTTGTTATTGTTGCACCCCAGAGTGACTTTCATTCTAGTTTATTCATATGTGGCCCAATAATACTTCCTGGTTCTTTATTGATAAACCCGTAGCTGTGAATTCATCAAATGAACAGACTGCTTATATATTTGCATTTGCTTCTTGCCTGGTACACACTTTATTCCTGTTATATTTATTACAGCATTATGAACAAATGATCACTCCGCTTTACACACTGGTGTGTATCAAGCTAGAGACATAGCTTTGAACGAAACTTTGGATGCCCTGGTCACTATAGATGCGGTTTTGCATGGTTTTTATTGATACCTTATGAATTGTAGTCCCATTTCAATGTTAAGCATCATTATCTTTGTGTTCAAAAAACTGTCTTGGGGAAGGAACCTTGTGAATTTAGTTTTTGTTAAAATTAAAACTACTGTACACATTTACTTTTGCTTCCCTAATTGGGAAGGCAGTGTTCATCAATAAGGATGGATTTCAGTGATTAGGTTAGGTCTGTGCTAATTCCCCCCCCCCCGTCATTGTGGATGATTGCAAGTGGATGATATACACATATAATATTATGAATGACTTTGCTTTAACATGTATCCATGTAAATAGAGGCATGTTTCATTTTCATGTAGAAACAGCTTAGGACAGTGAAGCATCTTCTTCTTGTGAAACCTGGCTGAGGGAGAATTACAGGGAAGCTTGAAGGTGTAGTGCAGTTAATTCACTTGGGTCAATTTGAGCAGGTAGAAAAAATCCAGGACTTGTCAGGATGTCCTTGCTCATACTTAAGGAAACAACTTTTCAGTTGTTCCTACTTTTGGAGAAGCCACCTAGAGTGGTCATTTGACCAGATAGGCAGGGTATAAATAAATTAAATAAATTAAATCAATCAATCAATCAATCAATCAATCAATCAATAAAGTGTTCTTTGCATCTTTGCAAGCAGGTCAGTGAGAGTCAGCATTTCATGGATTAAACTGGAGATTATAATGATTGCATGATCTTTGGAAAACCAAATCTGGATCTTTGAAGATCCACATTGAAACCCTCAATCAGTGCTGATACTGATAGTACCAAGTGTATGCATATCTGGCCTGCTTTCATTCATCCAGTCATCCAGTCATTTTATCTTTCAGTGAAGGAACACAAGGCCACTTACAAGATACAGAGGTGCCTTGACTTACAAACTTAATTGGTTCCGGAACTCTGGTAGTAAGTCGAAGCACCATTTCCCATAGGAATGCACTGAAATGCAATTAATACATTCCAGCCAAAGGGAAAAAAATCACAAAAAACCCAAACAAACACTGCAAGACCCATCGGAAATACGATTAATCCGTTGTGGCCGAGGGGGGTGGTGGAAGAAAAGAAAACAAACACTGCAAGACCCATCGGAAATGGGGGGAAAAAACACCAAAAAGCAAACAAACCCCACAAGATCCATTGGAAATTGGAAAAAACAACAACCAAAAAAACAAACCCTGCAAGACCCATCACAGCATAAAAACATAATCCCACCACCCAGCCCAGAACCACTCTGCAAAACCCACCCAGAACAGTTTTTAAAAAGTAGAAAGCAGCACCTTACCTTACCAGGTAGTCCGAAACCTCCTCCGATCGCACTCACTCTAACCATTGGGTCAAAAGAGCTACAAAGAAGCAGCCTCTTCCCCTACCACGGTTAGCAATTTGAATTCCCCGCCTTTTTTCCCTGCCCTTTTCTGTTCGTAACTGGAAGCTCCAGCTGCAAGTCGAAGCAAAATTTTGCAGCCGGAGCTGGTCGTAACTCGAAATGGTTGTATGTCAGGATGTTCATAAGTCAAGGCACCACTGTATTTAAGACACAAATAAAAAAAGATTTCTGTGAGCATGGTATGTCAAAAGAAAAATACTTTTACATTGTTGCTTTCTGGGAAGAGAAGGGGAAAAAGGCAAATTGACTGTTCGAACTCATATTTTCATAATTGTTTATAGCTATCCATATTTTAAGGTGAGATGATCCCATATAATTTGCATGCTGGTTATAAGCAAAAGATGAGCTAGTAATCATCAATTACTTTTATTTGTGCAGAGTTGCCTATGACTGACAAGTGGTCAAATACCCATCTTCAAATATTTGAAGTGCTGTCATGTGGAAGATAAAGTAAACTTTTTTTCAGAGAGTAGGACCTGATATAACAGATTCAAATTATAAGAAAGAAGATTTTGTCTAAAAGTTAGGAATAACGTCTTAACAGTAAGAGCTATTTAACAGTGGAAGGGACTAGCTGTAAAGGTGGTGCACTCCCCCTCATAGGTTTTTGAACCAAGGTTGGATGCCACCCTTGAACTCTGGATTTCTTCCTTTGGTGGAGTGAAACAGCTGGCAAAATCTTTCTTCTCAGATCACTATGTGTATTCAGCACTCCAAACTGTTGAGCAGGCAGTCTTCAGTTTAACAAGATGATGACTGTGCACTTGAAAGGGCCTTGGGTGGTAGCGAGAGGTACAGGAGCCTTTTTTCAACTTGTTGGTTGGTGTCCAAATGTCCTTATGTAGAGCTATGGACAGAAAGAACCTTTTAATGAAAAGTTTGTAGCAGATTGAACCCTAAACTCCTTGCTATGCGAGTTTTGGTAATAGCCAAATAGGACTGTGCGGTACCTCTTCATCCTCTATAGAGTTGGTAGGACAGCTAGATGGGAAAGGGAGGTGATGATGGAATGGACGAATTACTTGAACCAGGGAAAAGTTGCTGCCACATGCATACCTATGAGTAAGGGTTCTTCCTTGAATGGATTACTCAAACAAATAGTTAGGGAATAACTTATTACCTTGAACGAGTTCACATATCCAGGGCCAGGTGAACTACATCCAGGAGTGTTGAAGGAACTGGCTGGAGAACTGTCAAAACCACTGTCCATTTTTTCTTGAAATCGTGGGACATGGGTGAGGTACCAGATGATCAGATGAGGGCTAATATTGTCCCCATTTTCAAAAAGAGCAAAAAAAGGTGGACTCTGGGAACTACAGACCAGTCAGCCTGACATAAATTCCAGGGGAAATTCTGGAACAGATTATAACGTGGTCACTATGTAAGCATCTAGAAAACAATGCAGTAATAACTAGAAGCCAATATGGATTTGTCAAGAACAAATTCTGTCAGCTAATATGATTTCATTTTTTGATTGAGTACTGTAACCTCCCTAATAGAGGGAATGCTGTAGACATAGTATATCTTGACTTCAGCAACGCTTTTGACAAAGTATCCCATGATATTTTGATTAGCAAGCTAACTATGTGTGGACTCAATAGAAGAACTATGGACACACGATTGGCTACAGAATCGTACTTAGAGGGTGATGATTAATGCCTCCTTCTCAGACTGGGAGGAGGTAACAAGTGGAATACCCCAGGGCTCAGTCCTAGGCCCAGTGCTCTTCAACATTTTTATTAATGAACTGGATCAGGAGGTGCAGGGAATGCTTATCAAATTTGTAGTTGACACAAAATTGGGTAGAATAGCTAATACTCTAGAAGAGAGCATTTTTTTAAAAAAAATGATCTAGATATGCTTGAGCACTGGGCTGAAAAGAACAGAATGAAATTCAGCAGGGATAAATGCAAAGCACTGCACTTGGAATAAGAAACTAAACACACAGTTACAGTTATACCTAGCTCAGCAATACTATAGGTGAGAAGGATTTTGGAGTCATAAATCATAAGCCGAATATGAGCCAACAGTGTGATGTGGCTACAAAAAAGGCAAATGCTATTTTAGGCTGTACAGTATTAGTAGAAGTATAGTTTCCAAATCTCACGAGATACTCATTCCACTCTATTTGGCACTGTTTAGGCCTCATTTTTTCTCAGTCAACCCAGAGTGCAGGACATGCAACAATGGGCTCAAGTTACAGGAAGCCAGAATTTAGTTGAATATCAGGGAAAAAATCCTTATTGTTAGAGCAGTACGGCAATGGAACTAATTACCTTGGGAGGTGATGAGTGCTCCAACACTGAAGGCATTCAAGAGAAATTTAGAGAACCACCTGGCAGATATCCTTTGGTATGTATTTCTGCTCTGAGCAGGGGGTTGGACTCTATGGCCTTATAGGTCCCTTCCAAATTCACGATTCTATGATCCTTAACAGAATGAATTTATTTTTTTAAATAAATCAGACCCAGTTCTATTGGCTCCTATACCCAGCGTTTGTTTTTGCTCTACAGTATCTTAAGATCTTGTATGACAAATGGGTAAGAAGTCTGAAGAAAAGGTGCCTTCTGGTGCTGGCCAATTATGGTGTTGTTGTTAATCCTTCATTTTATTATTTTCAAAGTTCTTTGATTCTTTCATTTTTTTGAAAAAAAATGTTTTTTCAAAAGATGAGAGCGGTTATCCCTGCTGAATTTGAAACCAGGACTCAGCCTACATTACACAGGTGGGAAAGGGGTATAATTATTTAAAAGGTCAGGCATGGCTTGTCTTCAGTGCAAGGCGAGGGATTATAGAATTGTAACTTTTCATCTCATATAGAGGCCAGAGGCTTCTTTGTATGTAGTGGTTATATATATATATATTGGGACACTGATATGCTTGCTGGAGGAATCTCCATGCATCCACCATTTCTACCTTCTGTGGCGACACATTGAATGAAAGCAACACCTTTCTGTACTATCTATATGCAAATCAATTGCTACATGAAGCAGCAAGTCTACATGCATTCTTAAAACAGATGCCATACCATTGCTTGTTTATATGAAGAAGCTTGTAGAAGGTGTCTAGAACTTGTAAGTATTTGTAGCATCTGGGTGCTCTCTCTCTCTCTCTTCCTTGCCATGGAGATCCGTTAATTCCCCCACATCTCCAGTTGGCTAACTTCAAGCTTGCAGGGTCTACTTTGTGTTTTTGTGAGATTCACAAACTAGGGCCATGAGCAAATTAAAGGGGAAAGAAGTATTTTAATAAAATGTCAGGTGTGGGGCCATCTGCAAGGTAACCCACCATCTTTAAACACACCCTTTTGATCTCTTTCACTCTTTAGCCTATTTTGGTTAGTGTTGAATACTTCTTTGTTACAGCTTTACTTTTCTTTGTTCCCTTCCTTGTGATGTGTGGTATAGCGTATGGATAGTTGTAGTGGCCAGTTAGCTGAGAAGTTTGAGTTGAGCGTATGTATAGAATAGAGTCTTTTCTTGACTGAAGTGCATTGGCTTTAAGACATCTTTCTTTCTGTAATCCATGTGTGTTTTTTTGAGTGTGTGTGCGCGTGGGTGTAAACAAATAGTTGACAAATGTGAATAGCAGAGTAAACCCCATACAATATGAACAATAAAGATAATTCTATAGCAGGATGAAGCTGTAGTCTTTTTGCTGTTGCTGAGCTCTATGTCCTATCATCCACAGCCAACACAACAGATAGTCAAGGATGATGGACATTGTAATTCAACATCTGGAGGATGATGGGCTCTCTACCATTGTCCTGTACATTTTGCTACAGCTTCACCCTACTATAGAATTGTTTTTATTGGTCATACTGTATGAGGTTTACTCTGCTATTCACATTTGTCAACTACCTGTACAGGTATTTGTTTTAGTTTATGCAAGTGGGAAAGTTTCCTGATTGTATTCCTAAGAGAAGATAACTCTGATGCAGCCCAGTAATGATTCTGGAAACATTTCTGAAACAACTGTTTCCTGTCATAGAATCATAGAAAAGTGAAGTTATAAGGGGCATACAAGGCCATCAAGTCCAACCCCCTGTTCAATTCAGGAATCAAAGCATGTCTCCCAAGTGATTTTTTTTTTCTTAAATGCCTCTAGTGTTGGACCACTCACCAACTCCTGAGGTAGCTGGTTCCACTGTTGTATCGCTCTAACAGTTAAGAAGCTTTTCCTGATATTCAACTGAAATCTGGCTTCCTTTAACTTGAGCCCATTGCTGCGTGTCGTGCATGCTGGGATGATCGAGAACAGATCTCGCCCCTCCTCTGAGTGGTCCTAACCGACTAGATAGGCGGGATATAAATCAAATCAAATCAAATCAAATCAAATCAAATCAATAAATAAATAAATAAATAAATAAATAAATAAATAAATAAATAAATAAATAAATAAATAAATATGATAGCCTTTCAGATATTTGAAAAGTGCCATTCTATCACCCCTCAGTCTTCTTTTCTCAAGGCTAAACATGCCCAGTTCTTTCAGCCTTTCCTCACAGGGCTTGGTTTCCAGCCCCCTGATCATCCTTGTCACCTTCCTCTGAACTTATTCCAATTTCTTAGCATCCTTCTTGAAGTGTGGTGTTGAGAACTGGACACAATACTCAAGGTGAGATCTAACCAGTGCTGAATAGAGGGGGACTAGCACCTCGCGGGATTTGGAAACTATACTTCTATTAATGCAGCCTAAAATAGCATTTGCCTTTTTTTGTAGCCACATGACATTGTTTGCTCATATTTAGCTTGTGATCTATGACAATTCCAAGATCCTTATCGCTCATAGTTTTGCTGAGCCAGGTATCCCCCATCTTGTAACTGTGCGATTGGTTTCTTTTTCCGAGGAGCAGGACTTTGCACTTAATCCCTGCTGAATTTCATTCTGTTGCTTTCGGTCCAGTGCTCCATCCTATCAAGGTCATTTTAAATTTTGTTTCTGTCTTCTAGGGTATTAGCTATTCTGTCCAATTTCTATCATGTGCACATTTGACAAGCATTCCCTGAACTCCCTCATCCAGGTCATTAATAAAAATATTGAAGAGCACCAAGCCCAAGACTCAACTTTGGGGTACCCCCACTAGTTACCTCCTCCCAGTCTGAGAAGGACCCATTAATCATCATCCTCTGAGTATGATTCTGTAGCCAATTGTGTATCCACCTGACACTACCTATCCAGCCCACACTTAGTTACCTTGCTAATCAGGATGTCATGGGGCTCTTTCTGCAGCTGTAGTGCAGTTAATTCACTTGGGTCAATTTGAGCAGGTAGAAAAAATTCAGGACTTGTCAGGATGTCCTTGCTCATACTTAAGGAAACAACTTTTCAGTTGTTCCTACTTTTGGAGAAGCCACCTAGAGTGGTCATTTGACCAGATAGGCAGGGTATAAATAAATTAAATAAATTAAATAAATTAAATAAATTAAATAAATAAATAAATAAATAAATAAATAAATAAATAAATAAATAAATAAATAAATAAATAAATAAATAAATAAATAAATAAATAAATAAAGTGTTCTTTGCATCTTTGCAAGCAGGTCAGTGAGAGTCAGCATTTCATGGATTAAACTGGAGATTATAATGATTGCATGATCTTTGGAAAACAAAATCTGGATCTTTGAAGATCCACATTGAAACCCTCAATCAGTGCTGATACTGATAGTACCAAGTGTATGCATATCTGGCCTGCATTACTAGGCATGGCACTTATTGCTTCTACTGATTCCAAGCCCCTTCCAGTAACTACTAGCCATTGGAGGGCCTAGTTCTTGGCAAGGAGTCCTGCTTTCTCTAGCTGTGTGGGAGTCCTCCCTCTCACTTCTGTTCTGATCCTATCAATGTCTTCACCTTCTTGCGCAGGGTTTTATGAAGCAGGCAGACTGTCACACTCTTTCCTCCTAAGGGTTAATGTGTTAAGAGCTTGTCTAGCAATTCCTGCTTTGAGAAACACAATATAAGTGCAATAACACAGCACCCCTGGATTCAGGTTTTGGGGGCAGGGATGAGGATTAATTCCCGCACTTGATGTTAATGCTTGTCCGAGGAGTTTGCCTTGGGGGGAGTATTGCTAGGGCCGACTGGTCTTGTTAAATGGTTGCTAAGGCCCTGGCATTGTGGCCCAATGGAGTGGCCCACAGTCACGGTCACGGAGGGAATTACACAGCCACAAAGAAATTGTTATTCTCCGTAATCTGCTCTTTGGAGAGTGACTGGGGGAGATGGGCCGGCCCCAGCATGCCGCCGGTGCTGTGATCATGGAAGCGTGTTGGCTCTGGCCAGTGGGGCAGGGCTCACCTTCAGATCTGGGGGACACCAGTGATGCTGGTGCTAATCTGCTTTCTCAGCAATTTTGTTCCTCTGACACAACGGTGTTTACTTGTTTGAACATCTCCCGAGACTCTATTTTGCCTATTGTGTGGTCTTTATCCTCCCCACCCCCATGGGGCTTTAGCCCAGATTACAGATGGAATTAAGGCCTCTGGCTCGGGTGCCCCAGAAAGACTGATACGGGATCAAGGAGCAGAAAGTAACAAAATAACTGGAAGGCAGGGGGGGAGGTGCTAGTTGCTTTAGGGAGTGGAAGCCGTATTGTCGTCCCATGAAGCGAGAGCCAGTGCAAGAGTCTGAAAAGCAGGCGTTCAGTGCTTTGTGTCCAGTTCTGATTAGACCGTTAGGGAGGAGGAGAAGGGCTGGGAACATGTGGGTCTTTAGTGGCTGAATGGGCTTCATTGGTTGCTGTTGTCTGAGTGGTAGTGAGAACTGTGGCAGCCTGGCGTTCTCTTGTAAGGGAGTTGGGGGGGAGGGAGGACAGATGGGGTATGTTGACCCTCAATTAGGAGCATGTATTAATTAATCAGAGAGCTCTGGGCTAGACAACCTTGTAGTTGTAATGAAGGAAGGGGACTGCTTAATTCTCTTTATTCACAGTCTTTTATTCATTAGATTCTTTTGCTTTTCGTGCCCACTGTCTTTTGATAAAGTTTCTTTCTCATTCCATGCCTATTTGTGTCCTCTGTGCAGGAGTTCACAGCCTTTTTGGATATGAAGGCCACATATACATGTATGTTTGTGGATGCACACTCAATCTTAGTACACTCCCATCCCACTGGAGTCCCCACTGAGATCACCTGGTTCTACTGGTTGGATAAATAGCAGTTGAGGAAGCCAGGGACCATCCTTCCTACTCATCGACTGGGCTTTGGGGAGAATTGGGTGGGCTCCTGCCAGCCTTAGGTAGCAGCTACGTGCCTTAGGTTGCACACTCCTGCTCCATAGGGGAAAATGTTTATAATCTTTCTGGAAGCCATGGCTCTCCCCATTCCTGCAGTTAGTGGTATTTTTCTGTTAATGTAAGGTGGGCTGGGTTTTGGGGAAGGGTCTGGAAATTTCTACAACCATTGTGATTGGGTGTCTGCAAAAGCAGGCTAGATTGTCACTCTGGAGCCATGCAGATGTTGATGTACTGCAACTTCTGTCCCTCTGAGCCAGTGTAGTCAATTGAGAGAGGAGCTGAGTGTCTAAGAATATCTGGAGATTGTCCACCCCGTTCTAGAGTTAACTACTGTGTAGTCTGGTTCAAACAATGGGAAGGAATTCAGTTTCTCTTTCAGTCTTGGTTATGTGGGGCAAGAGATGCAGCTTAAATATACCTCTAAGACTCCTTTCAAGATGTAGGTATACCATTTTCCCTCTCCGTCCTAATAGCTAAGGAAGCTGGCTTGAAAGATAAGGAACTATAGGATCTCTTGCAGTGCAAGGAAGGTCTGAATAGTTCTCTTGAACGTGATCATTTGTAATGCATGGAGCTCACAGCTAAGCAGGCAAAGGTACACAGTTTTCAGTACTAAATGCAGTGATTAGTGCTGTAACCTTCTGAGCTACTTGTTAGCTAAGACCTCTGTCGTCCAAATTAATTTTGGGTATTTTTACATAGCCTACTGTTCTATGGCAATGGTTTAGCACATTGTAGCTGAACATAGCAGCAGAGTACAGTGGACCCTCGACTTACAGACGGCTCGACTTACAGACTTTTCGAGTTACAGACTTCCCTGGCTGCAAAATTTAGATTCGACTTGCAGCCAGATAATTGACTTACAGACCAGAAAAAAGCCAAAATGGAATAAAGATGGAACAAAAACGTCCAGTTACGGATTAATCGGTTTTCAATGCATTGTAGGTCAATGGAGATTCGACCTACAGACTTTTCGACCTGCAGCCACCGTTCCAATACGGATTAATTCCGTAAGTAGAGGGTCCACTGTACTTAGAAAATAGTGTTTTGTCTCAAAGAGAGAACTATACTTCAACCAATGTATTTGTCTCGTCTTCTCATTTTTAAAGTTACAACAACTATAATCTTCATAGTTCATGTGGCTTCTGTACCTAGTATGTGATTTATATGTAAGGATAAGTTATATCTGCTTTACAGAGAACACATGAATTCTTATTAATGCTAGAGAGAGAGAGAGATCTGAGTAATAGCTTTTATACTTTCAGTCCAGCATGTTTTTCACTGATCTATTCTTATGTTAAAAATGAAGCCTAATATGATACTGTGTGATTGTGAATATTAAACATCATTATGTAAGTCTGTGCTTGATCTCCTTTTCAGTGGACAGCTGGTCACTTGCCTTGGAACAGATTTTCATCGAGGAGCTGGAGTCCTGGATGTTTTCTATGAAACACCTTTCACCTTGCTGTCTTGTGGTTATGATACCTATATCCGATACTGGGACTTAAGGACAAGCACAAGGTTAGTCCTGGAGCTTGCTTATTTAAGTTGGCTGGAAAATGTCTCTTGCTAGCTTTATGGATGGTTTGTTTTGGTAATCAGAACTGGCTGTAAGAATTAGTGAACCAGTACCTGATGAACAGTTTTTTAAAGCTTTCTTGTTACTTTCTTTTCCCCCACCCTCAAGGGAATGTGTCAAGAAATGGGAAGAGCCACATGACAGTGCTCTGTACTGCATTAGGAGTGATGGAAATCACATGGTTGCCAGTGGCTCTTCTTACTATGGTGTGGTCCGTCTCTGGGATAAACGGCAAACCAGGTGCTTGCAGGTGAGTGAGTGAGTGAGTGAGTGAGTGAGTGAGTGAGTGAGTGTGTGTGTGTGTGTGTGTGTGTGTGTGTGTGAGAGAGAGAGAGAGAGAGAGAGAGAGAGAGAGAGAGACTTGCTTATTGCTGATTACTTGTGTCATATGGAAAGAAGTGGGTAGGGCTTCCTATTTTGGCTGGAGACCTTGCAGTTACAAACCCTAACATAATTTAGGTTGTTGAAAAGATATATTTTTGGGAAGGGATGAATATATGTAACTTCAGCTCCAGAAGGGTGAAATACAAATGTAAGTACCACCTGGTTCCCATCCTTACAGGGCCAAAACAAGGTTTTGGATGTACCTTATTGTTGTGTTTCCATGATAGAGAATTATCTCTGCCTGTAATTTCATGAGACCAGATGAATAGGAGTTATTGTCCAATGAGAACTTCATATGAAAGCTTTGGGTATGTAGGGATGGGAAATGCCAGATGTTTTGACTTCTACCATTTTTTTTTGCCAGTTGGCTGTGTGGGCTCGCCCAATGAGAAATGTAAGCCAAAACATCTGAAGGGTCAGTTTCACCACCAGTGATCTGTGTAGCAGAGATTTGTCAAGCTGTTGCTGATACAATAAGTTAATCTTGTTCATTAGGAACCTAGCAGTGCCCTATCTGTTGTCTTAGTTCAGTTCTGCTACCCTATTACAGTGGGGTAAATTTATGGAGCTGACAGATGTCCAGTGGGATACTGTATGACTGGTATCCAGTCACAGGCTTTTACTACTGAACATTATAAATTGCTTATTTAGACAAATTATATTATTTTGCAGAATTTCTCCCTGTCATCACCTGTAAGCAGTCCTGTGTATTGCCTACGCTTCAGCACCACTCATCTATATGCTACCTTGGCATCTGCACTGTATGCTCTTGATTTCACCACATCTTGACAGTTGGCTTGGATTGCAGCTGTGCTACCTAGCTCAAGAAATATCAAGAAGAAATAACGTCCTTGAGATAAGTAGCAGCCTGAAAGTCACAAAGTGCTAAGAACTACCCCATCTAGAAGAATTCATCATCCTTCTGGTTCCAGTTAAAGCCAGTGTTTGATTCCAACTCTTCATTTTGGGGTTCTGTGTTACCTTTTCAATTTCTGTGAAGGCATAATTCCATAAACTTGAGAAGATCTGTATTCCTTTTCAATACTACTGTAGATTCTGTTTTGGCCCCTACATGCAGCAAATCCAACTGTGCTGGAAGTGGCTGTACCTGGGACAGGGAAGCGTGGAATAGCCTTTTACTTCAGCTTTACTGATGCTTATCACTGCCTTACAAATGAATGTTGGACAGAAGATGGCAGTTTCAGCTGAATCTGTGCAAGTTGTACCAAATTGTACAATTGGGATCTGGCAACATACAAAGAGTCCTTCACTGGACAGCTACTGACAGATCAATGTGCTGAATAAAATTTTGAACAGGGATGTATGATGCCTGTGGTGTCAGTCCCGTCAATTTCAAAATCAGTACTTGACTAGTGGTAGTATATTATATCAAATGAGTTGTTTATCCACAAAGGCAAAACACTCCTCATATAATTGTGGCACTCAGGTAAGCGTTGAAATAACTCCTTTAATAAACTGAAAACAAACATTTGATACTCATTGCAAGCAGAGAATATGGTTAACATAACCTACAAGTAGTGATGAAGGATCAGACCAGTGGATAATCTCTTCCTAGTACTCAGTGCAATATTGAGGCATAGATGCTTCTAAGAGAGCTTGTGACTAGAGATGGGAGTATCCGTATTCATATATGAATACGAATATCCCTGCACAGGTGGCATTAACGAGGATCCAGCCCCACAGGGCAAGATAGTTCGCTCACTTATCTGCCGCAGACAGCGCAATTCTACGAATGGCTGCACGCACGCGATCGTGCGCTGCAGAGCCATTCACAGAATCGTGCCATCCAGCCCTATGGGGCTGGACCCTCATTAATACCACCTGTGCGGGGATATTCACATTCGTATACAAATGCCCTCATCTCTACTTGTGACTCATATCGAACATCTCTATGTATATGTTCTGTATATATATCTTTTGTCAATTGGACACTGCCTTCCATAAAGGCATAGTCTTTCTTAAAGCTATCATTTCTTCTCACAAGAAATTCAGCTGGTGTTTACTGTATGACATTATAGAAAACCCACGGCCAGTAAGAAAGAAGTTGAAGGCATTAGTGTACTTGGGAAACCCAAGGTTTGCAGAAGTACCAATGAAACAAAATAGAACCAAATTAACTTAGTAGCCATTTCTGTTCAGGGCAGGGAATGAACTGGAATATTCTGGAAAACATCATACTCCATTGGCTAGAATCCTCCACAGGAGCACTCTACACTGCAACATTTTGTCGTAGGTTCTACATGTTTGGCACATTCACCACTATAATACTGTGTAACAGTGAATCCCATAAAGATAGGAAATGACTGTCCTTTTAAAATTGAATAGGAGAACACTAAATACATCTATATGCATTAGTGTCTGGCAGCAAATTGTAGGTACAGTGGGGTCTCTACTTAAGAACGTCCCTACTTAAGAACAATCCAACTTAAGAACAGCTCCATTTGCTAAATTTTGCTTCTACTTGAGAACAGAAATCCAAGATAACAGGAAAAAAAAACTTTCCTGCTCTTTTTTTAACCTTAGGTCATCTTACGTTAAAAAAAAATTCTCCCCCTAGTGGTAGAGTACATATTAACCAGCTTTGCATTAGTTCCTATGGGAACTAATGCTTCAATGTACGAATGCACCTCTACATAACAAAAAAACAGCCAGAACGGATTAATTGGTTTTCAGTCCATTCCTATGGGAAATTTTGCTTCAACTTAAGAATGTTTCAACTTAAGAACACCATTCCAAAACGGATTAAGTTCTTAAGTAGAGGTTCCACTCTAGTTTCTATGGACGGAAAAGAGCAGATACGGATTAAATGGTTTTCCATGCATTCCTATGGGAAATGCATATTCAACATAAGAACTTTTCAAGTTGAGAACCACCTTCCAATACGGATTAAGTTCTTAAGTAGAGACCCCACTGTATGTATAATTTTTGCATTCTAGTGCATGTTTTTTTTAAGTCTTCTTAGTTACTACTCACACATGAAGTTGCATGATGGACACTAAGAATATTTCTAGGCAAACATGCAGATATGTTTTGTATATTTTCCATATATGTGGAATAGGGAAATTGGCACAAAATGCAGGAAATGTTTTATTGTTTAAAAATAAACAGGCCACCCAAAATGTGATACATATGACAGTAAGATATGAAAATGAAGAATAACCCCTCAGAAAATCCTTCTCTAGAGCAAAGGGAGTAACAGGAATAAAATCCATTATGCTTTGTCTGAAATAGGAGGGCCAGTGAAGCTCTTTCAGGCAACATGGGAAATTGATACTGCATTTTAGACCACATAGGACATTACAATTCTAAACATCCATATGATAGTTGTGGAGTTCTTCTTTGGCTTTTGGACTTGCCATAAGATTATCTTGAAATGCTCTGAAATAAAGTTTGACCCATCTTTTTTCTGCAAGCTACCATATAATTGAAAACAAGAAATCTCATAAACATCAAGTTTTCAGATCTTTGAATTAATTCGGATAGAAAGGTGCTTGTGGATCATATAGATAAATGAGAGATTTTTTTCACCTAGAAGGGCAGAAAGCATGATTCCTAAGAGACTGATGCTCCTGAGTTGGGCTGTCATAAGGCTTCTGGAGAGCCTTAGAACATCTAGGAATGTTGCTTTTCCAAAATACACTAACTAAGCTCACCAAATCTTTCCCAAACACATTTAACACATAAATAATGGAAGTCACAAAATATGGATGGGCAAAATATTCTGCAACTGTTGTCTATTGCGTCTTGCAGTCCCCATCTTCATCATTTGCTGCTTTGATCTTCTTCAGCTCTTTCTGTAGCTCCTCTTCTGCTGTCATAATCTCTGTTGGTTTCTGATACTATGGAAGGGGGGAAAACCTATATTTATTTTTAGTACAATTAGAGTTGTCACTAATATGCAGTGCCTTGTCTGCTAAAGCAGGCAGTAACCAAGGTAAAGCCATGAGTGCCATGAAATTCTCAGAAGTACATTTTTAATACTAAAAGATAAGTACATTTTTACCACATAAAATGTAATGGCACATTGATCAAATGGTCCCTCTCTCAATTGTATGTATTTAAATACATTATTATTTATGAATGTTAGTTTTGGAACTTGCCTTATTGTTTAAGCTTAGGTAGAGTACTGGACATTACAGTAGTCAATGGCAAACCACACACTTAAATTATGTGGGCAGTTTAGATGCATTGTGTCTCCCCATACCCACAACTTGACATGTTCTAAGGATTTGGATTTCTACACTAAAAACCATGGCTTCATGACAGATTTGATGTTCTAAAAAGAGGTAACTGATGGGGAGGAATGTGTGTGCAGCCTATAGGGTTCAATGCCCTCTTGAAGAGTGCTATCATGTCTCCCCTCAGTCTTCTTTTCATTAAGCTAAACATACTGAGTTCTTCTAGTCATTCTTCATAGGATTTAGCCTCCAGTCCCCTTATCATCTTTGCTGCTCTTCTCTGCACCTGTTCCAGGGCCTCAGCATCTTTTTTTTATTGTGACCAGAACTGGACACAGCAAGTGTGGCCTCACCAACATGGTATAGAGTGGTATTATCACTTCCCGTGATCTTGATGCTATCCCCCTGTTGATGCAGCCTAGGACTGTGTTGGCTTTCTTGGCAGCTGCTAACGCATCCTTAGGCTGTGGTCCACCAAAATGACTAAATCCCTCTCACAAGTACTACTGTTGAGCCAGGTACCACCTATCCTGTACCTGTGCATCTGGTTTTTCCTGCCTAAGTGTGGGACCTTACTTTTCTCACCACTGAAATAGGGTGTCTGAAGAATGAAGTTTATCCCCTTAAATACTTTGTTGCCTGTTAAGTAGTTGGAGTATGGTGAATTCACTTGCAATACATGCCCCCCAGAGCCCACAAGATCTTAGAAGCTGCCAAGAAACTAGTCATATGGTTTTCCTACGAGCCAACCTATAAGGACTTCTTTACTTTAATGACATTCCTCCAATAAATTAGCTTAATAGTTTTCCACAGAAGAGAACGTCCAGGCTGTTTACACGTAACTATGGTTCTCTGAGTGGTCATTTGTGTACCCACACAACTCACATTCCTCTGCATTGGTGATGTCCCATATTTGGTTGCTCCACTGCTTTGGCAGTCAAGGCATTTAGAAAGAAAGGCAGGAGCCACACTCTTGAACATGTGCTGTAAGACCGGAGTGGGGTTTCTCACCTAAAGTGCAGTTTGCTCTAGAATATTCAGACTGACACTCTGCACACACATGACCTCCATGCATGAGTACATGGATAACCACTCAACAAATACAGCTACAGGTCAGCACTCTTCCTTCTTGACAAAGGTAGCAATGCCTAAAAAGAAGGCTGGAAGAAGGGATGTGTTAATATTGACAGAATTGTCTTAAGGACACTTACCGTGATGATCAGTGTGTTGTTGGAATAAGTAAAACTCAGAGCAGCAGTATCCAAGGGCAGCTGGAACCTGTCAAGATCGGGAATGGAGAACTTCTTATAATACCTGCATGCAAGAGAGGAATGTAATGGCAAGATCAATTTCTGTTGTAAGTTCTGATAATAAATTTTAATTGTATGTTTAAAAAACAGTATAAACCGAATTTTTAGGAAGTTTATGATGCCCATTTTTGCACTTTCCAAAACTATTAACTGTTTAAAAGAACATTTTCACTGAACTAAAGGATGCTCCTGGCTAAAGTGGGCAAAATATTTTAATTTTATTTTAGTACTGAATGTGAGTACAGTGGTGCCCCAACTTACAAACATCCCGACTTAGGACCATTTTGAGTTACGACCAGCTCTGGCCGCAAAATGTTGCTTCAACTTGCAGCCGGAGCTTCCACTTACGAACAGAAAAAGGCAGGGAAAAAAGCAGGAAATTCAAATTGCTAACCATTGGTAGATGAAGAGGCTGCTTCTTTGTAGCTCAATGGTTAGAGTGAGTGCGATTGGAGGAGGCTTCGGACTGCCTGGTAAGGTAAGGTGCTGCTTTCTGCTTTTTAAAAACTGTTCTGGGTGGGTTTTGCCGTGTGGTTTTGGGCTGGGGGGGTTATGTTTTTGTGCTGTGTTGGGTCTTGGGGGGGTTTTGTTGGTTTTTTGGTATTTTTCCCCATTCTCATGGGTCTTGTGGGGGTTGTTTGATTTTTGGGGATTTCCCCCCATTTCCAATGGGTCTTGGGGGGGTTGCTTGCTTTGGGGGTTTTCCCCCCATTTCCGATGGGTCTTGCATGCTTCGCTTGCTTTTCTTCCCCCTTCCCCCTCGGCTGGGACAGATTAATCACGTTTCCAATGGGTCTTGCAGTGATTTGTGTATGTGTGTGTGATTTTTTTCCTTCGACCGGAACGGATTAATGGCATTTCAATGCATTTCAAAGGGAAATGGTGCTCTGACTTATGACCATTTCGAGTTACGACCGGAGTTCCGGAACCAATTAAGTTCGTAAGTCGAGGCACCACTGTACAGAGAATAACTGTGGTGTCATTCCCTGCCGGATGAAAGATGACACCTGCAACATCGTATGTTCAGCATCTCAATGTGTATAAACCATGCCTTTATTTAGAATTTCTCATAAACACTTCATTTTATTTTGATAAATCAACAGTTTATAGCAGTATCAATCAAAATTCATGGACTTAATCAAGGGATAGCTCTCAAACCTGACTGTAGTCAATATTTTTTATTCATAAAGGAAAATGGCAAGACAAGTACCATAACAATGTAAATGGCAGTTTAACATTGGGCAACCTGGGTTTCCGTTGTCTCATTTATCTTCATCAGTTATCAGACACCCAAGGAAATGGTCTTTTGCCAAACACAATCTAATCACTGGAAGAACATTATTCTTAGGTCCCTACTTCAGCATTGCCACTATTTAGCCCCTTTGTTACTTAGAATTCTTCCCCTGTGAAATTCCCTCACTCACTGACATGTTTCTCATGCTCCAAAGGAGAATTTATTTCCTTGTAACAGTCCCATGAGCAGTCTTTCTCATTAAGCTAGTTTTTCTTGGAGGTTGACTGCTTGAACCAGTGCAGCACAAAACTTTATTTTCCAAGCTATAACGAAAATGCATACAAAGGCCAACTAGGCCTGGCTGTTTGGCTTGCTAGCTAGGAATGTTTGTTACCGCAGGGCTTGGAGGCTTCTGCATGTATTTGGGAAAGGTGGCAGACATGGATAATAATAGGGGTGTCAAAGGTTAAACAGCAAAGATTAGATGAACACAAAGACATGTTAAGGAAGTGTTAACTTCTTACTGATTGAGACAATAAAAAAGCAGGTCCCAAAAAAGCCCAGTGTTTCAAAGAGCCTATGAAGCCCTCCCAGAGAACACGAACTCCCCCCCCCCCTTTTCCCCAGGGCTGAAGCAGTGGGAAAATACCTGGTCGGGTCTCCAACTAAAATCTGTGAAAGATCAAAGGAAAACAATCTACTACTCTGCGCCCTTCCAGTGTAATGTTAACTGCTACCTCGCCCTGCAATAATTGAATTGGCTGTGGCCAAAGAGGCTTTGCCTGTTTGTTTGGAAAGTTTGCTTTAATGGATTTGTTTTACAGCAAGAGGACTGGAGCAAATTCCACTTGAGCAGCCTTTTGCTGTGACTGAAGGGGACAACAATGAATGAGTTGGAAGGGGCTGCAATATTTTCTTTTTAACATCCCTTGCGGCAGCTTTGTGCTGGCTGGGCTCTTGTGCCTTTAACAGCTGTGTAGGAGACATTCAATAAGTTCAGCTTTCTCCCTTACTGCATCTCAATGGCAGTGGTTTCATCTGTTGAGTTTCAGCCGGTCATACAACTATAAAATGCATTCCCTATCTTCCTCCAAACTTTTAAGTGTAGTCCCTTAAAATTTCACTTTAAGTCAATGCAAAGAAACATTATTTAATATGGCCACAAGGACTGGCATGTGTCATACAAGAGTTTATATCTAGCCTAAACAAAAGTACACTTTCTGTTAAAGTACCAAAAGCAGAAAAACTGTATGAAAGGCTAATTATATACTGGCAACACTTCGGCCCTTCTATGTGAGAACTACACTGCTAGCTAAAGAAAGACGAATTTCATTGCCATTTATTTTATTTCCTTCCAACTATTCAGTCCAAGGAATTGTGACACCTACATAGCTGCAATAAAGTTACACCAGGTAGTAAAAACAGAAATATTAAAATGATATGTTAAAGAGCAGGAACAGACCACAGTGGCAGCTATAAGTAATTCTAGAAGCTTTGGAAATAGCTTTACCTGCATTCTAAAAAGAAGTGTGTGGATGGGTGTAGTTGGTAGAACTTCCTGGAGATCTTACGTTAAAAAAAAGGTGCCAAAGAGAATGGCTTCCAATCCCATTTCTGGTGCTAACTATATTTAGAACAGGCCACCCCTTAGTTCATGTTGTGGATGCTGGACCAATTCATCTTTTACTCTCCCAATATTGCCTTGCATGTTAAACTGGGGCATTCACTCATGAATAATTCAGTTTAGGCACTCCTACTGTATATCTTGCTTCATTGTTTTGTTCTTAACTGTATTACAGATGCAAGATCCATGACAGTTTCCTTGCTGAACTGCACTGTAATTGGAATATGTTGCTGAGTATAATGTTTCAGACTACTGTTGCTTTAGTCTTGGAACTGCTTCTCAGATTTTACCTCCTACTTTAAGTCGCAAAATCAGAACAACTTTCTATCCATTACAGCACTATGTTTCTAATTATGTATCCAGAATACAAGTACATAAGAGCAACATGTTGCAGCAGCAGCAGCAGCTGAACTTTTCTTTTGCAAAGTAAATGAATGAAATCAACTTCAGAAATCTTGTGTAAGACATGCTACTCCCACTGAGCAATGGAATCACATCTTACACCTATATTTTCTCATACACAATAGAAAACAACCAAGTAGTTTAAAAACAGCATATGCAATAAAACTTGTAATGAATGCTGTACATGCCACGTAACAAAACAGCATAAGCCCAGAAATTTAAAAAAAAAAACAAAAACCCAAGAACAATTGGAACAGTCATAATAAGAAACAACAATGGTAAAGGACAGAGCACTGCAGATCTCTGCCTTGTTAAGTTTCACAGGTTCTAAGGTTTGTGATATTTCTTTTTGAGTTACAAAATACTATTGGGTAGCTTTGTCAAACTTGCTTTCTGGAGAAGGCTCAAGGTACTATCTTACATATTCTTTGTATATCTTTGAAAAGGGGGATACATGGTTTTTCCACTTTCCCCACCTTGCTTAAGTAGTCAGGGGGTACTCTAGAAACTGGACAAAATAAACAACCTAAACCTATGCAGAGTTATTCTCTTAAACCCAGTGCTTGAAATGTTCACAGCATCCCTCATTTTTCTAGCAGCCCACAAGCAGGGCATGAGGGAAACAGCTCTCCTTGGTTTTCTGCATTTTATTCAGAGACACTTCAATTTTAAACACAGATATTCTGTTCAGCTATCGTGTGCAATAACTACTGATAGATCTATTCTCCATGAATGTGTCTAATCCTCCTTGAAAGCCACCCAGGCCAATGCCCATCAACCCATTTTCTGGTAGCAAATTCCACAAGCTATTTACGTGTTGTGTGAAGTACTACTTTCTTTTGTGTGTCCTAAATCTACTGCTAATCAATTTCACTGGGTGACTGACCCTGAATTCTAGTGTTATGAGATTCTGGAAAAAGCCGAGGATATTCAAGGGCTGCTCAAATCAACAAGTACTTAAGCATCTCCATACCTATCAAGAGGAGGCCACTGAGCCACAGGAACCTGATCCTGCACCTGCCAATAGCAGGGAGATAGCAAAGATGTTAAGTGGATGGGCCCACAGGGTTAATGTAGTCTGGCCTTCATTGTGAAGTGTCTGACAAGTCCTGACCACATCCTTGGGTTTTTTTAACCATCACTGATTAATAGTGCTCTTTGCCCTCAGAAGAACTTTAGCTAGCCTTAAAATAAATGGCCAAACAGAAATGAGCAGCTCTTTGCCAACAGCACCATCTCTAGGTAACATTTAGGGATTGCACAAAATGAGTTAAGATCTGTAAGGAAAAACAAATACTAAAAAAATACCACAAGAGGGTATTTCTCTATTTCTTCTTCATCATAAATTGAGGGCTGAAATGTGTTTACTTCAGTTTATAACTGTGATCAACTAGGAAAGACAGGAGTGGTAGGATTTTCTAAGGAGAAGCACACACTGTTGTCTCCGGACACTAGTTATTTGAACTCACAGACTGCACCAACTTCATCCACCCTAAGCAAACTCTGTGCTTACTGACTTCTTATTTGTTGTGTGGATAACACAGTAGCGCTGATCCTTTTCCACTGAAACACTGTATACTTCCTTGGGATATGGCAAGTTCCGGATCCGCCACTGGAAACTGCCCTTTGTATCTTTTCGTATAAAGATGGGCTAGAGGAAATAAAATGTTAAGTCAGTATGCTTCTACTCAGGTGGAATAGAGAGCAACTGTAAACAGCATGATTGAGGATTCTTGGCTTTAATTCATCAATTCAGCATGCTTTCTTACAGTAGCATAAGTGGGGATTCCTGGCTTTACACAACCAACACTTCATCTCCTTTGTTAGGTTTAAATAACAATATTGAGGTTGAGTTCCAAAATCTGTACTGGTGCTGTACCTTTATTATGATTTTGTGTCATCAAATTGATACCAATGGTGACCCTTTCCAGAATTTCCTACATACATATAAAGTACTCAGAAGTGATTTATAGTTTGCCCAAGGCTTACAGAGGCTGGCTTTTCTCCATAGTGGGGGACTGAACTCCCAATCCCCAGCTCCACAGCCAGGCACTCCAACTCAGTGAACTGTTCAGCCAGCTACACCTTTATTAAGCCCATTCATAAAGTAAGTGTGCAATCTTCTGAGGATTCTTCTTTAGTCAAGATTATAAACATTTTTAAAAAGCAAAAGCAGGGATGATTCATGTTCAAGCTATGGAATCAAAGTTTTTATCTAAAAATGAATGTGGGAATCACCTTGGGTTCAGCCCCTACCATGTGTATACTATTATCCATGTTTATCACAATTACTATGTTTGCCAGTATTGGTACCTTCCATTTCAATCATTTCAAGCCATTCAGGGTACACAAAAGGAATGCTGAAGTACAAGAATGGGAAAAGAGAAGACAATAACAAGAATTTGGCAGAAGGGAAAAATTTAAATTGAAGCAAAAGCGGTGATATGAACAAAACTGGTCTGTCACAGAAAGGCATTTTCAATAAGAGATGACAAGACGCTGGTTCTTAAACTTCAACACTGTGCCAGAGCATTGCTTACTTCATGCTGAGCGGTAAGGCTAGTACAGAGTACCTCCAGAATTTCCCAAAGTCTGCTTATCAGAGAAAACTGTATGTACTAGGGAAGGGCCACCAGAGAGTGGTACAGCAGAAGCCTTGTATGGCTCTTTTTATTAAATGATCTCAGAAATGCTGAGAAAGGCTCCACACTGAGCAAGCACATGCCAGCACAACATTGCACAACACCTTCATCTACAAATATAATGCCTCTTGCCTTGGAAGCCTTTTGGTAGTTAGTAAAGATACCTTGTTTCAGCAGCTTTTACCAACCAAGTTTGTTCCATTTAAATATTGTTTTATTTTTGCCTTTATATTTTTACTGAATGCATAGTTTTATATTGAATTATAATTTATATTATAGTTTTAAATTATTGTAAAGCAAACATTCTCAGACAGAGGAATTTTAATCTTCTGAATTAAAGCTCTCAGAATACCCCAGCCAACATGGTCAGATTTTAAACCTCTAGTCATTTTGAATTACTAGAACCAAAGGATGTAATTTTTAAATAAACAAACAGTATTGGGACAGGAAAAATACTCTGATTTGATATAAAACAGCTTCATATATTCATAGTACTCAAGTCATTGCACAGACTTGCCAAAAAGTCATTAAGTAATCTAACAGAGTGCAACATAAAGTTTCGTAACCCCGGGAATATTCTCAAAGAAATAACATTTGTGTGGTTCCTTTTTTCCCTGTTACAGAAATTATGATATCCCAAAGCATGAATGAGTTACTACATGCTACCTTGAACTTTTCTCGCTTAAGAATCCAAACTGCTCTGTTCTAACACACAACAGTGTACTCCAGAAAATGAGACCTACCCTACATTCTAGATCTGCCTAATCTAAGCAGGGCCAAGCCTCACTTACATTTGTACTACTCTCCTTTATCAGGTCACGATCCAGTGCTTCTGATGCATGCAAGTTTGGCTCTCCCACTTCTAACTGCCAGTGACCATAAGCACCCAGGGTATTCTTCTGTCTCCATTTTCTTACTGTACAGAAAGGAAGAGAGAGACAGCAGTAACACTTTAAATGGTTCTTCCAGAAAAACATACTCAACAATTTTTTGTGAGACTGAATTTTTTGCTAGCATACTTCTTAACATATCAAGAAGTAGCAGCAGATGCTGTATGGCTAGAAATTTTCACATCTAAGTAATGAACTAGAACTTTGTTGGGTAGCGAAGTCAGTTTCATTGAAGATTTTAAATCAGAGATATTTCCAATCCCCCAAATACTCATAACACATGATTTAGCAAGTTCAGACTACTTGTACTGTATTTTGGTTTAAATTTACACTTCCCCCATTATGTCTCTCTCCTGTTTGTAAAGCAAAGTTTATCCTAAGCCCTCTCTCTGCACTAATCCCATGAAAGAGCAACCAAAGGGTGAAAGGAGCAGCTGGCTGTACCACAGGCCTCCCCCAAGGTTGCACAGCTCCCCAATCCTATCTCAAATATCCACAAGGAACATGGCAACCACATTCACGTCAAATGAAGTCAGTGTGAAACAGGTTCTAACTCACACAGACACAAAAGGTTTTTCTGGCTCATAAATATGATTTCAAGGGTGGGGAGGTGTAGCGCCAGAGAGCCATATGGATCCTAGGAGTGAGGCCAACATAATTAGGGTTCCAAGCTGCATGGAAATCTGGGTACAAAAAATCCTTTGCGCAGGATTTTAACCATTATGCCATAAATACATTTCATTAAACAATGGCTCTTCAGAAGGGAATTGTTCAACAGCAATATGTAAAGCAGTGTGATGATCTTCTGCCCACATCATTCAAATAGGACCCACAAAAACATTATACAAAAGCATATTTTCCTCAAGTGTACATTTACTTCCTCACTTGAGTGACAATTCTACTCTGCCTGTCTTGCAGTAGAAATATTACTGTTGGGCAATATGTCCCAACCACCCTAAAGTGAACCACGCTGTAATTCAAAGTATTTATATTTGCTATGACCAACACAAAACACCTACTCATCTGCACTATGTGCAACAGCTAATAAAGGTGCTATTCCTCCTTGTGTACTTTAGACCTTTTCCATTTAACCCAATTCCTGCATCAAGCAGGGGGCTGGACTTGATGGCCTTATAGGCCCCTTCCAACTTCACTATTCTATGATTCTATGACCAATTTTAAACTTTAATCAGAGAAAAGAGGTGTGGCTTACAAAGCAGCTGGTTAGTCTTCATGTCATACTCCTCTGCCATCTCCTTCCCATCGTCGAATAAGTAATGGACTTTTCGTTTACCTAAATAGAGCAGAGTGAGCGAGTCCGGATTAAAACAAAACGAAACACTGAGATGAACCGCAACCCATACCACCCCCTTGCCCCTAAATGCACACACCCTGTACTTGGCAGATCACGATAAATATGGACCACGGCATCCGTTACTTGTAACTTTCGCAGCCCTCCCCTTTCATAGCTTTCAACCAACAATGTCTTGCCGGAAGGAAGCACCCGTGCCTGGCACGTTTGCGCAGGCTAACATCTTGCTTTTAAGGCGACCTCTCCTGAAACCTATTTCAGAAAGTCTGACTCGTAAAGGTACGTAAGATCGGAGGTTGACGCATTCCAAGCTCAGGCAAATGCGCTTTCCATTAAGAACCAAAGCCTTCCACGCCGATTTATTAAGACGACTGCTACCCCACCCTTCCGACCGTTTTTGGAGGCAGCCTCGCTCGGGCTGACTCCCATCGGAGCGCCGCCTACATCGTCCAGGAGAGCGGCGCTGCCCTGAGGCACTTTCACCGCGGCCAGCTTTGAACCACCGAAAGGACCAGCCATCGTCCCCCCCTCCCCAATCTCAGGCTCTCCCCGGCCCGGCGTCCTCCTCTCCCCAATTCGTCACGAATCCAGCCTCCCTCGCTCGTCCCTCCGGATCAGAGCTGTCCCCGGCTTGGGTGCCCCGCTCGCTTCCCAATTACCGTCGCTGATGAGCGCGGTTTTGCGCGCCGCGCGTAACTTTTCCGGCCAGCTCTGCCCGGCCATGTTATCCCTGAACTCATCTCCAAGGCGACCGCTCTACACTTCCGGCTTTCCCGACCTGACAAGGAAGAAAAACACGCGCGCATGCGCCTCTTGCCGCTCCGTTGTTGAGCCCCCGCTTTTCCCTTCCCCGGTAAGTGGAAGTAACACCAAACAGAGCCGCCTTCCCCCCCCCCCCCCCGCTGCCCGGCCATCTCCCCTCACCTCAGGCTTTGCGCAAGGCGGCGAGTACGTGGCTGGCGTTTCGCGTCGCAGCCTTTTCCCACCACCACCACCCTGGGGTTCATCGCAGCTGCTGAGGAGGCCCCAAAGAGGAAGCGCAACTTGGTTGGGTCGAAGCTGACAGCAGTGAGCGTGGAGGTGGCTCCTGCCGCTACTCGCTTGCTTGCCTTCTCCTTTTTTTGGCTGGCCAACAGGTGTGAGGAGCCTTGAGTTCACCTGCCTGTGTGGTGACTGGTGGCTCCCCTTAGGGTGGATGCTGTTACAAGAGCATGTGGAACTGGGAGCTGGGGTGAGTGGCAGGATCAGGTCCAAAAGTGGGCTTTGATACATACAAACGGGTAGGCAGACAAACAGTTGTCCTCTCAGATGGTGCTGTATCCCCATCCTGCTCATTCTACAACTCGAATGAGGACTGGAAAAATATACCTCCCCCCAAGTTAAAAGTATTCCTAAATGCTACTCCAGCTCTTTGTACCTTGTTTTGAATGTGGGACATAGACTTACATACTGTAGTTGTATTTCTTGTCTTCATTCTTTCCTCCCACTCCAGTATGCACACAGTGTGTGAGACTGGAATACAGCGGGAAGAGAATATGAGGAGGCCTCTGCCTCTGGTTAGGAGGCAAGAAGGACTCTTTTGTGATATCTTTTGCTATACTAGATAAGGCAGTCTCTCTCTCTCTCTCTCTCTCTCTCTCTCTCTCTCTCTCTCTCTCTCTCTCTCTCTCTCTCTCTTTCCAGTGCTAGTGCAAGATCTCCCATCACAGGCATAGAAGGAAGCTACATCTATGCCCCTTCCCTACGCTCTTGGCTGTGTGGAAAAGAGGAGGGCAACCAATGGTGGTGCCTTCTTTCTCAAAATTGCTCCCTGCTTGCCTTTCTATTATGGCCCCTTCTGGCTGCCTTGGAGAATAATGCCTGGCTCCTGGGGATCTCTGGATCAAGAGCTTGTTGGAGACCTCTACCTAGACAGCATTGTAAAATAGAGCAGTCTGTCCCCTCAGCAAAAACTGTAACTCATGATTTGGTGTTCCCTCAAGTATACTGTTGCAGCCTTCTCTTCTCTGATCTTCAGTTGTCTTATTTTGGTTAACACATTTGTCCATCTTCTGAAATGAATTCGCATCTCTTGTTGCTCTAATAACATTATACTACTTAGATCTCTAGACTAGTTTTCTGTCTGCTGTATTCAGCAGAGGCTTTTATTTTACCTTCAAAGTTCTTTGTGGTCTTGCCAGCCTTTATCTCTCTCTGTGTGGGTTGGATAAAGGAGGCACAGTGGTTTCCACTTCTATATGCATGAGTGGCTTCAGAAAGTGTTACTGGGAGAATCAGTACGGTGATACGGTGGAGCCCTGCAAGGTTCCATTTTATCCTCCTTGCTTCTTGAGCTGCTAGTTGAGAGAATCTGGGAATTTTCAGTGAGTTCTCAGGAGTATGATGGCAACACTCATCTTTATTTCTGCATTTCATCTGAGACTTATCTGATGTTGTGCTAACTGGAGAACCAGTGACTGGATTCAGTAAATGCCTCGAAGAGGTTCAATAGAGTAAGAGTGACTCCTAATAAGGCAGAGGGCCTGTATCTTGGTCTTTTGTCTGTGAACTCAGTGTTCAGCCTTTTCTAGGTGAGGCTACACTCCCTCTGAATTGGTACAATGTGTAACTTGGAAGTACCCCATAGTGCAGTGTCACCTCTTGAACCTCCTGGTGGACTGAATGGTCAGTAGTGCCTTTTATTAGCTTTGTCTGGTTTGCCAACAATGACATTTCCTGAAACCAGATAATTTCCTATAGCGCTCCATACCCTGGTAAATATGAACTTGGATTGGAACATTGTGTTGTACATGGGGTTGCCCTTGAATTTCACACAAAAGCTTCAGATACTGAAGAAAGGTGTGGACAGGATTTTTACATGGATAGCCAGATGAAGCCATATCACACAAATTCTGACTTCACTGGCTGCCTCTTCAGAACCCAATTCAGAATGCCAGTGCTTCCCTTTAAAGCTCTAAATAGCTTGGGAACCAAGAAGTACAGTACAGTGGTGCCTTGACTTATGAACTTAATCCATTCCAAAAGATGGTCGTAAGTCGAAGCAAAATTTCCCATTGAAATGCATTGAAACACGATTAATCTGTTCCGGCTGTTTTTGGTTTTACCTTGAGGCGGCAATTGCAAGTCAAAGCATTCATTCCCATAGGAACGAATGCAAAAGCAGCTAACCCGTCCACTACCACTAGGGAGATAATTTTTCTTCTTTTAACCTAAGATGAGCTTAGGTTTTAAAAAATAGCAGGAAAGGAGGGAGGGAACAATGGAGAAAAGAGGAAAGAAAGAAGGTCATCATTGGAGTACACAGACCCCCTCAGACAAAAGTTTGTGCTGGTAAGCACAAAAAGAGAGGAGAAAGAGAGAGAAGAGAATTTGGGGGTGGGGGCTTGAGTCTAAACCACATTTTACATCATTCCAGCAACCAGAGCCCCTCAGAGAAAATTTTCTGATTTTAAAACAAAAAGACTTTGGAGTCATGTTTTAAACCCACACATTTTAAAACAAAAGAGAGGTCACAGTACACAAACCCTAGGAGCCACAGAATGCAAACAAACAAATAAACCCAGCAACCATTATTCCAGCAAGCAGACCTCTCAGTCTAATTTTACATTTTAAAATTAGTCTAGTTTTCACATTTAATTTTAATATTACAGTCTAATTTTCACATTTTAAACAAACACTGCAAGAGCACAGAAACATAACCCCCCAGCCCAAAACCACACTGCAAAACCCACCCAGAACAGGCAGTTTTTAAAAAGCAGAAAGCAGCACCTTACCTTACCAGGCAGTCCAAAGCCTCTCAGCAAAGGCACACACGCTCACTTAGAACTAGAAGCCACGCAGTCCAAAGCCTTCTCCGATTGCATACTCTCTAACCGCTGGGCGAAAGAACTACAAAGAAACAGCATCTTTGCCATCAACTGTTAGCAGTTTGAATTCCCTGCTTTTTTCCGATCATAACTCGAAGCTCTGGTCGCAAGTTGAAGCAAAATTATGCGGCTGGAGCTTGTCATAACTCGAAATGGTTGTAATTCGGGACGTTCGTAAGTTGAGGCACCACTGTATATGAAAACAAGGTTGAGAGCCTTCTCCATTGTGGTGCTTGGATTGTGGAAGTGAAATGTAGGAAATAATTGTTTTAAATAAGTAAGTAAATTCTTGCTCTTTCTACTGTCTTCTCCAGAACGGCTGCTTACTTCTGCCCAGGGAGGAGGCATCCATGTTCCATGGAGCCCCAGGGAATTGTTAAAGCTTTCCCCAAAAGAAAAAAGCCAGGAGATGATTCACAGAAGACAGTGCCTCCAAAGGTATTGAAAGAAGAAGCCAGGGTCAAGAAAAGTGAGTTTCTGATTTCGTTCTTTAGCTCTGTGACCACTGGTTACTATGAGTTATTTTACTATAGGTAATTTGCCTGGGACAACATGCTTAATTGTCAAGGATAATTTCCACACTGAGGCAGAACAAGGCCCATGATAATCAACAGCTGTACTTGACAGGTATGTGCAAAATGCTGAATCATGCAGTCTGGGATGATGCAATGTCCACACTGATTGGTTGTATGTGAATGTGCATGTGTATAACTATGTGGACATGTTGAGAAGATGTACAGATCTCTTCTATGAATGTCATGCTGTCATGCTGCTGGTTTGTACTGCTGAACTTCTGTATATGCTGTAAATACACTTGGTGTTGGAAGAAGCTGTCTTTGTGTGAATCAGTTGGACTGCCTGGACTGGGACAAAAATTCTGCTAACTTACACCAACATTAATCCAGTAAGAGCTGTTTGACACTGAAATGAGTTACTCTAAAGGTGGTAGACTGTTTCACTGGATACTTTCAAATAGATTGGATGGTTGTCTGTCAGGGATCCTTTAGCTGTGGATTTCCTGATTCAACAGGGGGTCGAACCCAATTACCCTTGAGGTTCCTTTTGTCCTGAAAGTCCTGGAAAAAAACCCAAGTCAAATCCTGGAAGAGTCCAATCATATGGAAATTTTGTGCTTTCATACCTTGACTGTGTACTAAAAAACAGGCATACTCCTTCACACTTGCTGTGTTTACAAGCAGGGAACACCAGACCCTGCTTCATTGAGCATTTGTGTTTGATGTCTTTCATTAGCAGGGTGGTTGGAGCCCATCACAGCCTATATTCTGCAAGCTGGAATTGGCCGGACCAGGGCTGAGATCTTCCACAAGCAAATAATCCAGAACGGGGGAAGTGTCTGCAACCAACTTTCTCCAGATGTGACACATATTATAGTGGATGAAGGCATGGACTGTGACCGGGCCTTCCGAATCCTCAAACTGTCGAAATTACCCCATGGACTGCAACTGGTGAAGGCATCTTGGATGAGTTTGTGTATTTCATCACAGCAGATACTGGACACTACTGGCTATAGCCTCTTCATCCCAGAGAGGTAGAGACTTCTGTCATAAAGGAGGCAAAGTGGTTTCCCATCCCTGTTGGCAAAGTTTACATGCTTTTGAACTACACATTTTATCTAAAGGCGTACCATTTCCAAGCTCTGGGCAGGGGCAGAATTGGGACAGGAGCCGATAGTATGCACAAAACTGAGGCAGAGATCCCTTGAACTTGCAAGATAGCCCTCCCCCATAGCCTCATGTGCCATTCGGACTGAATCCAACCATCAAAATATGAGAGCCATTTGCTATTAAACTTTTGTATAATTTGGTAACTAGAACAGACTACCTAACTTGGTAAAAATAAGTATGGCAAACAAGGTAAGATATTTTCTGCAGCCTACTTTGTCTTTAATGATTTGGAGATAGGATTTTCCCCAGGACAGTTGCTCAAAAATGTGCTGTTCTTCCTGAAATTGAGAGTTGGACAGTAATGATATCAAGCCAGAGATTTAATGTATGAACTCTGCCATCCACTTGTCCTGTTTTTTCCAGATTGTTGATAGGGTAGGATGGAGGGCATGCTTTCAAATCAGTGATTATGATTTGTTGATCCTTCACAGGTATTTGGATGCAACAGACCTTTCAAAAAGGCAATCACAATATGTGGATGAAGAGAAGGTCCAACTTCAAAAAGGGAGTCCTATCGCAGAGCTGGAGGCTGAATCACAGGCAGGGACCAACTCTCCCAGCAGGGCAAGAAACTCCTCAGGACAGCAGGAAGTCAAAGGAGTGTGCTCGGTTAGTGGTATCCCACTTTTGAGCATTTTGTTTGATGTTATGTCAAGATCTACTGATGAAGTTTACCATTACCAAGCTAAAAAACACCATCAGTACTTGAGACTGGCGAGAACCACTGTGGCTGTTTAACTCTATAGATAAAGCTATTTTTTCCTTCTTTTGAAAGTGGTGCATTTCTCTACATTAAACAAAAATGTAGGTGTATTTTAGGAGTTGGACTCAAAGCATGTATCTTCTTTAATTTTCCCAAAATCTGTCAATTAATAATTCATTACTATCTCCTTCCACAGAATCTTAAGGTTCTGGTAGAAATGTACACTCCCTAAGAGGCTGCCACATCCAGTTACTTCAAATTTCATTCCTTCTCATTCTGAAACATTATAAAAATCAAACAGGAAAGTATCAATGTTACACTGTGTCAGTGTCTCAAAGTCTCTAACTCCAGCATATTGATCCTATCATGCAATGGGCCTAAGGTGCTGTTTAATTTTTTAGGTTTTCCATACTTTATGTTCTCTATTGATCTGTATAATCCACAGTATGTCTGTTCTGGTACATTGTTGTCTTCTTGCTTCTATGAGATCCAGAAGTAAAAACAAAAACAACAACAACAACAAAAAACAGTGTCATTGCACTCCTCTTCACCACCATTCAAACTCATGTACACATAGGTTGTGATAGTCCATAGCATTTGGATCACCTGGAATTGCTAGCTATGTTTCCTTATTCTTGGGTGCCAGATGGGGTGAGTTAGAAGCTACATATATAGATGCAAACTCCCATGCCTAGATACAGGGTTGGGAGCAGAGGAGTCTGACCTCACCTTCATGCTGTGGTCCTTTTCAGGACCAATGAGTTGATGGCAAGGTACTACTCAAGATTGCTTTTCTAGGAGGAGCTTCGCTTCCGCCCTGCCCCACCCCCAGCAACCCTGGTTAGGATCATTGCTTTCCCATTATCATTAGGAGCAGGGAAGCAATAATTCCATTTGTTTTGGGGACACTGAGGAAGGGAAGAAAACCTAAATCTTCTCATTACCTTGATCAGATTGACTGTGAGGAAATACAGTTGGGGCTTCCCCAGGTTTCTGTAGGCTATCTGTACATAAAAACATCCTGTAAGCCAGGGGTCATCAACCCCCGGTCCGCGGCCCTGTGCCGGTCCGTGGGCTTGCTGGAACTGGGCCACCAATACAGATCTCCTCCCCCTTGCATGCACATGTGGGGACGTGTCACGCTCGCTGCTACCATGTCACTGAACAAGGAAGTAGATCAACTGAAGCCATTACATTAGACTAGTGTAACCCCGCCCCAGAGAGGCGACTGCATCTCCCACCATGCCATGTGACAGCATGCGCCGTTGTGAGGGCAAGGAGACGGAGGCGTGTCATGTGATATAAAAAGGGGGGGACACGCTGTACCAGCCACCCTATTGTTATTGCTGCGCCAAGCCTTGAGGGGCAGGTGGTGTGTCTGGTTAGGTCTTGTTGCCTGCCAGAGTTCAGACAGTTCTATTAAAATGTCACCTTAAATAACAGGGTAGGCAAAGACGGGGCAGGGGAGAAGCAGCCCTCAGAATTTGGGGTGGGGGGCTGATAGTGAGGATGCACCTTTTCCCCTCCTGCTGATGCCAGGATGGCGAGCCCAGATCAGAAGTCTCCCAACGTCCTACAGAACCTGTGCTGTCGCATCCTGGGGAAAGGCAAAGGTAACCCCAGGGATCGCCTCCTCAGAGCCTGCTAGGAAGGGCTGCTTGGCTACCAAGCAAAAGACTGGAGAGAAGAGCCAGGCGGGGGGCGGGAAAGAGGAGGAGGGTTGGAGGAAGGGCTGCTTTGCTGCTGCCGGAGCCACTCGTTGCTCTTCAGGCAGAGCAAGCCGGGGGGGGGAATCCCTTCCTCCCACCCACATTCCTGGTAGCAAGGTTGGTCGGTCGGTTGATCAGTCATGAGACTATCGGGGAGACTACCTGGGTGGCTGTCTGGTCCCTCCCCACCATCTCTCCCACCAGAAGTGGTGCCCACCAGTTCCAGTGCCGTGGGAGAGACAGGACTCTTGGAGGGCATATCTTGCAAGTGTGGAGTTGGGAGGTCTAGTTTCATGCTCCCCTTCCTGCGAGCATGTGAGCACAACACACCCTTCCACAAGCGTGACACGCCCTTGCGCAAGCATGACATGCCCACCTGCGAGCATGGTGGTGCCATGGCCCCCCAACCGGTCTGCGCATGGAACCTGCACCCCCCAAACGGTCTGCGATCCCAAAAAGGTTGGGGACTGCTGCTGTAAGCTCTGTGTGGCTCATGTGTGTTATAGATTACAACTGTATTTTGAGAGGCAAAAAGTTGGGTATGCTATTCATGTCTGAATATGCTGTATGTGGAAAGTATAGAGTCACCATAAGCTGAATTGACTTGATGGCATGTAATGATGATGATGATGCTACAAACAATGTAATGATACTTGTTTTTAAATCTGGGTCCATCTTGCTGTGAGTAATTTGAGGATTATGTGGACTGTTTAAAAAAAAGCAAAAAGCAAAGCGTTCTGCTTATATACCACCCCATAGTGCTTAAATCATTCTCTGGGTGGTTTACAAGTTAATTCTGCAGGCTACATGTTGCCCCTGACCCCCATTAAGCTGGGTACTCATTTTACTGACCTCGGAAAGATAGAAGGCTGAGTCAACCTTGAGCCGGCTACCTGGAATTGAACCCCAGGTTGTGAGTGCAATTTTGGCTGCAGTACAGCAGTTTAACTAATATTCCACAAGGCTGCCTAAATGTTTAGCATTTAAAGTCTCCCATCTTGGTGCATAATAAACCGGTGCCTGGGAATTGCTTAGATAAATAATGGCTGTGTTTCATTTGTCCTGTTCTGCCTCTTTCCAAAGGGGGTCTCAGATGATGAAGGAAGTGAAGGCGAAGAACATGTGATTGCCCTGGGTGAGTTAGAAGCACTGCAATCAGGCCAAGACCTGAACACTTTGCCAGGAAGTTCGTCCGTGGTGTGTCCCATTGGCAAGTGGGTTTGTGCTCAGTCCTCTGAAAGCAAGAAAGTGAATCATAATCAGTGCCTCACAGAGAAGTTGGGACTGCTGGAAAAAGCCTACTCTGTCCAAGGAGACAAATGGCGGGCTCTAAGTTACTCCAAAGCTATCAATGCACTCAAGAGCTATTCCAAACCAGTCACCTCTTATCAGGTAAATTCAAAAGGTTTCTTCTCAAGCAACTACTTTTCCTGTTATATTTCTATCTTCTGTAAATTATTTGTTGTTTGCCAGTCTGTGGAGCAGTTGATCACCTCATCTGCCTCACATTATTATCTCCTGATTGTTGTATCACACACAACCTTTGGGAGTGGCTGGTACTTTGATTGGACCAGCTTGTTATGGGAACAAAGTTACTTATCACTTGCTTACCACTGTGATTCCCTTGCTGTTTGGACTCCTTACTAGATGGAGTCTATGAGTGCAGAATTACCAAACTCTTGTGCAACACCTTGTTTTTAAAGACAAGAGTGCAGACAAACTGCTTTCAAGGCAAGGCAAAAGATTTGTTGTCATAGAGAGTACAGGGCACAAGATTTTATATGCATAAATCTAATAGGATATTAAATCCACGTTAGAAATGAAGCTTCTTCAGAGAGTGTCTGTCTCAGAAAAACCTGGCAGCAGCCCAAGAATAAAGAAAGGTGTCATCTAGAAACTGAAACTAGAGGTGTCCAAAGTAAAAAATACAGAAATTTTCCAAAATAACTCAGCCTTCCTACTTTTCTTCTAACCAGCTTTTGTGTTGGTGCTTTTTCAAAAGGAAGCCTGTATGATTCCTGGAATTGGGAAGAAGATGGCAGAAAAAATTGTGGAGATCCTGGAGAGTGGGCACCTCCGAAAGCTTGAACACATCAGCAACAATGTGTCAGTGCTGGAAACATTCTGCAATATTTGGGGAGCAGGAGTAAAGACTGCTCAGATATGGTACCAGCAGGTAATTTTAGCAATGAATTCTGTGGTGTTGGCACTGCAATTTCTTAGTATGGTTTGTACTGTAGCAGTGATACAAGATAGCTAACGTGTTTTTATATAGTTTGGGTTACTGAAACTGGCAAGGAAAAGAAATGGGAACTTTATAGATGTTCTTTGAATTGCTACTTAGTTACTTAGAGTTATCTCACCAGGGAGGTCAGAATATTTAAATAAATTGGGATTAAGCAGCAAGTCTCAGGGTGGGGTGAAAGAGATGGCAGGCAGCGTGATAATTTTGGTGCTTGTTTGGGGAAGGGAGTGAAATTAAATCTGATAGCCACCATATCTTGACTACGAGTTAATAAAACCAGTTGTATCTTAAGGTTACTATGGTGTTTTATTAGTATGAAAATAATTGTAGTACTTACAAGGTCTATGATAAACCTGTAACAGAAGTATAACATGGATAATGATGTAATGTGCAATCAAATCTGCTTTGCTTCATTTCATTTTGTTTTCAATTCCCAATAATTGCTTTGTGTCACTGCCAATTGACTCACCTTTGGCCCCTTCAGAGTTTCTTGCAAAGAGCTGTTCCATGACACTATTTGGTTCACTTTTGCCATTCTCTTCTAGCAGCATCGTCATTACCTGTTTTTGTAGGCTTTGCAGCATTTCTGTGGTTTCCCAGTGAAGGTGTTAACTCTCTGCCACCACTAGAAGTAATCTGCAATGACTCGGCTGAAGATGGGATATTAATCCAAGGAATTTGTCATGATTCCTTCCTCTTGTCCCACAGTACTAGTTGAAAAACACTCGGCATAGTAGACGTAATGGCCTTAGCAAGGTCTACTGAAAAAAAGATTTCTCTCTCTGAGTGTCCTGTGTGTTCTGGGCAGGGCTTTCGAACTCTGGATGACATCCGCACTAAGGCCTCTCTCACAAACCAGCAGGCCATTGGTTTGAAGCACTACAAGGACTTCATGGAACGCATGCTAAGGGAGGAAGCTGCTGAAATAGAGCAGACTGTGAGTATCCTCTGAGAACTATGTACAGGGTGTGGCTCTGGTTTTGAACAGGGATGGGTGATTTGGGACAATAAAATTTAAAACAAGATACATGGAGTGTGCCTTATTTTCCAGCTGAATTGGACTCCCAGAAGTGCAATTCAGCTTGAAAACAAGTTCTGGACTTCCCCATCTTCCCCATGCCTTCTTTTAAAGCTAAATCATACAGAGTTTGCCCTGCAAATATTTTGGCAGCTCAGTAGCATACTCCATGCTGGAGGTAAGATAGAGAAACTGGCCCTCTCATCCCACTGGTTGTTTATCCCTGTCTGAGAAAGTTAGTGATAATCCTCATCAATCTCAGTAGGGATTTATTGGTTTGAAAAAACCAATCGATCTTGTTGTGTTCATGAATTAAAACTGTTCAGTTTTTCTAAGATTTTCTAAGTGGCATCCTTTTCCTTTATATATTTGATGTGAGCAAGTATGTGAATCTCAGCATTGCCCCTTGTGGCGGGGAAGGGAGGTTTTGGTAGCTTTCCAAGGAAGTCTTTCCCCCTTCCCTTTATGGCCAACATTGTGCCCCAGGCTGACAGGTTAGTAAGAAAGGTTTGAGTTGCAGTCTCATGGACCCAAGTCACATAAAGCTTTTTCATTGCTTCTCCTGTGTGCTGACATTGATTGCCATGGTAGCACTGGGCAGCATGACATTGTCATTCAGTCACAGTGCCTGCCCCTGAAGAATGCCTGGTTGCCAGGTAGGGCATTGCCCCTTACATGGGATTAAACTTCTTTTGGGAGCCCCTGCCGTTGGGGGTGGGCCTTTTGTGGGTTTGATGGGATTACCCATCTCTTGCCCATTTAGGGCTGGGGTGGGGTGGGGTGGAGTGACTGGGAAGAGGCAACAGAATGAGGGGATTAGCTGCTGTCTGTCCAAGATCCAAGACACTGTGCTGCTTTGAGGAAAACTTAATTGAGGATGCAAAAAGAGCAGATCTGCATTAGAAAAACCATGAGGGCTATTCTCAAATGTTGCAGGGCAAAGGTTAATGGGCTTATCCCTCACTAATGAAGGATGATCCTGGAAACTGACAAGGGGTCCTTGCCCTCCAAAGTGCCTTCCCACCCCACCCACTGTGCCACCTCTATGTTCTAAACTAACAATCACATCTTTGTTTAGTAATGTGGATGATTGGCACCATAATACCCATAATCCTGCATACCAAAATGACCTTCAGTTGAGGCTTTAATGAAGCCATAAGAGGTTTGTCAATGTAGGAAAATAGATGAATGAGGAACTCTTCTTTGTCTTCTAGCCAGTAGGTTACGAGTTCCAGTTCCTGGCCTGTCTCCACTGCTAGGGCTTCTTGCTCAGATTGCAGCAGAAGAGGGCCAGAGCTGCCAGCCAGACTTAGGCACAACAACAGCTTGGAAATGTTTCCTTTTAAAAAATCTACGAGTCCCAGAATTCCTCCAGGTAGCCATGCAGAAATTCTAGGAGCTGTAGTTTACCAGAGTAGTGATCCCAAGTTCCAGAAAAGAGAGTCCAAATTATTGATTCATTCCTGATTAGTTTGAGTCCTGATCATCCAGGGGACTGATCCTGTGCTGTTGTGCCATTCATGTTGCTCCTGCCCTGATCTTCTTCCTGTCTAGAGAATAATTACCTGCTCTAACTCCAGCCTCCTCACAGATTTCCTGCTCCAACAGGGGATAGGACATACTCCCCCTCCCCCCCCAATTAAACAGGATAGTACTGTCCCATGTTTTAAGAAGACTATTCTCATCAGGCTGCAATTCACCAAGAAAGCAGATGAATTCTCAGAAGGGAACATAGGAAGCTGCCTTACTCTGAGTCAGAGCATTAGTCCATCTGCCCAGCATCCCTGACTCTGAAATAAGCAGCTCTCATTTCAGGCAGGATTCTTTTCTAGCCTGCTATGGAGATCCCTGGTCTCTCATCAAAATACTAATGAAGGCAATTTCACTTAGCTTACAAACTGAGATGAGGCTGGGTGTGTCCAGGTGGCATACAATACCACCGAGATAGGTAAAGCTAGGACTATGACTCTTGCAATTGGGCACTCCTAAGAATCTTAGCATTTACATATATCACATGTGGATCTGAAAATAGGCTTGTAGGCGTGGGTGTATCTTTTGTGAACTGACCAAACCAGAGTAGGGTTCAGTAGAATTGTCTCTGAGCAAGGGACAAATCTCTGAGCTCTTTGCCCTTCATGCATAAGACCAGGATAAACAATAAATGCAATAGAATTCAGTTTTATTTGTATGACTGATGCATGCAGTGGAATTTAGCCTTCAGAATTTGGTTTCAGTGGTTTTCAAAATGTATATTTATTTATAGCACCAAATGTGCACAGTGCTGAGCAGCTGAATTATCACACTACATTGCAATGGACTCCTAGTCATGATGGTTGTGTATCCCCTCTGTGTCAGAGGCAGCAACACAAATGAAACTGATCATATTCTGCTGGCAGATTTTCCAGGGATGACGGTTGGGCACAGTGCGAATAGAACGTTGGACTAGATAGGCCTTTGATCCAATAAAACTCCTCTTCTTAAAACAACTTCCTATTAAAATCTGTGTCTCCATTCAGTCCTTTGCTTTCTCTTTGTTTTGGAGGTCAGAGATGCAGCTCATTCTATCCAGCCTGGATTAATTTGTGTAGCATGTGGCTCATACCGGCGGGGAAAGGCCACCTGTGGGGACGTGGATGTGCTGGTGACTCACCCTGATGGACATTCCCACCAAGGTGTATTTGGAAAGCTGCTTGAGGTCCTTCGGAAAAAGGGTATGTAGGTATCTGTGAGGCTGCAAAATAGGGATCTGAATAAGGATGGGGTAGGGTTTGTATTCCTGAATACTTTAATCCTTGGGAATGATGTGAAATAGCAGAAATAAACATCCATAGAAGACTGTGTAACAATCCTAATAGCTGGTTCTGTTCATTGTGACCCTAAAGTCTCCAATATTTGATAGTTTGCTGCAAGGAACGATCTGCTTTCCATTCTAGACATAGCTGGAATAGGTATTGGGTTCCATGCATCAAAAACCATAAGCAGATGGTTTATTTTGTCCACTCTGGTTTAGCAGTGTGCATTCTTCTGATTCTTGAAATTCTTGTGTATAAACATCAGTACCCTGAATTTCATCTAGTCTTAGCTTCTAATGTTCTGTAAACAGGCAACCCATAAGCAAATGAATAAAATTAGGGCTGCAGTACCTACTCAGTTTCATTTTGTTCTGCACCTTTGGACCAAGATTCACAGACATCTGAAATGATCTTTCTATCCAAATATTTGGACTAACATCTTCCTCTTTCCCTTTCCCAAGTCCTGGTGTTGCTATTTCCCTCTCAGAAAGTCTCTCTTGGAGGACTGTATTGCTGGTGATCATGACTGATGAATGGTGATCAGGGTGGATTTGATTTAAATCACCCCTCAGAAAGACCTGATTTAATCTTGTGACTTTCTTCACATAGAAAATTTCTGTCAATGCTTCTAAGAATTTCCAAAATTGTGTAAATGTGTGTGTGTGGGGGGGGAATTTTATAAAAGCTCAAGGAATAACTTTAGAGCTGAAAGATAGGGTTGATCAGATTACAGTATTTAAATTTTTTTTCATCTTCATGTACTGTATTGCTGTTGAATTTCCAGAGACACAAATGCAATATGAGAACTGCATATTTTTCTGATGGTATCTATAGACCAAATACTAGGGAAGACAGAATAGTTGACCAAAATTATCTGCACAGAAGCCTATAAAATCTCAAAAATTGGGCCCCAGTCTAAGAACTGTTTGGTCCTTTTTGCAAAATCTAGGAAGCAATATACAGTATTCATCTTAATCATCATTATCACGTACCGTCAGTTCTGACTTATAGCAACCCTTTTCAGGGTTTTCCAGGTAAAGAATATTTAGAAGTGGCTTAGCATTCCCTTCTTCTGAGGGCACCTTGGGACTGTGTAGCTTGCCTAAGGTTACACAGGTTAGCTCTATTTGCAGAAGACACAATGGAGAATCAAATTCCCAGCCTCTGGCTCAGCAGCCAGATACCTAACTATCCTGATCTATCCAGCCAGTAAATATGAATATACTGTGTCACAATATAGAATTAGTAATTAGAACCTGTATAACATATTGTGATGTTTAAGCCATAACACATTTAAATTAAACTATCTTCATCTGAGGCTTTTAAAAAGAAATATTTTAACTATGCAAATTTTAAAAATCTGATCTAAATATAAAATACAATTTTTAAAAAATATATTATTTTTATTCACCCTGATATAGATCACTGCATTATCTTGAACTGTCCTGGTAATATCTCTCTGGAGAAAGCCAATCAGTTATTGTGATCTCTCTCTCTCCCCTCTTGTGACTTGATCCCTTTCCTTGTTATATCCAGGCTTTCTCACAGATGACTTGGTAAGTCAAGAAGATAATGGGAACCAGAAGAAATACCTGGGGGTGTGCCATCTGCCAGGTCCAGAACGACTCCACCGCCGCCTTGACATCATTGTGGTACCTTATAGCGAGTTTGCTTGTGCCCTGCTTTACTTCACAGGCTCAGCCCATTTCAATCGCTCCATGAGAGCCTTTGCCAAGACCAAGGGCATGAGTCTGTCTGAGCATGCCCTCAGCACTGGTGTGGTGCGTGGAGCTGGTGGCCTCAAAGTAGTGCCCGGCCTCGCTTTATCCACTCCCACTGAAAAGGATGTCTTCATGCATCTGGGCTTGCCTTACCGGGAACCTCATGAACGGGACTGGTGACAGACTGGGAAGGAGCAGCTGCTTTTTTGAGCATATGGTTATTTTCTGTGTTGCTGGGTTCCGGGACTGCAAGAAATCCAAGATCTTGAATGTATTTTACGGGGTTTGACGTGTCGTGATGAGGGGAGCACTACGGAGAAATAACCTACTTCAGTCGTTGGTTAGAAGAACAAATGAGCATGTGATTGTAATGCATTTTGCACATTGAAAATCCCATTCAAAGCTCCAACAGGAGGGAGAGTATGAAATGCAGATGTTGAAGGATGAATTTTTAAAAGAATGAATTTTAAAAAACCTTTTTACAAAAATATTGTCCTTATGGTACTGTGAAGGCTGCAGACACCTCCCAGTGGAAATTAGTGCTTCTCCTTTAAAGGCTGTACCTTTGCTACCTCAAGGCCTGCTGCAAGGGTGGAGAACATTCTTTCTGCTGAAAGCCAGATACCCTCAGGGGTACCCTCTCCAGGCTGACTGTGGAAGAGACAGAGCAAAAAAAAGGGAGTCTGGAACCATCCCTTTTCTCTCTTTATTCCTGCCTTCTTTCTACTCTCCCCGTTTACTGTCTCTTTCCTTCTTGTCTATAGTGCTACTGGGGAATAAGAGATGATTTCCCCCAGAAATCTGAACTGATCACCAACAGGGAGCTTTTGACTACAAGCTGCATAGTGGCCTCCAGGCCATTTTTTTTTTTGCTTCCTTAGAAAAAAAGTCTTGCAGTAATGTGTGTATAAAACAGGAACATCATTCCATTGGGGATATGATGCTACTTTCAAAAGAAAACAGGGTCCTTTTGAACCACACAGCTTTTAGCAAAAAAGACAGAATAGAGCTTGTTTTTTTTAAATTAGAAGTGACTTGCAGTGAATTCTAGTTTCCTTTGATAGGGCTTGCCCACTACTGGTTTAGCATTTCTAATTAAAAAGCCCTCAAATATGATAAAGAGGTTGAGAGTCTGATTCCCCACTGTGCCTCTTGTGAGTAGAAACAGTCTGTGTGGCCTTGGACAGGCTGCACATTCTCAGGGCACCCCCAGAAGAAGGGAATGGAAAACCACTTCTGAGTATTCTCTACCTGGAAAATCCCGAAAAGGGTCACCAGGTCAGAACTGACTTGATGGCATACTATTTATTATTAATATGATAAAGAGTACCAATGGCATAGATTTATTTATATGCAAAATATGTATTAGCCATAAAGATTGGTATAGGTTCTGGATCTGGGACTTCCTATAAATACATCCATGAGGAGGTTACAGGAGAAGATACCTTTAAACTCAGCAGCTAATAGGGACAGATAACCAGAGACTGGGAGGTCAAACTTTTGGACTACAGCTCCCAGATTCCTACCCACCTGCCTAGCCATTTTGGCTGAGGGATTCTGGGAGTTATAGTCCCCATAAAGTAACGTTTCCAAGCTCTTCAGATAACTTTATGAGGTGGACACACTACAGCAGAGCAGGTTTTGGATGCTTTCCTAACACTTGGGAGAATTGGACTATGATAAAAAATTGAGAAGTCTGTTTTTCTGACTGTAGAAAAGAAATTGAAAGGCATTTGTCCAAACTGTTTCTGATATAGTTTGCAGGAAATTTGAAAATTCTGTGCCAGTGCAAATGCCATCTGGTACTAATTAGTTACATATATTAACTGGACACTGACACACTCTTTTCAGATTCTGCTCAGACATGTGTGTCACATTGAGATTCCTCATGTAATACCTGTACATGTCAGGCCTATGGCTTACAGCTTTCACAGAGCTAACTCTTATCTTCATGAGGTTAGAAATGTGCTTGTTGATTTATTTTTAAATGAAGCTGTTGTTCTTAGGATTCTGGATGTTGCTTTAGAACATAAGAAGAGCCCTGCTGGATCAGGCCAAGGGCCCATCTAGTCCAGCTTCCTGTACCTCACGGTGGCCCCATCAGATGCCTCTGGGAGCACACGAGACAACCAGATACCTGTCTCCTGATGCCCCTCCCCTGCATCTGGCCTTTGGAGATCCCTTCCTTTTAAGCCTGGAGATGATGCATCCGCATCATAGCTTGTAAGCTTTAGTACCTCATTCTTCATATGTGTGTGGTATAATTAGTAAGCAGATAATGGAAATGGGTGGTAAACATGGGAATGAGAGATGGCATCTTATGTCAGACCCAACTGTTTGCCAGCACACCCCATATTGTCTAGTTCAGCCATTCTCTACATGAGCCATATGGCCCCCTGGGGCCTTGGCACATTTGAAAGAAGTCACAGATTGAAAAAAGCGAGAATTTTCTGAAAGATATATATTTATGTTGTATCTTATGTAAACTAATCCCATGAACCAGAAAGGCTGAGGATTTAAGGCCTGGGACTTTCTCCATGCCAAATGTATCCTTTGCTATTTGAGCTGTAGCAGCTCTTCATTTCCTTGTGTTTCACTTCTGATACTGTGAACCCAGGTTATCTCTTTATTTTCTGGATATTTTAATAATTTGGGCTATACATTGCCCCTGCAGAAAGCATGACAACTAGAAATGTTGTTGGAGCATTAAAAACTGAATGGCATGGCAATGCATCTCACATTAAGTAGTTGTTGCTTCCCCACAGCCACATAGGTTCCTTATACCATCTTGGGCATGTCTGCTATATATCAGCTGGGAATCTAAATGACAAAAAATTCTTTGTGCTCTGTGTCCTTTGGAAATAAATACTATTATGAGCTCTAAAAGACAGTAACGCCTGCTAACTTGCTTTAATGTCGTCTTTTATGAATAAGGTCCTTAACAGGTATAATGATGGGGGTAATTGCATCAGTCTCCATATTAACTATGAGTAAGTACTCTCTGGATGCTATGTCATGCTGCCATCTTGTAAAGGGTTTTTGAAAAGGCAGGTGTAGAGAAGAACCTGATGCGACCATTTAGAAAAATGGCCTGGCTTGGCTCTGAAGAGCTATTTTCCCAGGGAAGAGGCTACTGAGGAGTTTCTTTGATCTGTCAAGGAGATGGAAAACAAGGGCTTTTTGTGTGTGTTGTAATTAGACTAATCAAATTTAGTGCTGGTTTGCAGTTTGATTCTGTGGGTGAGTCTTCTGGGGGTTGAGGATACTGAATTGTGTAATAGTCACACCATCATTACTTTTAATGTGAACAATCACTTGGAAATATTGCCTGTGTTTTGAATTGCATGCTATCTTAGCTGGTGCAGTGGTTTTAGAAGACAGTTTCCACTGAAAACATTGGTTGCAATAGGAATTGGAAGGCAATCTCCTGCCCTATCAAAATCCAAGACTAGATGATCTCACTGACTTTTTAACCCTCTTTGCTCCATCCACCCCCTTTCCCCTTCATCTGAGTTCAGAAGGGACAAGTCTTTCTCCGCCCTTTGTCAGTAATTCTGTGTTGGTGGCAGGGAGCCACAATTCACACCTAGGCACTAACCACAGCTCTAAACCATCAAAGCCTCCAGTGCCTGCAGAGAAGGGATTTTTACAAGTAATGGGATGGGCAGTTGGGTGACCAGGTGTCAAGTCAAGTGATGATGGAGGCAATGGTGTGCCCGAAGGTTCCCTAGACCTCCATAGAGCCTCTGCCCCTCTATTTTATGAGGGGTATCAATTCATCTTTGATGGTTGTAATCCTCTTTTATAATGGACTCCAAGAGATTTGTCCTATGATGAGGGAAGAAGGGAGATCTGCTCTCTGTGAGAAAATTCACAGTGCCAAATCACACATAGTTGTCAAGTCATTAGCCACTAGCTGTATTTTTCTATCATCAGTCTCTCTTTTCCCCAGCCCTTCAATGGGCAGTTCCTTGTGCGTACTAGAGTAGCCCAAGGGGTATCTTACTGGCTGAACTGGTTGCAGAGGAGGTGTTGTAGGTGAGGAGGACACCTTTCATCTTTTTTAATACACTCTACATTTAACAGTTTGATTCCTATGATCAGTGCTTGCTGTAGCCCCTTCTAAGCTCAACATCTCTGCCATCAGGGTTCTGTAGTGCCTAGAATGTCACTGCCTATTGTGTACATCCAACTCTTCTTGAACTATCAGAAGAATATGACAAGTGTGGAACATGGAACCAAAAGCCACTTCAGCAGCAAGGTTTCTCAGCAAGGCCACCTATTAATCCATCCTCTTCTGTTCTTCTTTTCCAGTTGACCATCTGTCTTTGGTTCTTATTAAGAAAGTTGTAGAATACTTTATGGGGTTAATCACGAAGTTATGAGATGAGAGATTAAAAATTACCATTCAGTATTGCCCATAAACCACTTTTGACGTCATAGCAGGTTATGTTATAGCTAAGCTTTGCTTTACTCCCCAGCTCTTTCCCCTTCAAAACAAAGTAAGCTGGGAGCACCCCAGATGTCCAGCTAGTGGAAACCTACATTGGAGCTTCAGCAGTAGATGTTTGCTCCAGATTAGTTCTGTTGATATTAATCAAGAAGGAATGGAGGTATGTGTATCCTGCTTTAGAAAATCCCTGTTGAGTTAAATCTAATGACAAACCACTTATTCCAAGATAATATTAATGGATTTAATTTAATGCTAAAATATAGAACAAGGATGGATAACCTATGGCTCTTCAAATACATGTGAATGATCACTCCCATCATCCTTCACCATTGGCCAGGTTGGCAGGGGCTGATGGGAATTTGGAGGGCTACACCTTCCTCAGCCCTGATGTAACATTTACATTACACTGCATTACTGTTATGTGCCGTCATATTGTTTCTGACTTTTCATGACCCTAATAGGTTTTTAGAGGTGTATGGGATGTTCAAGATTTACCATTTCCTTCCCCCTGGGAGGCTGCATGTGGATTTGAATCCAGGCCTCTTGAGTCTCCTTCCAACATTCTGTCCATTACAACACATTGGTTTTGCATTAAATTACATTGTGACAAAGGGGCTGAGTTTGTCCTGAGAGGTTTGGCATTTTTCTGTGGTGGAACACGGTACTACATACAAGTGAAAGAATACTCAAATTGGAGAAATTAGACTAGAGCTTAGATTCGTTGCTCAGCCATGAAGTACACAATATGTGATTTAGTTCAGTGCCATCCTATGGTTGAACCAGTCTTGTGGGAGAGAGGGGCCACCATAGGTTATCCTGAGCATCTTGGAAGAAGGGCAGGGGGAGCAAATGTAATAATACTCTACGGAGCAGGCAGAAGATATATTGGACCTACTGTTTAGCCCCTGGGTAATTTGAAGTTGATTGACTATGTATCTGACTGCCAATAGTTTTAAAATAAAAACTATTTTAAACTTAAAACTGAAAGTTTTAAAATACCTCTACCATGTCTCATTTGATGCTGATCATATAAATCTCCACTTCACCTATTATTTCCTTACCTGCTAAATATGAGTGGTTCTTGCCTAGGTCTTTCACCAGGTGTTTCTCATCCACTTTTGAAGTTTCCTGTTGCTGTGTTAGAACCACTAAGTGGGTCAAATATAAATTTGCATTTGTATATACAATGTACAATTCATGAAGTCCAGCACCAACACCTTGGCATCTGGCTATTGTTAGCAGACCTTAGGGTTCTATTTAAAAACAACAAAGAAAAAAAACAACAACAAAGAAGATCCCAGAAGCTGAACTCTCATTATCCCTCTTACAGGGTAGTCTCAGAAAGCCCATATCCTTTTGTTCAAGCCAGATCCAGTGGGGGATCCTGGCAGTAAAAGATGGCATTTTTGCCACTTCCTTCTGTGGTTTCTCCTATTCTCAAAAAGACATCTGGAGCAGATTTTCAAGGGGCATACAGAATGAGGCTGCGGAGGAAGAGGAAATTGGTGAAAATTGCTGCCTTTCTTCTATTAGCAGGAGCATTCCAGTGACACAACTCTACTAGTGGCGCATCTAGTGGATTGAGTGGCTTAATAGTTGGTATGTTTATCTTTGCATATGACATTTTTACTCTTAAGAATGGAAATGCCCTGGATGATCTCTATTGTGACTTCCATTGCATAGGTCAATGTACAATAATATTGCCTTCCAAAAGAATCTCTTTCATGGCTGGCAGCTGAACATGTAAACAAATGATAAGAAATAGAAAGACAATTGAGAAGAAAACGACAACTGGAGTTCTGAAGTGTGGAGAGAGCAAATTGGTACCTGGCTAATTTAGTTCACTAGCACTTTACACCCATAGTATTTTGCCTACCCAGTAAAATGCTACTCAGGCAATTTACTGTTCCCACAAGCGCAGAGACCCATTTAGTCAAAATAACAGCTGTTACCTGCTATAGGAACAACTTGCCAGTCTCATAAATTATGAGAACTGTATTTTGCAACCCTGGTAAAAGCAACAGAGATTTCCATTGAAAAGAATCGGATGATTTATAGAGATCAGTAACTTGCTGCACTAGGAAAATTAAGTTGTTTACAGTTGAAATTATAAACAGCTGAGTAAAATATAAATACAGGGAGGGAAAGGGATGCCACACGCACTGGATACCAACAACACTGATACGGGGCAACAGACATCAAAGAGCAGCAACATGTAGCAGCAACAGCTCTCAGCAGCACTTAACAGCAGACAAAAACAAGATGACTTTTCCTCCATAGATTCAAACTGGCTTGGTTGGGTGAGCATTTAGAATATTTTTCTGTGTGTATCCTTACAATATGCTTAAAGACTAAGATAAAAGAAGAACTTCAATATTTTAAGAGAGGTATTTTCTGCTTTTCAGTGTGCTTTTTAAGGCTATAAGTTCCTGTATTTTTAGAATGTATAGTCCTGCAGTTTTGAAACATTGTAATATTAGTTCTGCCTACACTTTAAATTTTGCTTTTGAGTGTACAGTACTTTTATTTGCAACTTCTCATAGTTGTAAAAATTTTTGGATGGCAGTCAAAGCTGCAGCTTTTCACAATTTGCAAGGATAGATTTATATTTAAACATTTGTGCCTACAGTTTTTCCATAGGATTTTCTCAACAGCTTTGATGTATTTTTGCACATATGGAATATAGAAGCAATGTAGATGAATAAAGCTTCTAGATTTAGACATGCTGATGTTGCCTGGAGTCATTGTAGCAATGAAAAAACATATACCTTGATGCCCAGATGAATTTTGATATGATTGGAAATGGTTATCTAGTTTCATTCTACCCCTTTTTTTCTGGGATAAGTGCCAGATTTGATGAACACAGGCTTCTGATTTTTCCCTAGAGATCTATAAAGTTCTGTATGGCTCTTAGAGGATGTTCGGGCATCCTCTGGCCTGACGGCATTTCTGAAGTTCTGCTGCTGCTGTAAAAAACCCTGGCTCACTGAGTACAGCAAAACCAAAATATTATTGTACCTTTAACTAATAATTCTACCCAGTTAAGTAGTGGGCTATTGTCCTGTGTCAGAGTTGGCATGATTGGACTCTTGCTTTACCTCCACCACCAAGAGCATTGGTTCTTGCCACTGCTCTTTGATGTTGCCTGCTTCCCTTCTCCTTTCTTCCCCTGACTTAGAGACGATAAGTGAACTAACATTGATGATGATAAATAGAAACAGTGTGTTCCTCTTTACTTGCTTAGCAGCCATCTCCCTCATAAAGAAATACTACTGTAGCAGCATATGCATGGATGTGGGAAGAAAAAAAAATGCCATCTGGGAGAGTCTACAAGTTGTAGTTCAAAAAGTAACTTTTCCAAGCAAGACCCTTCCCTCTACCTCCCCCAATCTCACCTCACACTTTGTTCAGTTATATTATGTGCCATCGAGCGGATTCTGACTTACATGACTTACATGAACCGTTCTCAAGGTTTTCTAGGTAGAGAGTACTCAGAAGTGGTCTACCATTCTCTTCTGGGAGCATTCCGGGACTCTGCAGCTTGCCCAAGCCTACATAGGCTGGCTGTTCTCCCAAGAGTCACAGTGGGGAATTGAACTCCTAACCTTGATGCCAATGTCACTGAGCTGGCCAGACCACCTACACTATTATATTTACAGCAGATGTTGTTCTGGGCTGAGGCTAGGAGACTGCAGGCAGAGGGAGCAACTTTAAGGATCTTTTTCTTTCCAGTTTCCCTAGCAGAAAATAATCCATTGAAACAGAAGCCTTTGATCTCTGGGCTCTCATAAATAACTTTGAAGCATAAGCTTGAATGTTCTCAAATTGCATCTTTAATTAAACAGTGTAGAGTTAATACATGTTTAATCATATTAAAAGCTTTATAGTAAACTAGTTTTTTTTAAAATGAAAGGAAGGTATAGCTGTATTTTTTCCATTTTTCACATCACCACTGACAACAGATTTTTTAAAAGGCATTGATAAATGCTATAGTTTTTATATTTCCAATAGTGCCTTCACTGCAGTAAGAGATTATTACACTGTGTTGTAAGACAAATTAGTATAATCATCTCAGTTTATTATACATGTCATAATCTTACATAATCCCCTGAGGTCATCCAGCTAGTTCATGGATAAACGAAGAATCAATGGGAAAGGAACATTCAGGCTATAAATCCGCATACCAGTTCCATAAATTGTGAATTTAAAATTACAGTTTAAAAAAGTTATAACAACAAGCTAAACTAATTTGTATCACTATGATGTTATGTTGGGAGCAGGAAATGCCAAGTGAATTGTATCTGTACATTGTACTTTATGCCAATAGCTTCTCGCATTGACATCACAATATTACCTAGGCCTTTGTGAACGCCTGTATCTTCCCCTTTACCCTTGGCAGCTGTCAGTTTCCCTTTGTGCCATTGTTTACATTACACGTGGTGTAAGGGAGTCCTCTTGTGGGCAGAATCTGGAATGACAGCAGTCATGTCACAAAAAGTAGTTATTTTAATAATGGGACATCTGTGCTAGAGTGACCAATCAAAAACTGTTATGTGTCTATTCCACCTTTTCCTGTCAATTAATTTGTTTGTAGAAAAAACGCAACAGAAATATTAATTGGAAAACAAGGAAAGGGTACAAGTTGAAGATACTGCCTGAATCTCTCCTAATATCAAGGTGTCATCAATTCTACCTGTTACCACTTCTGCATTGGATGCTGTCCGGATGCTGGAGCGTTGCCTAGTTGCAATACTGGAATGGACTAGGGCTAACAAGTTCAAACTGGACCCAGAAAAAACAGAGATTTTGCTCCGGGGGGGGGGGGAACCTCTGATAAGTTTGGTCCCTAGGCTAGATGGTACTCCCCTCCAGTTTAGAGACCAAGTGTGTAATTTGGGCATTCTTCTGGACCCAGCTCTTTCTTGGGAGTCCCAGGTTGCAGCCATGTCCAAATCAGCCTTTAACCAGCTTAAGCTAATTGCCCAACTTCGCCCCTACCTAGACGAGGACTCCCTCAGGACTTTGGAGCAGGCCCTGATCATCTCCCAGATCAACTACTGCAATGCCCTCTACGTGGGGTTCCCCTTGAACCTGATCCAGAGACTTCAGGAGGTCCAGAATGTGGCAGCCAGACTTGATTGGTGCAAGTAAATATGACCACATCACTCCAGTTCTGGCTCGCCTCCATTGGTTGCTCCTTAATGTCATCTGCCTGACCCACAAAATCATCCCGATTGAGGCTCCTCCGGGTGGCCACCCCAGGGCGGCCCATAAATCCTCTACAAGAGGTAGGGCTTTCTTTGCAGTGGCTCCAACTTTATAGAACAGCTTCCAGGGGAGCTCCGCCTAGCCCCCTCCCTGCGGACTTTTAGGAAGCAGTTAAAGACACTGCTTTTCAGGGAAACTTTCCACACCAATGCCAGCTAACCACCTTCCTCCCCTTTGTTTTTCTTCCCCCCTTCTTCCCTCCCCTCTTTTCCTCCATCCACTCTGAAATTAGTCGGTGCCATCTGTTTTTTTTGAAAGATTATTGCTATCAGTTTTAATATTTCTATTTTCATTTTTGTTTTGCTATTTTATGAGCTGTTACCTGCCCAGAATAGTGCTATGACACTAATGGGAGTGGGATACAAATTGAATGAATGAATGAATGAATGAATGAATGAATGAATGAATGAATGAATGAATGAAATGTCATATATAATGTATGCCAATTGCAAGATGAAAGTCTCATCAGGAATCACTTTCTATCTCATTCCCAAAGCAAGATCACGTGGGAGTTTATGTGATGCTTTGCTCCTGTGGAGCCAGAAAGTCTGAGAGTAGGATAATGACCATGGCTTACAAACTCATAGGAATCCCCATCAATGAACCTGTACAAAGATTTTGAAGGGGGCATCTAAATTCTGGTCCGTAACCAACTCTTCTTTTGATTTCTTACTTCTTCTACTTAGGTAGTGTGCTGAAGGGGCAGTGAGTGGGTGAGCTGATTAGACTTAAGCAGACAATGGAGAAAAATGTACCCAGTGATGTTGAAGCCAACTTCCCTGGGCCCTTGGCTTTGGAATATGGACGTATTTATCACTCCTGCACAGTTGCATCTAAGATTGTTGTAAACTTTTTCCAGCTGGCTTTTTGGAAATTATATCTCCTATGGAATTGTATAATTTATGCCCCGCCACCTGTACAAAAAAAGGTCTAACAAATAGCTGAGATAACACTATTGAAATAGCCTACTTCTGGTCAAAAACAGTCTAATTATCTTAACACTTTAATTTATTTTTAATTCTGCCTATATTTCATATACATTCATAATTTTGAATTGTGCAGTGCTCTGATAAAGAAATAAAGAAATAATCATTCCTGCATTCCATTATTCAAGTCTGTTTTTCTGTAAGATAGGAATTGCTATTTTATAAATTTAAACTTTTAAGATTAGTATTAGTTTATATGTTTTGTGCTGTTGATTCAGTTTGCATTTTATTGTACAATATTATGTTTTTATGTTGCAAATAGGACTGAGCGGTGGGTTGAAGCAAATCATAAATTCTGAAGCTAGGCAGTCTGGTTTTGATTAACCTCATTTTGGATGAGGTTCCAGTTGAAGTGGAATGAATAGATTCAGTTCTAGGGTCAAGCAAACCAAATTTATAAATTGATTTGGGACCAGGGTCCCAAATCAAATTGGATGGGCACAGATAAATTCAGCCTAGTTTTTATGAGTGCAAAAAGAAAACATTTTCCATAGGTGACTAGGACACAAACCCCTGTCTGAAGTTAAGCCAGTTTTCTCCCTTTTTTGTCTATTGTGTCTCCATAGTGTATGTACATCAGTGCAAAAACAAAAAAAATTAACAGCCATTTTGGTTTTCTGATGCATTGACATCACAAGTTTATGACTCAATTTGGATCTAAGCCATGAGGGGATCAGATGATGAACACATCACTCCAGATAAAATCTGGATATGTTAAGAAGCCCCAAACTGGTCTACAAAACTCAACTGAAGATCTACAAACAACCCTAGTTATTGCTGCAGAGTTTTTAATTTCTGGTTACATTCCTCTAGCTTCACAGCAGAAGTGCATGGATTCACAGAACAGAATAGCTTCAAGTTCCCTGAGTTCGTCCACCACATTTCTCAATAACTCAGTGACACATTAGTAAGAGAAAGAACAAAAGGTTTCATTACTTGCAATTGAACAAATCCAAACAGCAAACTGACAAACATGACTGCTTTCAGTCACAGACTTCAACAGATTCTAGAGAAGGAAAAAGCACAGCAGAAAGGTGTAGCACTCTTTAAATTAGAGGCAGGCAGGGAAGAAGCTATTGTTAATGCTGGACAGATCAACAGTCACCCCAGTCCAGAAAGGTCCATCCCAGCCAAACCTACTAAAGGCAGCATGCACGGTTGTAAAAAAAAACTCTGAATATTTCCAAACCACTTTGTATGGTATTTGTCTTAAGGCAGTATGAAAACAAAAGTGATACAATAAATGTAAACAATTGTATATGTATATGTGAAGTATGTGTATAATACAAATAATACAGTCCAAATTCTTCACTTAGTGCCTGAAATGTTTTCTTCACCAATGACTGATGAAAAGATCGCAGGTTTTTTCAGACTCAGTCTTGGCAATTGTCAGGCATACCTTTTTAACTGCAAGCCTGAATGAGGTTCTCCTTTTGGCTGTTCAGAGAATCTTCATCTTTGATGTGTATCTAAGCAAAAATTAAACATAACCTGGGTTTAAGCCTTGTTTTAAATTCAACATCTGGTCACATTAGATTTTTTTTTAAAACATTTTCACAGCCTTCCTATCTTGCTTTTCTTTGTCTTAGGGTTCTTGTACTTTCTTTCTAATACTATTTTATGCACCTCTTTTTGCTCTAATTTCCCTATGATCCTTGGAATCTTTACTCTGTCAGCACAAATCTTCATATAAAGACTTGAATGAGCATGATTTAAAGGATGGGCAAATATATTAAACAAATAAAAGGTTTTTTGAGGGCACTGTAGAGAACAAAAGGCAAAGAGGCACGCACCTTCCACTGGCACACTTTGCAGTAGAGTTTTCGTGCGTGTGTTTTCACTCCTAAATGCAGGGATGACTGTAGCTGATCCTTCCCAATGCCTTTTGTACTCAGTTTGAATAAGCTGGTTTAGTTTGAAGGGGACTTATGTGGCCCACATGTCATTCCAGAAAAGTCGGCTGAAAACAATGTTCCTCTCAGCAGGTATATACTGGAATTGGAATTGGAAATAGTTAAAGAAGCAGAAGAGTTGCATTAAACCTGGCTTAATCTACACTTCTGGTCTTAAACCCAAATCCAGTGGGGGATCCTGGTGACAGAGGCTGGGCACTTTTTGCCAATTTCTTCAGCAGTGCCTCCTATTCTCAGCTCAAAGAGGCTTCTGGAGCAACTTTTCAAGGGGCATACAGTATGAGGCTGTGAATGAAGAGGAAACTGGTGGAAATGGTGCCCTTTTATTACTAGGAGCATCCGAGTGATGCTAGTCTGCCCGTGGCGCATCTAATGGATTGGGTGGCTTAATGGATGCTGTATTTTTCTTTGCATATGGCATTTTTAATCTTAAGGATGGAATTGCCCTGGATGATCTCTGTTGTGACTTCTATTGCATGGCTATGACCCTGCTGTTTTTCAGCCAAAGTGTTAATTTTTACCAATGCAGTCTGCCACATTTTGGTTCTATAACTGCACTTATGTCTCTTACTGCATTGCCAAGATGTGAAATTTTCTACTTATAGAGTGTTAAAATAATCAAAGGGATGTAGGGGGGAAAAAGCAATTCTGAAAGTGTACAATGTGCTTTAAAAATGAGGTTTGAACAGCAGTTTACTTTAAAAAAAACCTTGGGACCAGGTTCAATATACAATAACGTTGCCTTGCAAAAGAATCTCTTTCATAACTGACAGCTGAACATGTAAACAAATGATAAGAAACAGAAAGACAGTTGAGAAGAAAACAACTCTTAGAGTCCTGAAGTGTGGAGAGAACAAATTAGTAGCTGACCAACTTAGCCCACCTGTATCTTCTATCCATAGCATTTTGCCTACCCAGTAAAATGCTCCTCAAGCAATTTACTGTTCCCCCAAGTGCAGAGACCTATTTAGTCAAAATACCAGCTGTTACCTGCTGTAGGGGCAACTTGCCAGCCTCATAAATTACAAGAATCGTATCTTCCCACCCCAGTAAAAGCAACAGAAACTGTAATTGAAATAAAAAGTCCATTTATAGAGACCAGTAATGTGCTGTACGAGGAAAATTCAGTTGTTGTTCTGTGTTTTTTGGGCTCTTTGGCCATGTTCTGAAGGTTGTTCTTCCTAACGTTTCACCAGTCTCAGTGGTCGGCATCTTCAGAGGACAGGAGTAGCACTCTGTGCTCTGGTGCAGTTTGTTTGGGAGTTGAGTATTTATGGCTGTGGGGTCAGCTTTTGTCTTTTTGGGGAGATGGGTGATTATGGTGATCGGTGTGTTTTTGTTGTGGGTGTATTGTTGTGATAAGGAGGAGAGATTATCTGTCACTGCTTGATGGGTGTCGTTAGCTGGTCTTTTGTGTGTAGTGATCACTGGTCCTTGTGGCTGGGTAGAGTTCATTGACCTTTTGCATGATGTATTTTTCAGTGCTGGGAGCCAAGTTTTGTTGAGTTTCAATCTTCTTTTTTGTTGAAGTTCTGCTGGTGCTTGTGGATTTCAATGGCTTCCCTGTGCAGTCTAATGTAATGATTGCTGGTGTTGTCCAGTATTTCAGTATTTTGAAATAGAATTTCATGTCCAGCTTGTTTTAGGGCATGTTCAGCTACAGCTGATTTTTCTGGTTGTTTTAGTCTACAGTTTCTCTCATGTTCTTTGATTCCAGATGCTTCATTTTGTGGTTCTAATATATACCTGGCCACAACTGCAAGGTATCTGGTATACTCCTGCAGTGGTGAAGGGGTCCTTTCTGTCTTTTGCTGACCGTAACATTGTTGTATTTTTATGGTGGGCTTGAATACTGTTTGTAGGTTGAGGTTTTTCAAAGGTTTCCCCATGCGGTCTGTGACCCCTTTGATGTATGGCAGAAATACTTTATTTGTGGGTGGCTGTTTTTCTTCTTCAGTTTGGTGTTTTCTTGGTTTGATGGCTCTTGTGATTTCATTTTTGGAGTAACCATTTGCCTGTAGGGCCCAATTCAAATGGTTGAGTTCGGTGCTGAGAAACTGAGCTTCACAGTTCTAATTTGCACAGTCTACCTGTGTTTTGATTATGCCTCCTTTTTGCTGTGGGTGATGGTTGGAGTTTTTGTGTAGGTACAGCTCTGTGTGTGGGGGTTTTCTGTAGACCTTGTGTCCCAATAGGAGGTCAGTTTTGTGTACGACCATGACATCTAAGAACGAGAGTTGGCCCTCTATTTCTTTTTCCATGGTGAATTGTATATTTGGGTGGATGCTGTTGAGATGGTTTAGAAATTCTTCCAGTTTTTCTTCACCATGGTTCCAAATTGCGAAGGTGTCATCCACATATCGGAACCAGACTCATCTTTAACAAATTAGCTCTTTACCCTCTTCCCACATCTTTCAACTTCGCTGTTTTTTGCCTGTGAATCCACTCATTTGGGCCCATATCAGTTCATTGGATGCTTCTGCCTGCCACCCTGCCTTTCCATCTGAGGGTGTTTAGTGCTATAAAGTAGAGCTATAACTTCCTGTGCCTCCAGTACACTGTTGCTCCTAAAGCATCCTCCAAACCACATTTGCCTTTCTGGTAGCAGTAATGCCTGGCTGACTCATGTTCACTTTATGACTTTCTATAGCCCCCAGATTCCCTGCCCCTTCTTGTAATCAGTTCATCTTGTACAACATCTCCTTCTGCTGAGATAAAGCTAGATGAGCAAAATATCACATCTGAGACGCAGATAGTCAGGAAAACATCCTAGGAACGGGATTTGGTAATACACAGTGTAGCCAGGCATGGCTGCTGTATTTAGATTATGTCACACCAAGAAAATGTTTTCATACCAAGGAAATTATTTTATATCAAGACAATAAAAGAAAAAGAAAAAAAACTCACATTTTTTGCCATGAAGTCTCTTGAACCTGGGGTAGTTTAGAACCTGTGCTAATTCATTATCCTGTGAACTATGTCTCTGTGCATAAGGAGGCTGCGTCTAAATCAGTGACATGCTTTCTAGCTCAAATGGAGATGGATGTACCTCTGATGCTGGCCTACTTGGTATCCACATGTTTCCTTGCCCATAGGTGGAATGACACAAATGTTTATTATTTAATATACACAGAGGGATGTACTATCTTGGAATGGCACACACTGTTGTGTGAGAATTATGTTACCATAAGAGTATGGATTGACTCAATAAAGGAAGCCACAACCTTCAGTTTGCAAGACTTGAACAACAGTCTTAATGACAGGTCCTTTCGGAGGTCATTCATAGGGCTGCCACGTGTCAGAAGTGAATTAATGGCATTTAACAACAACAATAACACCATGCAACTTTGCCCTTGCCAAGAAAAAAAAAATCCTCTGGAGATTCTTTGTTTGCCCTTTGATTTTGGAGCAGACTAGTAATAATGACTAATTTTAAGACTAGGGAATGATGCTTGGAAAAACTGAAGGCAGCCAAAAAAAGAGGAAGACTAAATATGAAATGGATTGATTCAACAATGGAAACAGTGGCCTTGAGTTTACAAGTGCTGAGCACTGTGGCTAATATGACATTTTGGCCGTCACTCATTCATAGGGCTGCCACGAGTCAAAGGCAGCTTGGAACAACTGGACAGCTTGGAACAACAGTAATAGTACTGATGAAAATGTAGATGTCAATGGCCTGAATTGAAAGCGGTAAGGGAAAAGAAGTTATCAGGTGACTGCCCATCCCCACCACCCTTAAAAGTTCAGCCTGGTCTTTCTCTACAGTAGGGCTATCAGAATACAGAAGACTTGAGCACTTAAACAGCTTTTGGACAGTAGTAAGGACAGATGGCTAGATGGGACCTGGGGAAGATGCTGAAGACCCTTTCATTGCCCCTTCACACAAAGCTGCATGGTGGGGCAGTTCTGATAAATGGTGTGGTGGGTGGCAAGTATGCTGTGTCAAGCTCTGTGGCAGGGAAAGTACAGCTTTGCACGTGGACCACAACTAATTGCCCCTTGGGCCTTTGGAGCCAGAGGCTGAGAATTCGCTGGTCTGCCTGTGGATTCAGAAAGAGACTGGCTTAAGATGCTCACTGGACAGCTTCCTAGGCTGGGCTCTTTTTTTCTTTCTTTTTCCTTTTCCTCCCCATGAAGCTCCAACTGACTGGAGTCTGATGATCCTGAAAATTAAAATTCATCTAAATGGAAGAAACTGCCAAAGAAAATGGGAATTGGAGTAGATTAGCCATTCTTAGGTCACTAGTTCCAAATAACACTTCTGTTTCCTCCTGTCTAGACATTCATCAAGATTTTGCTTGCATCTTAAGTACCCTTACACTAACTATGCACTGGAGGAAGTGGATTGAGTGTCCACAAAACATAGGAACAAATCTGTAACATTTAAAGGTGCCACACAACCCTTTATTTTGCTTACATGATACAATCAAATCTGGATATACTTAATTAAACACGTGTGTGCATTTTATCTGCATACCACAAGGTTCCACTTAGTAAATGACAATCTTCCTTCTTTCTATCCATCTTACCTTCCTCTTTTTTTTTTTTTTTTTTGGGTAGTCCTAGGACGCTTTCGCTAAGCATCCCTCCACCCCATCCAGAGGGCCTTCTGCCTTCCCGAAGGCCGGCAGCCTCCAATGGACCACAACTCCCACCAGCCCACCTAGCATTTTGGGGCTGTAGTCCAGCCTCCCTGGAGGGCGCCGGATTGGCAACGACTGCCTTCGCCCTGTAGACTGACTGGAGGCTCTGCGGGGCAGACCCTCCCCGGCCTTGGGCGCGGCACCCGCTAGTCCGTCAGCAGCTCCGCCGTGCCCGGGCGGGCTCATCTGGGCTTCCAGGACCCGCGACGGCCAGCGACTCCACTCGGGGGTCGTCCCGTTTTCAAGCGGCGCCCACTTTCGCCACGAATGCAGCGCTGGCGCTTCTTCTCCGCAGCAGCTACATCTCTCGCCGGAGCCGGACAGCCATCAATAGCGTTCGGTTAATTAATTTGATGGGAACAGCGGGGAGCGCCGTTTGCACTTAGTGAAGTTCCCAGAAAACTTCCAAGCTCATCTCTGTAATTGGCCTCATAAATTTGAGGAAAGAGAGAGCTCAGCAAAGCAGGCGGGCAAGCGGCGAGGCGGGGGGAGCCGCGCGCCGCGGCGGCCTTAGTTAATTTTATTGGAGAAATCCATCTTCCCTTCCCCTGCCGGTTCCTCTCCCTCCTGATTTGCCTAATCATGATAAACTCCGCTTCATATGTGCGCCTCCTGTACAGCCATTCGCTGCTTTAAAATATTGACTCATGAATATTAAGCACCCTCATTAACATGCAAAACCAGCGGACACCATCCCTTCTGCCTATCGGAGCACTTGTAATTAAAAACTGAGCCCCTGCGAGGGGACTTTTGACACAGCGAAGCGGAGAGCTTGCGCGAGGCGGAGGGGCTCCGAAGCTGCGGGGCCCGGAGGTGGCCGGCTGGGGAGGAGGCGGGCGAGCCAGCCTGACAGGCACCGCTCACCCCCCCTCCCGTGCGTCCCGGAGCGGAGGCTGGTGGCCGGCCGAGCCTGGAGCCCCTGGCAGTGGAGAAGAAAGGGCTGCTTTGCGCTGGGCGAACAGACTGACTCGTTTGTAAACCTAGGCCTTCTCCAACTGGGTGCTGATAAGGACAGTGGCCATATCCAGCCTCCCTGGGATAAGCAGAGGGCGTAAATACAGGCCATTAGTCAACAAACAAGGAGCGGGTCTTTTGTAAAGCGAATGGATGTTCATGGCTCGTTCGAGGCTAAACTACCCTCAAATACTTTGCAGTAGAAGAGGGACAATCTGCAGCAATAACCGGCTTCTGCAGAAATCAGTTTCTCTCCCAGCTTCCGAGAGCATCAAGCGCAACTCAAGAGGGTATAGAGATGCCTGCTGGGGATGGGGGATGATATAACGGAGCCTGTGGATTGGAAAGTATCAGGGCTTCGACCTGGTTGGCTTGCTAGGAATGATAGGCCTTGTACTCCACAAGGCATCGGGAGGGAAGGTGCCAGACACATTAGGAGGGGCTGCCTTGGTAAGTATGGTGTTCATGAAGCGTAAGTGTTATGAAGCCTAATGAGTTGCTTCACACCAGGTCAAATTATTTGTCCATCTGCCAGAATTGTCTTCTCTGACCAGCAGAAGCTTTCCAGGAAGACAAGCAGAGGTTTTATTTATCTTTTGCTACCAGGCACTTCTAATCAGGGACTGAAGTGGATCCACCTTGCTTCCAGGCCATTTACCACTGAGCAAATGTGGAACTAGGTTAGGATTGCCAGCCATTCATAATTTTAGGGGACTGTTTGTATTTTAGCATGCATAAATTATATCTGGTGAAATAGACCAGCATTTGTTTCCTGGTAGCTTCAGCCCATCTTGCTTCATGCCTTGTAGCAACCTAATTTTCCATATGCTCAGAATATGTGCTAAAACACCAATTGTTTTTCAGTCAAATCAGACACCCTGAGATAAGGTGTGTTAATTGGTGATTTGGGGACCAGCCAGAATCCCAGTGAGCTTGCAGTTGTTGAGTCCTGAAGAAGACAGAATGCCACTGGTGCTTTAGAAGGTTTATTGTACAGATGGCTGACAGAGATGCACCAGGGTATGATAGAACAGAAGGCGAGGGTGCAGATCCTGTCACAGGCTGGTAAGCCTCACTCTCCAAGTCTACCTGGGTGTGGTCCCTATTGAGACATGGGTGATTGGCCTTCCCTTCCATGGCAGAGGGGCTACTGCAACCTGGACAGCCTAAGTGTGTCGATGCCCTAGCTTTTCTAAACAGAAACTGGCAGAAGGAAGAATGGAATAGCCATCCACACCCTTCCAGGGAAAGAAGGGTGTTACGAGCAGCAGAAACTCCTGTGACCGGTTCAGCATGATATCATTTTGGTAAGATCACCTGATCTTAGAACAGAAGGCTTGCTAGTACAGGACATAAAGGTATCATTTCTTTCTATGCTCATGGCTCCCGGCTCCCACTAAACTGTTGACATGGCATTCATGAAATTGTGAATAAATGTCTTTTACACAGCAAATTTCCAAACCGATAATAAGTTGTGAACTTATAGAATGAATACGGAGAGTGACACATCCTCCATGTTTCCTCATCTAAGGCCGGAGGAGGTTGTGTGGGGAAATTTCCTATCTTTGGGGTGTGCCACGGAGGCATAATAATTCAGTCCTGCAATCTGTTTCAGACACTTGCTTGTTTTGCATTTGGCTCGTACCCAAGAACTTTCCTCTGTCTCTCCAGCCCTTCTGCTTTCTGTTCCTGGCTCTGACAGTGCACCTGCCCTAATGATCAATGATTTTTCATTTTGCTGGGAAAGTGGCAGAAACAACAGAGTTTAACAAACTCGTTGCCTTTCCAGTCCAGACAATAACTCAGTGCTTTGTCATCACAGGAAATGGGGGCCATGATGCGGGCGCTGATGATGGCTGCCGCAATATTTCCTATGGTTCCCTTGTCTCATAGCAAATCTGTTACTGGGGTATAATTCACCTATTTAGGCCATGGCTCAATAATAAAGCCGAACAGCTTTATGCATCTGCCAACTCTCTGTGCGTGTGTGAGTGTGTCTGCATTCACATGTCCGCATCTGGAAGGGCAGATGACTAGCAACAAACCACCTCACATAAAGTAAGCTCTAAGTGGTTTTTCTTCCTGTTACAATTTGAACGTTCATAAACAGAGCCCTCCTGCCTCTAATTTATGCCACCAAATTTACAGCTGCCTGTAAAAGTAACACTGAATCAATTTGAATTGTTTGGTGTAGAAGAAAGCAGAAATGGAAAAGATGTTTCCTTCCTTCTTCCTTTTTGTTTCTTTCCCTTCCTTCTAAATCGGTGGATCAAGGTCAATTATTTCTTTTCTCTAATGAAATTCAGACCAACTCCTAATTTGTAGTAGATGAATTAGGTCAAACATTCAAGTTGCCCTCCTTTAATTTAATGCTTCTTTATTAATTTCATGTTGTTCTTAGAAAACCAGGGGCTTGGGAATCTTAGAGGCACTCTCTCTGAGAGAATGTGGGTTCCTGTTGCAGCCATAAAAGAGGCCATAATGATGCTCCTCTTGAGAAAACCCACTTTTGATTCTAGCACGATAAATGGCTATCATCCTCTGCCAAATGTACTCTATTTAGGCTGGTGTATTTCAGCTCCAGGTACTCCTGGATGGAAGCAATTACTTTGATCCATTCCAGTTGGGATTCTGGAGTGGTTGTGGAAGTGCAACCACCTTGGTCATCAAGGAGGATGCTCTTTGCTAAGAGGTGGAAGGAAAGAAATGCAGCTCTATTTATTAACCCCAATCCCTCAGACTCCTGCAGTGCTGCTGAGAACGGAGCCTTTTTTTGGTGAACTTGAGGCTGCTAGGGATGTTGTTTGGCTACTTCTGGAGGATCAGTCTCAGAAGGTGATTTTGGGGGACTGCTGTTGCAACTTGGGGCCTTTGTGGCAGGTCATCTTACGTTCTGTGCTGTTTAATATTTATGTCCATTTATTTCCTTCTTCTGAGCCTGCAGAGGCAGTGGAAGTCCAAAACTCGTGTTTGAGGCCATCCCAGAAGCCTCTATAGTGCTGAACAAACTAACTTTTCATTTAGATGAAACAGAAAGACTACAGGATGTGGATGCCATTGACCTGGACTTTAGTGAATCATGTGAACTGAATGGACCAGGTACCCTACTGGGGTTGGGGGTGGGGTATGTTAATCCAGCAGGCTAATTGCCTTAGATATTCTGGTGGAGGAAAAAGCAGGAATGCTTTTAACCACCGTTGGCTGGTTCACTAGTTATGGCTTCTTCTTAGCCTCAGTTGCATCCCTACTTGCAACCCAATGAACTAGTTCAACTGAGAGAGAATCACAGCAGGAGCAAGGTGACTTCCAAGGCATATGCTGCTACATGAGCCCATTTGTCACTCCCTCTAGTTTTTTCAAAACTGTTTTTTTTTTTTTTGCCTAACTGATTTGAGGGTGGTAGCAACTAAATGGAGACTCATCTCTGCTTGGCCTTTGAAAGTGTGATTCTCCATTTTAATCTAGCATTTTCCTCCACCCCACCCCAAGTGATGGAGATCTCTGAGGGGTGGCCACCAGGCATCACAAAAAGCTCACCCCGCACAAGTCTGATACCCATATTATAGTTTAGGACCTCGATACTTGGCAGAATGCTTACTCCCAACTAGTTCTACCAGTGTCACCCGCGCGAGCCAGGAGGTGAGGCTGAGGAGCCTGACGCTGAGGGAGGCCTGGAAGAAAAGAACTAGAAACTGGGCCTTCTTGGCGGTGGCTCCTCGCCTCTGGAATAACCTACCTCCGGAGATTCGCGCTGTACCCTCGCTGACTACTTTTAAGAACCAACTAAAAACGTGGATGTATAGGCAGGCCTTCCCTTCCAGTTAATTCCAGTCCTCTTTCCTTTTTTATTCTTTTTCTCTTTATTTGATTTATTTTATATTTTTCCCATCTTGCAGAATCATTTAATTAATTAATTATTATAAATTTTTCTTGAACTTGTTATCCTTTATGTTGTAAGCCACCTAGAGTGGTCGAAATAACTAGATAGGCGGGGTATAAATACAATAAATGAATGAATGAATGAATGAATGAATGAATGAATGAATGAATGAATGAATGAATGAATAAATAAATAAATAAATAAATAAATGAATGAATAAATAAATAAATAAATAAATAAATAAATAAATAAATAAATAAATAAATAAATAAATAAATAAATAAATAAATAAATAAATAAATAAATAAATAAATATAGTGATATTCTCCAAATGGGGCTGCCTTTAAAACAGAACTTGCAAAAGTTACTTTTTGAAGTACTGCTCTCTGAATCTCTCAGACAACATGGCAGAAGAGACTAAAATTCCAGAAATATGTAGGAAGAAGGTACTTTAAAATTTGCACTGAAACACTCCTAATAGAGAAAAGTAACATCACTTTATCCTATGGAAATAAATGCATACATCCCACAAAAGTAAATGTATAGGAGTGTGCAGTTCCAAAATGTGCATAAAAATGTGCCTGTTTTGGTGTGAACTTCTTTTCCAGTAATTTTCATGTCAGTGTAGAAATGAGACTGAATGGATTTAGATGCATACATCCAACAACCTGGCTGGACATGGACTGGACACAACTGCCATCCTACCTGCACCAATAGCAAGAAGACTGAGTCTTCTAAGACTGCTTTCGGACATCACTACATTGCAATTTCCTTCAAATCTATCTGGTGTAGGCAATGGTGAGGGGTGAGAGGAACTGTAGTTCAACATCCAGGGAGCCACATAATCTCCTCCCTTAGAGGAGAAACTCTAAGCTGCTTGCTGATCCCTCTCTGGAAAGACACAATGCAATCTTGAGATTATTGACTCTCAAACCAGATGTACGGACGTCCTATTTTCTTCCTCGAAAATTGAATCCTGAAATGCTTAAGACAGAGTCCTATTGCCAATCCCAATTTAGAAGAGACCCATTGAATCAATTGTTGAATAGTAAGTCTCAGTTCCCCCAGATTCTGCAGTCTACTCTACTTGAGACTAGCCATAGGACACTGGTCTCTGTGTGTAATGCTTGCAGAAAACAACCAGTTACCACTCTGCCTGCATGTGCTGCCAAAGAGATTTTTTTATCCAGCTTGGATGGCCACCAGAGGGAACTGGAGGACAAGGCAACACTGAGCCAGCAGCCAGCAATGTCAGCAACCTGTCCATCCCATTGTGAGAACAAATCCTGATTATCCTTCAGTGTTCCATATTATAGAACCCGAGGGCCATTGTTTAGATGAGAAACAGGTTGAGGTGAGAAAGAGAAAACACCACGCACAGGGTTAGATTAATGCATCGATTTCTTTGTTCTTTCTACTGTGCATTTTAGGAATGTGAAGGGAAGAAAGCATGCACAATTTCTCAGATTTAAAGATTAATTTAGCCCAGAGTTGAGGAACCTTCGGCCTTCCAGATGTTTTCAGCTCCCAACATCTACCATCCCTTACCATTGGCCATGGGGGATGGGGCTGATGTTATGCCAAAACATCAAGAAATTCAAGGGTTCCACAGGCAGGGTTTAGTCTAGGGCGAGGATATACGATACAGTTCTTAAACCTAGAGGTTCAGCCTTACTGTTTTTGTTGGGTTTACATCCCACTACATGGTCAGTCCTAGCTTGCTCTCTGTGGCTCTCTGGGAAGCCCCTGCCCGTGGTGTAAGTGAAGCGACTGCCCCAGAGGACAAGGTGCTGAGGGAGACTTCGTGACAGTCCCTTGGCCATTTCCATGCCTTGGAGGATAGAACTGTGTGTGCCACATTGCCTGTCCTGCACCCTCTAACCTGCCCTCAAGCATGGTAGATAGCCTTGCCCCACTGAAGAAGGGGCAAGAGAATTTGTATTGTTTAGATCCGTACCCTCAGCTTCCTTCAACCCCATATTTGACAGCTGGGCTGTGAAATTCACAAGCAGTGAATACGGCCTTCTTTTTTTGAGCTCCACCTTCTGTGAACTCCACTTGCTTTTTCATGTGACAGTTCGATACAATGAACGGCAATCACGTCTTGCACTTACCCTCCATTCTTGCAATGAAGTGGTGCCACTAGGCAACCCATGTCTTAGGCATTCCTCTAACTACAATGCAACACCATAGCCAGAAATTGATCAGCTCTGCATATCAAAGAATGGGAAATGCAATGTGATCATCCCCAGATGGTGGTGAGGAGGGAGGGGGAGCAGCAACGGAAGTGCCCAAGATGGAGGCAAGAAGAACGTCATCCTGTGTCCTTTTTCTGTGTTTATCTGACCCTCTCTCTCCCCCCCTCCCTCTCTCCCCCCTGCCCCCCCAATACCTTCTGTGATAGGTGCTCTTATCTGCAGTGACCTTGCACTCTAGCTGATGTATAATAACGAAGGTCAGCCTGTAGGTGAATTTGGAGTCAATAGGAGCTGAAAGGATGTAAAGAAAGTGTGCAACATGCATGTTCCTGTCCATGTTTCCGCAGAAACACCCTTTCTTGACACTGACTACCTATGCTGGTCACGTGTGTGTGTGTGTGTGTGTGTGTGTGTGTGTGTGTGTGTGTGTGTGTGTGTGTGTGTGTGTGTGTGTGTGTGAGAGAGAGAGAGAGAGAGAGAGAGAGAGAGAGAGAGAGAGAGAGAGAGAGAGAGAGAGAGAGAGAGAGAGAGAGAGAGATCCAAAGCATCGGGAGGGGCGAATATTTCCCAGCCTGCTAGGCCTATGGAGCAGTGCTGGTTTGTGGACAACACTTGTTCATCCAGAGTATTTTATGAGATTTTATTTTTAGTATTCTTTATTTAATTTGAAGATGACTTTTTAAACTACAAGTCCTAGAATTCTCTGACCATCATGATTGCTGGCTAGCATTTTAAATTCTTGTTGTAGCCCAGGATAAATGCAGGTTGTGTGTATGTGTGTGCTATCTTGGCAGCTATAATGGCCATCTGATGTCATCTTAGTACCTTCATAGTTTAGGTACTATTGTTACTAATTACATAAAGAAAAGTATTATTTTTAAAAAATCTGGCTGATATGAGATGTTGGCCTGTAGTGACTAATTAGAAGTCTCTCTGGTACCTATCTTTCTTTTTGTGTCATTCCTCATGATGCTCACTCAGACTTAGTGCTAAGACAAGATTAGCTTGGGAACAAATTAGATTTTCTTTGCCCATTCCAGACATAATTATATTACATCCCTTTCTCTTTCCATTTCTCAGCAGGCAGTATCTTCTCTTTCCAAGTCTTATGGTTGGCCAGCTTTCAACGCAATCATCTTCCTAAACACAGGACAAAGGGGACATGGCATTGCTTTGTTTGGCTGGGATCTATCCAGGGGCTCAGGTCTTCGAACAGAAAAAAGAAACCATGCCAAAGCATTCCTGAGTGGCACATGCTATAATCTGAGTCTTTATGGCTGCAAAGAGACTTGAAAGGGTGGCAGCCATCGCTGGTGAAATCCGTGAAGCCCAAGGAAGATGCAGTGAGATGTATGTGATCAAGAAAGGAAGCTTTGTCGCATAATTCCATGCTCTTCCCTTATGTCTTCAAGCTGGATTTAAAATCCCTCGGTCTAAGTTTCCTTCCAGATTTGCAGTTCTAAGATTATTAGTGAGCGGAACACCGATCACTGTGGGTTTTTCTCTAGGAAGGGACAATTACCACCTAGTTTTCCAAGCAACACTAAGCAAGTTCAGCTTATGTCTACTCTGCCTTCACTTGCTCAAAATATGTAGGAAAAAAGGTGCTGGGCACCTTTAAAACCCAATTAAAAACATGGCTGTTTATTCAGGCCTTCCCTCCAGCCAACTCTTGATTTTTTCTTACTTTTCCTTTTTATTTTTACTGCTGTTCTTGTTTGATTATTATGTATTTGTCTATGTTTTATTATTTGATTTTATATTTGGAAGCTGCCTAGAGTGGTCCGGTGGGCCAGATAGGCGGGGTATAAATTAAATAAATAAATAAATAAATAAATAAATAAATAAATAAAGAAAGAAAGAAAGAAAGAAAGAAAGAAAGAAAGAAAGAAAGAAAGAAAGAAAGAAAGAAAGAAAAAGGAACAGTCTGGCACATCAAGTGAGAATGCCTGGTTGTCAAAAGTGTATAATGCAATTCCAGGTTCCAAATGAAGAATAGTTATTTAGATTAAAACTGGGGGGGGGGGGGGAAGAGAAATTGGATTGGTAGCATCAAAAGAAATGAAACTCTCTTTTTATAAGATGTTCTGTGTAACTCCTTTGATTCCTTTTTTAATCACATGTTAACACACTCTGTAATTTCTGTCATCTTTGACTATGCATTGAAGGCCAGATAGCTGTGGTTTGAATGGATGTTGAATTTATGTAGATTTCCTAACATCAGGGACAGTGATTCCATGAATGTTCAGGAAGTGAGGCAAACAGCTGGATATAGACTACAGATCTTTGATTGTTTAACCACTTCAGGAACTGTGGCAAGTGCACAACCACACCTCCTTTTTCCTGCTGTTGTGTTGTGCTTTCCAGAGTATGAGAAGGAAGCAAGTAACAAACAGAGTCCAGTGCTGGTATGAGCTGCTTGGGTCTTTGTTCAAAAACTGAGAAAAAAAGACCCCACCCCAAGGCAACAAACCCTCCAGCCATTCATATAATTAAGATAAGAAGCAATACACATTCTCTCTCCCCACTATATGAGTACTGAGTTAAAATGCTGCTCATTCCATGTAAGAAAAAGCACCCATTGCTTGGCAGTCATTTCATTAGCAGCAAAGGAACATTACTATAGTCTCATTAGCATAAGCACAACCTTGACACAAGTAATGCTGTTACTTGTATTTCTGAGCTCAGGATGCTACACCACAGGATAATAAGGTGTTCAAAGATGGTGAATATTGACTGTAAAAAAGAAATACGCTTTTGCAGATTTAATACTAATAGAGGCATAATACAATACCTATCTGCAGAGGCTCATTATCAGTAGTAAGCTAATTACCTGCAGTTGAAGATGAGTGGCATCAATTGAAATGGATGCAAACAAATGAGATGAGAATGCTGATGTGTTAGATTTTGGCTGTTTCTTTGAAGGGGTGGTTTCCAAGTCAGCTACTGAATATGAACAACTCCTTCTGCAAATTGGTGGCAAAACCATGACGATGAACTGGCAATTGCTCTGCCTGGATTCACCAGATCATATAGCAGTTCTAGTAGGTGGCAGTTTTCAGATGCACTGGCAGCAAAGCCAAAGTATAATAATAATAATAATAATAATAATAATAATAATAATAATAATAATAATAATAATAATAATAATAATAATAATAATAATAATAATAATAATAATAATAATAATAATAATAATAATAATAGTGTTTTGACAAGTCAATTCTAACTCATGGCAACCCTTTTCAGGGTTTTCTAGACAGAGGGTACTGAGAAGTAGTTTGTCATTCCCTCCTTCTGGGGGGGTGTCCTGGGACTCTGCAGCTTGCCCATGACTACACAGACAGGTTTTTCTCCTAGCAGGCACAGAGGAGAATTGAACTCCCAATGTCTGTCTCCATAGCCAGATACCTTAGCCCTCAGTATAGTTCTTAAAAATTATTTTGGTTTGGTTCACTGTCACCTGAATATCATTGGCGTTCTACCAATCAATGTTCTTGCTTTAGCAGGTCTCCTCTAAACTGGCGGGAAACCTGCATCAGTCATTGAAAGAGGGTGTGATCTATTATTACTAGAACCAGTGAATCTGTGGCAAACAGCATGATGTAGAGTGTTAGGCTATGACTCAGGAGGCCTAGGTTCAAATCCTTAGTTTGCCATGGAATTCAGTGGATACCGTAGGTCAGGTCAGTCCCATTTGCTCAGCCTGACCTCTTTCACAGGGTCACTCCAAGGATAAAATGGACAGGAGGACAGCCACACATGCTGCTTTGAGCTCCTTAGAAGAAACATGGATGCAAATATAATAAACAAACCAGCAGCAGAATAGTCAATGCAGAAAACGCAATCTGATGCATCTAGAGAGAGAGGGCTGTTCTAACTCATTCATCACTCAGCAGAGATGGAAGTGGATGATTCACCTGTGCCATCCAGAAGCACAACTTAGGTAGAAATCCTGTTGATATCTTCTGCACAACTAAGGACAGTCGCACAGTGGTTTCCTGCCTTCACTGGCACACCCACACAATCAGTTCGGTGTCTGATTTTGAAACCAACACGAAACCAAGCATGCAAAGGGAAGCCTGCCTGAAGGTGGGGCAACATCTACATGATTTCCCTTATATGATAATGTATGTGAATAGGATTCTGGCTCTTATGATTGGCCTGAGCCTTAGGCAGCATTCTGATGTGAGGAAGGAATTGGGAACTAGGAAATGACAGTAGTTAGGAGTAAAGGACAAACCAGGAGGCAACGGAAAGATCAGGACCAAAGAACAACCAAAGATGGAGGAATGTACCAGAGGTCCAGAGGCTGAGATGAATTAAAACTAAATTGGCTACTACTTACGAAAAGTAACCCATTAAGTGTTCTCATCTCTCATCCTCCCTTGCCCCCAATCTCGGGTGATAATGTATTAATTGCACAGCACATGCCTTTGTAACTGCATTTTAAAACATATTTTACAATTTAAAAATGGAATAATTGGCCCAAGGGCTTCCATGGCACGAGAAACATATCTCTCCACTGTTTAAAAGCAGTGGTTTCCAACTTTGGGTCACCCAGGTGTTCTTGGACTGCAGTTCCTGAGGAGATCTTTGATCCTGGAGTGTGGGCATACATCCTGTGGGCTGCATGTCGCCCAACCCTCTTTTATATGTGGATATTGTTGTCTTAAAATGATTGTCCTTTGTATACACACCTCTCTGTCTCTAACTTTCAAACAAACATGAGGTTCTACTGTAAGGTAGGCAAGGGTTTCTGCACACCTTGTTTTAAAGGAAAATGCATGGGTTTTTATTGTTTCTGCTATCTTCCTGCTATTTGGCATCTGCCACTAACTGTGCACTCAAGGCGGGGGGAAAGTGAGGGGACCGGAAGCATACCCTCCTTGAGCTGCTTGTTACTAAACCCTGCTCTGGCCACAGTACCAAATTAGCTCTCAAAGTCAGTAAAGGCTTATTGTACATGGTGATGGCACATTTCTGTCTATCCATCATTAACAAGCCTTTCTACAATTTGGGAGAAAAGTTTCTAAAAGAAGAACAATCCATGTAAAGTATGAACAAGTGACCTAGCCAGCTGAGGTCTCCAGCATCATGAATGTGTATGACTAGCCCATGGCAAGGCTTTTAGATTTTGACAGGCCAAATCATAAAAACAGATGAATCCCTGTTACTTCCCTCTCCATCTTTAACTACCTATCTGCTCCACAAATTCTATGAATGAGAAAGAGGATAAGTCTAAGCAAAAGCATCTAATGAAAATACTTCTAGTACCACAACAAATTTTCACATCAAATGTTTTCACTGTGAAAATAGGATATTTCTTCCTTCTCCTTTTCGCTATTTTTTGTCTAGCGCTTTAATGAATTTAAAGAAACGATTCTAATAAACATTATAAGTATTCCACAAACACATGCAGAAAAAATGTTATATGTACTTTGCATTGTTGGTTGCTTGCTGCTAACAATATGACTGAGGCCACACTGTTAAGAAAGGTGGGTTTATTTAATGGTTCATCCCAATATTCTTACCTATGTAAACACCCACACTGCACCCGGCTGCTATTAGATCTATTTATACAAACAACAGTACAGATTTTATTTCCAATACAGATTATTTCCAATACAGATTTTATCTGTGTTTTGCACCAGGCGGTTCCTTGAAGTTCACTGGTGATACTGTGGAGAAGGCAATGGCAAACCTATGACCAGATGTGGCTGCTCAGTCCCGAGTGTGCAGCTAGCACATTCTGACTCCTTCCAACCCCCCCAACCCATCCCTAAAACCCACCAAAATGTTTAGTCTAAAAAATGTCAAACTGCACAGCCAGAAGTACTGAAAGACACAATTTGCCATCTAAATGTAGCAACACTACCCCCCCCCCCCCTGGCCAACATATTCTTGGTCAGAAAAGAAATGTCAGTTTGAAAGGCTTTTTGTCTCTGTGCTTTAAATATATAGCTGGGTTGATTACCTTAAAGAATGCAACCAATAAACATCTGATCTCAGTGGTGTGTTTGTCTACAGGGCCCAGGAGATAACAGAAACAGGCCTGTGTCTATAGCGTTCGTTTAGTCGTGTCCGGCTCTTCGTGACCCCATGGACCAGAGCACGCCAGGCCCTCCTGTCTTCCACTGCCTCCCGGAGTTCTGTCAATTTCATGTTGGTTGCTTCGCAGACACTGTCCAGCCATCTCATCCATGTCTATAGCGCAAACGCCCAATTGTCGACTAGCCCAGATGATCCTTTCCCTTCCCATGTTTCTCTCCAGATCCCAGCATACGATTCTTCATGGCTACTTCTTCTTGCCTTTTGTACCGCAAACACCCTCCTGCTGTTCCCCATCCACCCCACCCCACTCATTGCAATGGATGGTGGAGAGACCCTGATTTGATTAAGCCCTTCACCTGATGGAGGCAGAGTGAGCCAGATGCAGTGGGAGCTGCCAGAACAAGGCTGAGGCAGGGGCCTATTAGACAAATACATTTCCCAGGCCCATCTGTGACATCCTTCTGTCCACCTTGCTGATTCTCTGCTTCCCACAGGCACCCTGCAGTTCAGAAGCCCACCTGGAACTGGGAATCTCTCCAGCCTGGGTTTCTGATAAGTCTGGTGTGTGTGTGTGTGTGTGTGTGTGTCTGATCCTGTTCCTTCAAGGTGATCTGACTCAATTAGTGCCATCTTGGCAGGGAAGGCTGGGCACGTGTGTGCACGTGAGAGAAAGCTTTCTGGGTCTCCTCTTCACTCTCTCTTTTCTGCCTTAATTGGAACCCTCTGAGACCAGGCAAAATCGCATTAGCACCAGGCCCCGGCACGCAAAGCCATCCATCTTTTTTTATTACAGCGTAATGGGGCTGCTCGCGAGGCGGCGTTCGATTTGTCACAGGCCTCGTTCGCTGATAACGGGCATTTGTCATCACTTTCTGCCTGTGTTAATGTCATCATCGGCGAGCTGACAGCTCGGCCCGTCGAGGGAGCACCGGCGACACAGCACATCCGTCAAGCTAATATTTCCATGGCTGTGGGGACCGGGCGAGCCATGGACACACATTAAAGCACCGAGGAGAGAGGACGGGAGACAGAAAACGCCATTGTCATTAATTAAAATGTTAGGGTGGATGTGCAGATGTGGGTGCCTCTTGCTGTCAGCTTGAGTGTGCCACAGTGAGTATGACGGCAATGCCGTCGGTGGGTGGGTACATGCTGGCTTAGGGTTGCAAGTGTCCCATTTCCCCCCCACACACACACACACACATTAACCAGCACCAAGTCAGATCATGAAGTGCATTTAAAAGCTATTTGGAATTGGGGAATCCAGAGCATGGTGAGTAAGGAGGTCATTGTTAATAAGTGAGGGAAGGAGAGAGAAGGAAGGCTGTGAGCAAGTCAGAGCCTGTGTGCCTTTCCTCTCCGTCCCTGGAGTGTGTTTGTTCCTCTAGCATGTTACTGTCGGTCATTCACAGACAGTCTTGTGTCAGGCATTTTGTAGCCTTGACTTAGTTCATACCCACCGCTGACTGAAGACTACCAGTGAGATTTGGGGTGAGTACAGGGCAAAAAAGACTTGTATACCAGGAAGTTGGGATATGGGTGTCATCTCAGTCCGAAGCAAGGTGACTCTGAGGTTCAAGAGGGGATATTTTAGTAGAACAGCTGTATGAAAGGGATGGGTGCACTCTGAGGAATGTACTGAAGGAATAACTATTCTGTCCAAGCAAAGACTCATGGAGCTGCTCTATGGTAGGTAAAGTGGTAATTTTACAATGCAGGCCGTCATTAGGACTGACCCCAAGTCACCTGCCCAGAGATTTAAAAAAAAAATGCAGGCAGTGGTTTTTATTTGCACCAGAAGTGCTTTTTTGAAATGCTGATGGATTTCAACTGCACATTCAACCTCACATACTCATTGCTTATGTGAGATCAACCCCCCCACAATAACAACTGGAGAAGTTTGCAGCAATATATTGTTCATGGGAATGTTTCTCCCTTCCCCTAGTGGGAACACTGCACCTAAGCTTATAGGGAACTGGAAAGCCTGAAAGGAAGAGGCAGATGACATCATCAACCCTGCCAATCAACTGGAGAAGTTTGCAGCAATATATTGTTCATGGGAATGTTTCTCCCTTCCCCTAGTGGGAACACTGCACCTAAGCTTATAGGGAACTGGAAAGCCTGAAAGGAAGAGGCAGATGACATCATCAACCCTGCCAATCAAAAAGTGCAGGTGCTTTGGTCCTGCAAGCCCTAGGTAGACTACACCAGGTGAATTGCAAATGATGCAGTCTGCTACACCCTGGTTTTAATTTTATAGTCCATCCATTATATTCACTGAAGTCTCTCTGTCACCTGCTTTATCTGATACACTAGCCTATTTTACTGAATTGTTGTTAGGGCTATTGAGATAATAAATGTGAAATTCTTTGAGCAGTTAACAGCAAGGCTGAATAAATCATCTTAAATAGGATCTGGCTAAGAGACTGGGAATAATGAATTACAAGTAATGCAGTGACTCTAGTTACTTCTGTGGATTGTATATTAACAAGTTGGGCTAAAAAGTTCACTTTATTAGGAAGTAATGTTTGTAATTACTTTCAAAAGTTATTTTCAAAGAGCTTATATGGCATTTTGACAGGAATGTTTAAAGTTTCATACCATTATCTTAATTGTAAGCCCACCTCCTTAATGCAAAACGATAGAAAAGTAACAAGCAGCACAAGTAAAACCTTCTGTGCTAATGTTGCATTGAATAATAAACACTGCAAAGAGTAACAGAAATTGATTGTTTTAAATAGTAAGCTGGGAGAGGTATGCTGTCAAAATTAGAGATAGTCAGGGTTAAAAGAGTCCTGAAATGAGGGCAGTGAAATTTAATTTGATCAATTAGATGCATATCCTGAGTTTCTCCCCAAAATGGGACAAAAAGAAGCTGGAGTGTAGCACTGGAGAGATGGCTATACAGAAATTGGTCCATTTTCTGGATGGTTCATTTATAACCAGTGGTCCTATTGCCTGCTACCTCATTAAACCAGAGTATGGAAATTGCCACTCACTATTATTTCAGGGGGCACCATGTAATGCTTATTAGATACAGCTGGAAAAAAATGCAGATGAACTTAGGGTAAACCAAGGACAAAGGAGACATTTACAAAACAGATCTCAACAGTGGCTCTCAAAAGCAGATGTACACGAGATGTATGTAAAGCTTGCTCTATCAGGATAGAGCCAGAGGTGCTGAGGGACAACAACAGAGCTGCCACATTCTCAGGAGTGATCATTTGTCATGGACGAAATTTCCTTTACCAACTGGGCATCTTGTATTTTTTTTACTCTGTGCTGCCATTTCTGTCAACTGGTCCAACAATAAAGTACAGGGCCCTGCCTAAGGCCACAGAATCTTTGTATACACTAATCAATTTCAGTCATTTAAAATGAAATATAAATGGTCTGTAACCTTTAGTTTAGAGCTAAGTTTTAACAAAGTGAGTGAGGAATACCAAGTCTCCTTAAAACTGGCCAGACTTGCCATGGCTGAGAAGCTGATCTGAGGGCTGGTTGGTGCAATCTGGTGAGTGCCTGTGTTTTTTCTTAGCACCAGGGCCTGCCCAAGACATTTTGATGCCTGAGCCAAAGGACAAGATGGCAGCCTAGGGACGTGAGGAATGCTTACTGAATTCTTCACTCTCACTTGTTTAGGTTATCTCAACGCAATAAGCAATTTTGAAGCTCAGCAAGATTATTCACCTTCAAAATGAGAACAAGGGAACAAATACTTTTTCCTTGTGGTTTCTGCAATCTATACAAAGTATTGCTGCACAAAACTAGCTCCTTCCTGCTTTCTGAGGCGAAGAATACATATCCACGTACAGAGAGAGCACAAGCAGAGGAGAACTGGCTGATTGTTCAAAAAGATCCCAACAACCCATTCAATTTATTTATTTATTTACTGTACTTACTGTACTTACTTACTTACTTACTTACTTACTTACTTACTTACTTACTTACTTACTTACTTACTTACTTACTTACTTACTTACTTAACTTATTTAACTTATTTTTTTAAAAAACTGAAACTATAAATTAAATTCAATTAAATCCTAAAAACTCTAATCCAGTCTCTCAGAAAACATAGTCACGGGAAAAAAAAGTACATTTTCTTTGAATGCTGTGGTTTTACATTTCAGGATATAATAAAAATCATCTGGTCCTTAGCAGGTCCGAAAATTAGATAAATACAAATTCAGATGAAGAGCAACACATGACATATTACTCTGTGTCATGATTTCTTTCACAAAAATAAAGCCAGAAGTGGAGAAGCCATGTGTGAAAAACTAAGTACACCTTATGATTCAATAGCTTGTAGAACTATCTTTGGAAGTAATAACTTGAAGTGATTGTTTTCTGTATGACTTTATCAGTCTCTCACATAGTTGTGGAGGAATTTTGGCCCACTCTTCTTTACAACATTCCTTCAATTATTTGAGGTTTGTGGGCATTTGTTTATGCACAGCTCTCTTAAGGTCCTGCCACACCATTTCAATTGGTTAGAGGTCTAGACTTTGATTGGGCCATTGCCACACCTTGATTATTTTCTTTTTCAGTCATTCTGTTGTAGATTTGCTGGTGTGCTTGGAATCATGGTCTTGTTTTTGTTGTTGTTTAGTCGTTAAGTCCAACTCTTCATGACCCCATGGACCAGAGCCTGCCATGCCCTCCTGTCTTCCACTGCCTCCCGGAGTTGGGTCAAATTCATGTTGGTAGCTTTGATGACACTGTCCAACCAACTCGTCCTCTGTCATCCCCTTCTCCTCTTGCCTTCACACTTTCCCATCATCAGGGGCTTTTCCAGGGGGGTTTGATCTCACATAAGCAATGAGTATGTGGGGTTGATCTTGAATGGGCAGTTGAAATCCATCAGCATTTCAAAAAAGCACTTCTGGTGCAAATAAAAACCACTGCCTGCATTTTTAAAAAATCTCTGGACTGGTGACTTGGGGTCAGTCCTAATGACGGCCTGCATTGTAAAATTACCACTTTACCTACCACAGAGCAGCTCCATGAGTCTTTGCTTGGACAGAATAGCTATTTCTTTGGTACATTCCTCAGAGTGCACGCATCTCTTTCATACAGCTGTTCCACTTAAAGTATCCCCTCTTGAACCTCAAATTCACCTTGCTTCCAGCTGAGATGACACTGATATCCCAACTTCCTGGTATACAAGTCTTTTTTTGCCCTGAAAATTAGGCAGGGCCTGAAAATTAGGTAAATGCAACCCCAGATGAACAACAGCAAATGACATATTACACTGTGTCGTGATTTATTTAATAAAAATTAAGCCAAAATGGAGAAGCCATGTGTGAAGATCTAAGGACACCCTTACTGCTTCTATAGGAATTAAGAGGCTATGTAGCAGCCAGGTGCTGCTAACCAAAGGCCCTTGAGTAACTGATCATCAGCAAATGTGACTAAATCTATAAAAGCAGAAGTTTTAGCAGTTTGTTGGTATGGAACATTCAGATGTGTGTAATTTTAATCTTTTTTCTGTTTTCATTTTTTAATCTAATTGTATTTTAAATCATATATTCTTTAATTTAGCTTTTAATATTTAACTTATTGTGTTTTTAAATTGCGTGAATTTTAATGTTTTGAGCCACTTTCCCTTGTTGGGAAAACTAATAAAGAAATAAACACAATGCCAAGGAGGAAACACATCAGCAACAATCATCCAGAAGCAATTGTTACTGCCCATAAGTCTGGGAAGGCTTATCAGACCATTTCCAAACAATTTAAAGCCCATCATTCTTCAGTGAGGTCAATTATTTACAAGTGGAAAACATTCAAGATAGTTGCCATTCCTAGGAGTGGATGTCCAAGCAAATTTACCCCAAGGTTAGACCATCTAATGCACAGAGAAACTGCCAAAAACCCAAGAGCTACATCTCAGATCCCATAGGCCTCAGTTAACATATAAAATGTTAAAGTTCATGACAGTACAATTAGAAAAAGACTGAAGAAGTATGGTTGGTTTGAAAAGGTTGCCAGAAGAAAGCCTTTTCTCTCCAAAAAAGAAGATGGCAGCATGGCTTAGATTTGCAAAGTTGCATCTGGACAAACCACAAGCCATCTGGAACAATGTCCTTTGGACAGACAAGACCAAAGTGGAGATGTTGCACAGCACCACATTTGGCAAAAACCAAAAACAGCATATCAGCACAGACACCGCATACCAGCTGTCAAGTACGGTGGTGGAGAAGTGGTGATTTGGGCTTGTTTTGCAGCCTCAAGACCTGGGCACTTTCCAGTCATTGAGCTGACCATGAACACCTCTGTATATCAAAGTATTCTAGAGTCAGATGTGAGGCCATCTGTCCAATAGCTAAAGCTTGGTTGAAATTGGGTTATGGAACAGGACCATGCTGGAAGAAATATCAACAACCTCAGATATGCAGATGATACCACTCTGGTGGCAGAAAGCGACGAAGAATTAAAGAACCTTTTAATGAGGGTGAAAGAGGAGAGTGCAAAAAATGGTCTGAAGCTCAACATCAAAAAAAAAAAAAAAAAAAAAAACTAAGATCCTGGCCACTGGTCCCATCACCTCCTGGCAAATAGAAAGGGAAGATATGGAGGCAGTGACAGATTTTACTTTCTTGGGCTCCATGATCACTGCAGATGGGGAAAGCAGCCATGAAATTAAAAGACGCCTGCTTCTTGGGAGGAAAGTGATGACAGCATCTTAAAAAACAGAGAAATCACCTTGCCAACGAAAGTCCGCATAGTCAAAGCTATGGTTTTTCCAGTAGTGATGTATGGAAGTGAGAGCTGGACCACAAAGAAAGCTGACCGCCGAAGAATTGATGCTTTTGAATTGTGGTGTTGGAGGAGGCTCTTGAGAGTCCCCTAGACTGCAAGGAGAACAAACCTATCCATTTTGAAGGAAATCAACCCTGAGTGCTCAGATCCTGAAGCTGACAGATCCTGAAGCTGAGGCTCCAATACTTTGGCCATCTCATGAGAAAAGAAGACTCCTTGGAAAAGACCTTGATGTTAGGAAAGTGTGGAGGCAAGAGGAGAAGGGGACGACAGAGGATGAGATGGTTGGACGATGTCATCGAAGCTACCAGAATGAATTTTACACAACTCCGGGAGGCAGTGGAAGACAGGAGGGCCTGGCGTGCTCTGGTCCATGGGGTCACCAAGAGTCGGACACGACTAAACGATGATTTAATATTAGCACTCCATGAAGGTCTCTTTGGAACACTACTCCAATCTATATGGCAAGCCCATCACCACTTGAGACACTTGAAGAAGATAAGTGGTAAAATAGCTTAGGTTGGTTTAACTGAAGCCAAATCAAGATTATCTGGAGATGCTCAGGAACTGTTTTTTACTGCCAGATCTGAGGAACAAGGTTTATAGTGCAGGAAGCCCAATTTGGATTATATGGATTATGGGAAGGACATACTTCTGATCGAGTAGGCGACTGTCAATGAGAGCTTAGGCAGTAAGAAAGATGCTAGGCCATTTTCCCCCTAATGTTATGACTCTTCAGTCTTCTATGGCAATGTTATGATCTCATGAACCATCACATTAACTCATAATATGAGCTGGTTTCTCTTAGATGCTGCTCTCATTACCTAAATTGTTTCTTGGCTATTGAAAAAATAGATAGAAACTTGTATTCAACCTACTACAGTAGTTTGTTTGTTTGTTTGTTTATTACTAGTGGAAACCACTACTCTGGCTGGTTTACAGCAAGAAGGGTATAACCCAACCACCCAACCCTGACCAAAGAGATAACAAGCTTAAATAGATTTTTTTTTAAAAAAATGACAATATTTCCTATGGCAACAGCAAAACAAACACTGCAAAATTAAGCACCATGGGCAAAAAAATTTCTATTATAGGGGAAGGATGTTCTTCAAAGCCTCTTAGAATACCCACCAAGAAGCCCTGGTTTTCTGGATCTCCCTCGGGGTAGGCACTCTCAGCAGTAATGCCTTCTGAGTTGCACTTCTGGGTTGTTTGCAGTGCTGGCTAGGGGATTTTGGGAGCTGAGGTCTGAAAAAAAAAAGAGATTAATATTTCCAGTCTCTGGTCCAGAAGCAGTGCGGCCTTGGATACTTTTTGTGATGGACTAAAAGGGAATCATTTCCTCTTTGTGTGGTGTGCAGAAACATGAGGCTACCCACAGCTGGAAACCAACTAAATATGTGAGCCCTTCGTGACCTGAGATAAGTGAGACAGTCCCATGAATCTCCACAGAGGTCTTCTGTAAGTTTGCCTCAGAACAACCCAGATAATGTGGATGCTGACCTTCAACCAGACATCCTGGAGAGTGAAGTCAAGTGGGCCTTAGAAAGCCTGGCTAACAACAAGGCCAGAGGAGATAATGGCAGTCCAATTGAACTATTTAAAATCTTAAAAGATGACACTGTTAAGGTGCTACACTCAATATGCCATCAAGTTTGGAAAACTCAGCAGTAGCCAGATGATTGGAAAAGATCAGTCTACATCCCAATCCCAAAGAAGGGCAGTGCCAAAGAATGCTCCAACTACAGTACAGTTGCACTCATTTCACACACTAGCAAGGTTATGCTCAAAATCCTACAAGGTAGGCTTCTGCAGTATGTGGACCGAGAACTCCCAGAAGTACAAGCTGGATTTCGAAAGGGCAGAGGAACTAGAGACCAAATTGCTAGCATGTGCTGGATTATGAAGAAAGCCAGAAAGTTCCAGAAAACATCTACTTCTGCTTCATTGACTACACAAAATCCTTTGACTGTGTGGACCACAACAAACTATGGCAGGTTCTTAAAGAAATGGGAGTGCCTGGCCACCTTATCTATCTCCTGAGAAATCTATATGTGGGACAGGAAGCAACAGTTAGAACTGGATATGGAACAGCTGATTGGTTCAAAATTGGGAAAGGAGTACGACAAGGCTGTATATTTTCTCCCTGCTTATTTAACTTATTTACAGAATAATCATGCGAAGGGCAGGACTGGATGAATCCAAATCCAGAATTAAGATTGCCAGAAGAAATATCAACAACCTCAGATACGCAGATGATACCTCTCTGATGACAGACAGTGAGGAGGAATTAAAGAACCTCTTAATGAGGGTGAAAGAGGAGAGCACCAAAAATGGTCTGAAGCTGAACATTAAAAAAAAACTAAGATCATGGCCACTGATCCCATCACCTCCTGGGAAACAGAAGGGGAAGATATGGAGGCAGTGACAGAAGCGATGACAAACCTTGAGAGCATCCTAAAAAGCAGAGACATCACCTTGCCGACAAAGGTCTGCATAGTCAAAGCTATGGTTTTTCCAGTAGTGATGTATGGAAGTAAGAGCTGGACCATAAAGAAGGCTGACTGCCGGAGAATTGATGCTTTTGAATTCTGGTGCTGGAGGAAACTATTGAGATTCCCATGGACTGCAAGGAGATCAAACGTATCCATTCTGAAGGAAATCAACCCTGAGTGCTCACTGGAAGAACAGATCCTGAAGCTGAGGCTCCAATACTTTGGCCATCTCATGAGGAGAGAAGACTCCCTGGAAAAGCCCCTGATGTTGGGAAAGTGCGAAGACAAGAGGAGAAGGGAACGATAGAGGACGAGATGGTTGGACAGTGTCACTGACGCGACCAAAATGAATTTGAGCCAACTCTGGGAGGCAGTGGAAGACAGGAGGGCGTGGCGTGTTCTGATCCATGGGGTCACGAAGAGTCAGACACAACAACTAAACAACAGTAAGGGAGAGGTGAGGATAGTTGGTTGTGAGGTATGGATGCTATACTATTCTTATATGTGTGTTTCACTTAAACCACCTGGAACATATCTTGAACATACCTATTTGATCAATGAAGATAGTTACTGATGCAGATCACAAGTGTTTCCATGGTCATTCTCATACTTGGTGCAGCCAAATTATCACCTGGTGGCCAATCTTATGTTGATGGGCTTTTCTGCACCAAAGCATGTTGGTGCTTGGACTACAGGTGTTCAATTTGACATTGGGATGGTTCTCAAAGTCCTACTAGCTTGATAGAACATGCCAGGCTGACAACCTCTTGACACAGCCTTCAAGAAAAGAGGGTCGTCTCTTCATAGAGTAGTCAGCAGAGACAGACTTAGTGTGTTTCACTTTCAGGAGTTAGTATTATGATGTGAAAGGATTAATGAATTGTAGAAAGGCAGTTCAGCCGAAAGAGCAATGTTATTAGAACAGATGATGGAAATACAATGAAGGCATTTTGTTGAAAGAAAAGTAAAAACAGTATTATTTAAAGCCACCTTTTATTAGTGCTTTACTTCCAGAGACGTTCAAATCTGTTTTAATTTCTATTTAAATATATGTTTTAGCTAGGGACAGAGTTTTATCTGTTTATCATATTTATTGTATTTTGTTTCTTTTATCATATGTGATTTTAATGTACTGAGAATTGCCCAAAGTGTGTGTGTTTACTATGGAATGGTTATACTTGTTGATAGATAGATAGATAGATAGATAGATAGATAGATAGATAGATAGATAGATAGATAGATAGATAGATAGATAGATAGATAGATAGATAGATAGATAGATAGATAGATAGATAGATAGATAGACAGACAGATAGATAGACGGACGGACGGACGGACGGACGGACGGACGGACGGACGGACGGACGCAGATATAGGAATGGCTGCCAAGACATCAGGATCTGGAAATAAAAGGTTTGACCCAGAGATAATCAATCTAGAGAAGACAAATTGAAATCATTAAGGTTTAAGTTAGTAATTACTAACTTGTAGGTTGGCTTGAAACAGAACAAATTCTGGATCTAACCTCATAGAACCACCACATTTGTCTCAAGTGCACTTTTAAGTAAAGTAAATAACATATTCACAATTTTACTGTTAACTGTAGAGGTGTGTTAAACACTACCAAATAATGCACATGGTGCACATAAGACTGCAAAGGTGCAACTGAGGGCACCGATTGTATTTAGTGGAGCTGTATCCTATTTCTCGCACTGACAGAATCTTGAAAAGACTTTGCAGTGTGCCTTTCTGTATGTTTACACTAGTTTGCAAACCAATGCCTTTCTTTCAATTGTCTTAGCAAGAGGAATGGTGAATGTGTGGCCCTCCGAATGTTGCTGAACTACAGTCCACTTCATGTGTGACTTTGGGCTAAATTGATCAGGAGAGAAACTGAAGTCCAAATATCTGAGCATCCATAATTTCCATATTATTGCCCTGTGGCCTGTCATGGCATATTAAAGTAATTCAAATATTTTAGTGAACACATCAGTATTGTGCAGTCTTGCAAGCTGTTGGTACCAGGGTGGTTTCTTCACCCCAGTCAGCCAAATAACATGGACAAATGGTGCAAAATATCACAAAATGCATGTTATGCAACCACATGTTAACAATTTTGGTGGTCTCCCAGAAACGTCTCTTTTCTCTGTTGCTGATAGAGATGGAGGGAAAATGTTATACTTCACTATTAATGTTTTAAAAGCAAAAGAGTTGTACATTTCTGCCTTTTGAGAGACCATAGTGTATATTTGGCAATGCTAGGTCTTCAGTTAACAACCTCAGCCATTTTGTTTGTTTCCTCAGTATTCAGACCAAAGCCCTGTTCTTGACCCCCAAACTCCCAGAATAATCAATCTGTCTCTTCTCATTGACTGTTTGATCTTCACAATTTAGTATAAGAGACAGAATAACACACCAATTCATAAATTGAAAGGTAATTGTGCATCTCCTCAGCAAAGTCCATCTGTGGAAAAGCAGAGGGGGAGAGTTCCAGAGCTGGGAGGGAAGCAGCCTTAGTCCCCTCCTCTACCTTGTCTGGTTGCTAATGAGTCCTCCCCCCCTTCCCTTCCCCCACAACCAAATCCATAGAGATAGTAAGTGCTGCATATCCCCAGATGGGGAGTGTAAATGCTTGTTCTTTGTAAATGAAGAACATAATTAACATTAAATTAAGGTAATACAAATGAAGACAACCCAGAGCCTGACAGGATGAGTGTTTGGGGAGGCAGTACAGAAAAGTGATTCATATTTTTAATTTACTGTGCAAATAGACTAGCAGGGCTTGGGGGAAGGGGGAAGGGCCATCTAAGTGGAGTGGGGATTCCCCCCACCCCCACCCCACTGTTGTTTTGCTGTGCTTTAAGCACACAAGGACTATTAAAGTCAACTGCCCATATAATGGGACATCTCCTACATGACTGAGCTCCAAGAGGCAGCTTGGTGTAGCAATAAATCCTTTTAGTGTTGTCTGCCCAGAACACAACTGTGGGGAGGGGGCAGCAAAAGATCATGAGGTAAATGCACCTTCTTCCACCACAGGAGGTCCAGAGGAAAGTGCCTTCAGCTCTGCCCATCCACTGGAATAGAGGAAGAGAATTTCTTCAGCATTACAAATCCTTATACAGCTCACAGGTAATGACTCAAAAATGAGATGGCTCCAGATGTTCTTGGAAGTTGAAGCGGGTCTACCCCTAGCCTGCATGGAGGTTTCTCTAACTGCAGGTTTCTGTTGCCTGCCTAGCGTCAACATAAAGAGTGTCACAAAAATCCCAGGCCCGAAACCAAAAAAAGCAGCAGCAGGGGTTTCAAAATGCTCAGTAAACAAAAACAGTGACAGTTTATAAGGCCCAGCTCTTTATCTCTTGCTTACCAATACTTGGCACTGTCCCTGTTTCTGCTGAAGCAACATCATCAACAATTCTTTCTCTGTTCAAAAGGTGCCTGAAAAAAGGCTCTTAGCCCTCAGTGGTGAGCACCCTAAGTCCGTGCTTGATTGCCAGTATTGTTGGGAATATTCAGATACAACTGACAGACTAGAGACTTATTCCACATACTGTACAGCTTCTAGGCCCGAAGATTTAGACCAGGGCTGGGGAATTGGTGACTCCCCAGATGTTGCTGGAGAACAATTCCCATCAGCTGCAGCTCCCCCCCCCCAGTTTCCCACACTGACGAGAAATTAACTAACTGCTGCTGTTGTGCTGACCTCCCATGCTTATTTATATTTTGCTGTTATAAAAATGAAAAGTTCTACCTAAGCTAATAATGCGTGATTAAACTGCACAACATAGACCAGTAAAATACTAATAGATACAGCTGTTAGGCAGAGGATATGGTTACTGTCATTCACAGCTCGACATGTTTTAGGGTCAGTGTTTCAGACCACATGCTAGGGTTTGTTGTTGAGGGGATTCTGGGAATAGTAGTCCAAGATAATCTAAGATGTCTGTGTTACCTAATGTTTTATAGTATATGGAGTGGTCTAGTGGACAGTGATGGACTAGGAATTAAGCTTTTAAATCCCTGCTGAGCCATGGAAGTTCACTGGGGATGTGGAACTGGTTAATACTAATACTAATACTAATACTAATACTAATACTAATACTAATACTACTACTACTACTACTACTACTACTACTACTACTACTACTACTACTACTACTACTACTACTACTACTACTACTAATAATAATAATAATAATAATAATAATAATAATAATAATAATAATAATAATAATAATAATAATAATAATAATAATAATAATAATAATAATAAAATAGTCTGTCCTCAAGTCAGTTCTGAGTTATGGTGACCCTTTCCAGGGTTTTCTAGGTAGAGAGTGTTCAGAAGTGGTTTGCAATTCCCTTCTTCTGGGGACATCCTGGGACAGTGCAGCTTTCACAGGGCCACACAGACTGTGCCTTCTGGGGCGCACAGTGGGGACTTGAACTCCCAGCCTCTGGCTCTGCAGCCAGATAACTAATTCACTGAAATATTCAGCTGGCTGGAACTGGTAAAACCACTCCTTTAAACCACTCTTGCATTGAATGTCCTATTAGGTCCATCGTAGGTTAGTTCTGATTTGATGGCATGTAATAACAACATAGGGCTAATACCTCCCCCTGCCATTGATAAGAATAAAAGAAGATGCTTGGTAGATAAGACCGAAGTCCCATTTAGTCCAGCTTGGCCTGGCCAAAGGTATTTTGGTGACAGCAAAAATGGTGCCCCTTCCCCAGTCCCCATATTGCATTAACAACTGGCTCTAATTTTAACATCCTCCACAGCATCTGAGGGCAGAGGGTCACAGTAGATCTGGTGCACACAAAGAGTGAGTTGGGAGAACATATCCATCATAACTGTTCAAGAACTGAGCAGTGTTTGTTTGAAAATCTTCAAGGCCAGACATTTGTAAGCTGATGGATGTGACATAGCAAACTTTCTGAAGCTACCCAGGTGTTAGTGTTTGAATGAGAGGCTGCCTAGGAAAACTGCATGCATTGGTTTGAATTCCATTATGGGAGGGAGATGCTAATAACATTGCTCATATTATTAATGCCAATAATAATAACTTTTATTGCTAATAATAAGCACAAGTTTTTAAAAAATGCTTTCTGGGTCAATGCCTAGTGCTACTGGCAGAAGTGTCCAGTATCCTGTTGGGTAAATATGAAGCCAAACGGAAATGGCATAGTTGTCCTGCTCACTCTAACAGGCTCCTCATCATGTGCCTATTCTCTGCCTGTTGTGAGACTGATTGTGTAACACAAAGTCAAGCCAGCCATGGCAGGAGTGCTCTGCACTTAGGCAACAATATACCAGCCGGTTTTTTCTTTGGAGACACATGTGAAAATATTTTTAAAATATAATTTCCTTTGGGAAACCTAAAGTTCAGACAGATTTCTACTACTTTATTTTCCTATAATGTGTGGAATATTCTTTTTTTCCCCTGAGGGTGGGGGGAGGAAGAAGTGTTCCATTTTTTGTATGTGCCTGTTTTTGCACCAGAAAGAAATTCTAGTGCTTCTTGAATAATGGTTTCTTGATCATCTCCTGCAACATTCACAGCCATACATCAACCTTCCCATAGAACAAGGTCTCAAAACTCAAAGTAAAACAAGGAGCAGCACAGTTCCCATGCCTTTTTATCGTAGAAAAAATTCTTTTAATTTGTTTCACTTCAAAGTATTTGGATGAGGCTTTTTTATTTTTAACTCTGAAGGGCAGCTGCACTCAGTGAATGAATATATAGTTTGCATTTTTATGTTTCTCCTTACAAGATTGTGAATCCTTATTCTTTGGATCTGATAAAAGACCACAAAACATTCTTCTGCCTTGGATGTTTAGTGTAGTTTCTGCGTCTTCGCTACAGTTCAAAACATGAAACTCTTATAGAAGATTGAGAAGTGGGGTCTGAGAGTTCCCCAAATTCCTTCATTCTAAATCTGTCACCGTAAACTAGCAAATTACAAATTCTTCTACATTAGAATATTCATTTTGTCCACCAGGAAGGATGAACAGCATAATGTCTTTATGTTTTAATCCCTTTATTGTTGAAATGTTGCTCTGTTTCTACAAATTTCAGTTTTGCCCTTTTGCAGTTGTCGTTTTCTTAGGAAGATCTTGGTTTCCAAACACAGATGGCATGAATTGGATAACTTTGCCTTTAGTCACTTTGCCAAAAAATGGAAGTTCCAGGCATATGGAAGAATAGTTTACCATTACTATAACACATATTTGCTTGCTTGCTTCTTTGATCTTCATGAAGACCTACAACTTTCACTATAATTTCCCACCACTGATCCTATGAATAGTTTATTGAATTCATGGAGTAGAGAAGACTTTCTGGAATTCATCATTTGTGTAGTACAAGTTTCGCATGTCCTAATAACGTCCTTGATTTTGAGAACATAGGTAGAACTTTGCCTAACTCTATTGTTATTGCAGACTCATTTTCAGATTACCTCCATGGGCTAAATGGATCAATGTTATTTGTAGCGGTGTTGGAATAACCAAGTCATCCATCTCCATTATCCTTTCATCAATGAGATAAAATTCACTGGTTACTTGTCTTCAAGGGAGATAGTGCTCAAGTGTTATCGTCATGCATGACCATGCTTTTATTATATAAGCATGGTGGTTAATAGGTTCACATTTCTGGACTCTCTCTGTTCAGAAAGAGGCAACACTCCATCAGCAGATGTGGGAATTTGATTCTTTAAAACTGTCTTTGCACATTTATCCTGTGGGTGGGCGGGGAGAGAGGGAGAACTGGAACTTCTGTACACAGATGTTGAATGTTGTTGAAATGTTCCTGATACCACCATCACGTGCTGCAACAGCTTTGATCTATATTAATTATCATTTTGTGTATGCAATGCTTGACGTATAGCCAAAAACACATGTATGATTTATTGAAATAGTGAAGCAGTGAAGACAATCCAAATGTCATCCTTTTAAACAGAAACAAATATTCTGGGGGGGGGGGGTGTGATAAGGGCCATGTAATTGTGAGAAATTGTAACAAAAGCAGCCTGGTGATATGCAGAAGAAATATTCAGAGCAGTAACGACAAAGGCGTCCTATAAAATAGAGCAATATTTCATTGATGCTGGGTGAATTATGGCAGTCTGCTGCTGTTTTGGATTTTATATGCCTGAGATCTATGTTCATGCAGAGGTTTCCATTTTGTTTTCTTATCAAAACAAAGGGGGGAAGAATCTATTTAGGTTTCTTAAAAGGCTCTTTCATGTCAGCACTGAACAGCTTCTGCACCTCTTCCTTTAACATTTGCTGCAAAGCTTTTAGGTTTTACAGATATTGAATTAAACTTTACCTGAATTTTGTGTTTGAAATGCTTAACAATAGCCAAAGTGTCTGGGGCGGGGGCGGGGAGAGAGTGCAGAATCTGAAAATTAGGAAATTATACTACATGTCATTTGTTTTTTAAAAAGTATCTCTACTTATCAGGGTCCAAAATTGTGTAGTGCTTTCATTGGTGGTTCCGCCCCATTAAAGAAGCTGCTACAAACACTTTACCTTCTACTTTGTGGCCCAAACTGACTTTTAAATATCATTTGATGACACTGTAACTCTTTAGGTTTAATAGACAGAGCTTCCAGTTTGAAAAAAGTGGCATAACAAATATTGTACCTAATATATTTAAGCAAGACATATGGTGTAAGGAGATCCACAGTTAGTTAGCATTCTGGGTTCATGTCCATTTTTTAAATCAGAAAATATGAAGATATTTGAGGGATCATGGTTACACTTAAACTACAGTACTTCCAATTGTGTATGTATAGCAGAGCAGAGCCTTCACCATAAATTTCCTTCTTCTCCCCCTCCCCCCGGCATTAATTGTATGCCGTCTTCCAAGCAAGACCTGAACCTGGAAAGGGTATCTCATTAAATTACAACTCCTAAAATCCTTCAATGCTGGTTCTGGGTACTAGGAGATGTAGCTCCAGTCTCTGAGCTCTGAGCAGAACTCCCTGGAAAATCAGTGTTGTGGGCTAGATCCTTTCAATTATAACAGTAGTACTGTAAGTTCTGAAGAAGTGGCCTGCCAAATGTATGCCAAATAACACATGTAAGTTGTCAAGGTGCCATGAGTCTTAGGGCCTGCCCAAATGGGTATATAAGCTATTTGGATACCTTTTGGTGCAGTTTATTTCCAATCAAATTATGGTGACCACATGCATTTTGACTTAGATTGCTTGATTCTTTCATTTTTACAGCTGTCTTGCTCCTTCCTAGTGCCAGTGCTATGGCTTCTGGTTTTTTGGCACGATTCAGTGTGCTCCTAGTTTGTTATGTTATGTGGTTGGTTAGTTCACACCCAAATAGAACTGTTGGTGGTATCATCTGAAATGACAGCCCTGTGATATATCAGGAGAATTGTGACATTTTAGTGGATGACTGGAAGCCCCCTCCTTTATTTTAATTTTCTCTATTGCTTTATTTTTTTTAAAAAAATTCCCTATTGATGCAGTGCTATTCTAGAGACAAACGAGATATATTGGTGGTATTATATGTACCATATTAGGTAGATGCATTGCTGTTTTGCTGTGTCACTTACTTTATTGAACACACACACACAAAAAGGGAAGTTGCCATGGCCTACTGAATGATGGCTGCAGGAACAGGCAGGGAAGTGGTTTCAGTTGTTGCTGGAGGTAGATGTTTGGAAAGTAAATACAGCGATGCCTCGCTAGACAGTTACCCCACATGACAATTTTTTCGCTAGACATTGATTCGCAAAACAGTGATTCCTATGGGGGAATTTTGCTGGACAATGTTTGGTCCCTGCTTCGCAAACCCTAACCCTTAAAATGACTCCAAAAAATCAGATGCAAGGCAACAGAAAACCAATCTACTCTAAAAGCAGGTAACAGTATATGTGAAAGAAAAAGCATTATCAGACCTATAAAGGCACTAGTTACCACATTTGTCATTATTTTCATCTTTATCATAATCATCATCAAAGTCACAGCCCCCCACAGAAGCAAACAAAACAGTCCAACACCTCCTCCTCATCAAAATGTACTGATTTAACAGATTAAATACAGAAGGGCTGAAATTCTGTAGAACAACTTTACTTCACATAAAGCCGATGACAGTGTCAGCCATAGTGGTTTTTGGAAATTAAAAATTTCTTATTTCTTCCCCAAAGTTTCCGAGACTGGATCGGTTTTGCCCTAGGCAAGCCATTGGAGTCTGCAGGACAGGTGGAAATTCTTCAATTTCTGAAAGTCAGTGCTATAATAATTATTTTTTAAAGGAAAGATTTCCACCCATCCCATCGTGCCCCCATGGCTTCCCCATGACTAAAGGGATCACAAAGGAGCCTTGTAAACTTCAGACATGATTGGAAACATTTAATTTCTGGGTGGGGGAAACTATTGTGGCTGATGACATTATCAGCTTTAAACCATGTAAAATTTGCCCAACAAGATTTTGCCAAAATTTTAACCTGCTTTAAAGCTACCTAACTCACTGCAACTGGATAAAGCTGCTACTGTGGTGGCTCATGTCGGGGGTGGGGGTGATGATCATAGCGAGTTAATCCTAACCTGATTATTATTCCTGATTTTTACAGTTCTAGGTCTCTTAGGACCTTGTACCTTCCCTCTTTTGCATGCATCAACAGAAGCATAGAATGTATGACTGCGTAAACAAAGGATGAAGCAGTCAGAAGGCTGCCAGGAACATACATCTCTTCCCCCTCCCTTGGCATCTTTCATTGTGCTCACTTTGGGGGCAGAGTTTCCCATTCATGGAAGTTTCCATGTTACTAAACGGTAGCAGAGAGAATGCTGGGCTCACTCTGGCAAAAATCAATAAATGAATAAATAAATAAATACAGGCAGCAAAGAGGCCTGAAATGATTCTCGTTTGCTGGGAATGAGAGACACCAAGTGTAATTTAGGGTTTGATATTATGAAAGCCTTGCTGCTCTAAAGCAGCAGGACGCTCAGCGGCTCATTAATAAAGGATAAACTTGGAGTCTATTTACAAGGCACTTTTTGGGATTATTTACACTCCATTATACATACATAATGTTGCACATATTTACCGCTTGGTGGTGAACAGAGAAATTTGGAGGGGGGGGACCTCTTGCCCCACCCCTTCTTCTTTGAGTGATTATGTTCCAAAGAGGAAGGCTGGATCTTCAAGGAAGTATGTAGCAAGAAATGCTCTTGGACTACTTTCTAAGCCTATATAAATAGGAAGCAAGCAACCTGGCTAGACCCCAGTATAGCCTGTGCCATTCTCCAAACAGTTGGCTCTGAAGTGTACGTTCTCCTTCTCCCATCTAATCATTTGGTTTTTGACTTCAAGAAACATGATGGAATTATCACACATACTGAATATATAGACGTGGAAGAAGTCAAAACTTGATTGAAAAATCAAGAACATTCTATAAGGGGCAGTTATCTACTACTGTTAAAAATGAATGAATGAATGAATAAGTATTTCTGTCACAGCCAAACCTTAGATGTCTAAAACAGGGCATGTAGACTAAGGGGATGGTGGGGAGGTATACTGTAGAATTATTTTTAATATATTAATTAATCTGAATTAATTAAATATGCCTGCGTGTTCTAAACAAGGGGTACCATTTTCAGTCACTAGGTGGCAAATGTCCCTAACTATTTATTTATTTATTATTTATTTATTTAATTTATATGCCGCCCACTCTACCCAGAGGTCTCTGGGCAGCTTACAATAATTAAAATAATAACGAGCACATAGGTTTATGCTTGTTGCCATATAAAGACAAGAAGAGAGTGTCAGAAGCATGGAGTCATACATAGAGCTTGGAAATGTCAATTTTGGAGACTATAGGGGTCATAACAGTTGGGAGATGGTTTGATTTGTAGCTCAAAAAGTAACTTTTCCAAGTTCTGATTATATGCTTGTCCTTTCCCACACATGAGTGGTGTGGGCATATTGCTTCCTCCCAGCTATCTACAGTTGCATCATGGGAAGTTTCATGACCATTAAAACCAACAGCCTTGGCTTGAATCACATAGAGTAGACACAGTGTGCCCAATTCTGAAAGGTGTGTAACTTGCTTTGAAGGCCTTGGTGTATGAAACTAAGTAAACATTATCCTAGACTTACTTGTGTTATGACTGTGTCTGAATTTATTGCAAGGCAGTGTCACTAGTAATGCATATCCTTGATATATGTATTGTTGTAGGAAGGTAGAGGGTGATAACATGCACCACTTGGCAAAGCTTGGGTAAATTACATTTTTTTGTAGGGGGGGAACTCCCAGAATCCCTAACCCACCACAGCCACACATGGCCCCAATCTCAACCAATGTATAAGAATTCTGGTGTCATTTGTGTAGCAAGTTAGTTACAACTTCATGCCCTCGTTCATCAATATATTTGGAAAAGTACAGGTGTGGTCATGCATGCAGTAATGCAAAACCTGCCAAAATCCAGCCAGATGGCAATAGCGCTTAAGTATGACTACAAGACAACTCACGTTGTCCTTTAAGCCACGACAGCTTCAGCTGTACCAATAGGCAGATTGTGGCTACTGTGTCATGTGACAGATGCTGTGGCAAGGTGCAGGAGCACCTCTCCGCCCTCCTCTCCATGGTGTTACTCTTGAGACCTCTGGCCTTTCCTTTGTCATCAAGGACTTAACGGTATGAGCCACATAGTCTGTCCTCCATTCTCTAAACTAGATTGATTGTGGTGATGGAGGTTTATCATCCTGCTGGTGTTAAAGCAAGACTCAGAGGCCTGCTCCTTCAGCATTTTTTGAAATTATGGAAGGAGGCACCATGTTAGCTTTTGTACAGGCAGTAACACGTCTTGAACAGCCATGGGCTATGGACAATCCCACCTGATAGGTTATGTTGCTACATGGAAGTATGATCAGTATCAGTACCTGATGTGGCAGGAAAGCACCTTAGGATTACAAAGGCGGACATTAGGTCCCAAACCCACTGTCAACTATTCCTATGTTCAAGAGCGCCAATGACAAATGTACACTTACAACAAAACCTATCATTCAGCAGCTGGTTGCATGTTTTGACCCTAATTATCTTAACTCAAAAGTTTAAAAGCCCAGAGAATGTAGTAGTATTTGCTTCCTGCAGGCAGATTTTAAGGTTAGGATTGTAGCCCAAACTGTTCAGATTTATGCTGCCCAGTTTTAATACAGTATAAACATCCACTTGAGATTACTGACCAACAGGGACATCTAGTGGTCACTCATTAGAACACTTTCCTGTCAACAAACAAATCAAAGAATTTTTCTTTCTACCTGTCTTTTCCCTTCCAAAGATTCAAACCTTATTTGTTCTACCTGATGTGAAACCTAAATCTGTTTGTTCTTAAGTAAGTCTGTCATATGAATATGATGCCTATATTGGCCATTTATAAATTTTAAAAGTTTTCCACAACATTTTCCAGGGTAAAAACATTTTCATGTCTCCTAGAATTAAAACAAATGGTTTGTAACATGGAATAGACACATATAAAAGCATATGAAGTTAAGGAACAATTGTTAAAGCAAGATAAAGCATGTCATATAAAAAGCAGTAATTTAATTTATTTTTTTAATAAATATTTTTTTTCTGAGTGTATTTAAAAGCCAGTAAAGTTAGGCGTTAATATATTTTCTTCTATTGGGGCAATCTTCAAGGAACCTGTGGCCACTGCCAACAAGGCCCTGCTGCTCCTATCTACCAGTGTTGATGGCAAGGCGAGAACAAGGTTACTGGATACCAATCTCAAGACCTACAAGGATTCCTGTGATTACAGGAGGTCCTTCAAATAATCATCTTCCCAAAAACCACTTAAGACTTCAAAATAAATTTTGATTTGAGTATACAACTCATTGTCTGACTTAGGATGCAAATGTGCCTATAAGTGTGCATTCTTCTCTAAACTGTAAACCATGTTGGATAGATTCTATTTTTCCTCCTTTGGCTTGTGTTTTGGGGCCAAACTAGAGATCATGGTAGGCATCATGTGGCTAGGTCTTTTTTTTTTTTTTTGTACTTCTGGTACTTCTTGTACACACCAACTATGTTGTGCATTTGTAAAAATTGTTTGCATGTACACCATTGTGTTACCCATCCTTAGGTTTCATTGCACCGATGCTTAGGTGCAATTATAATATGTACATGTGGCTGTGAGATGTTGGGAGTTCTTACTCAAAATTCTGCACAGCATCATTTGGGGAAGACTAAACTAACTCATTATTGTATATATGGTAGTGCCTCTCCATGTGGTTTCTAGCAGTAGTCTCTCCCTACTTCCAGTCTGATATGGAGATTCCAAGGATTGAACTGGGGACTTGCTGCACACCAAGCTTGGGTTCTACCACCTATTGCTCCTCCATAAGTGCAGATGATAAATTGTCAAATAACAATCTTGTCGAACAACTTTCTACCATATTCTTGTTTCCCAAATATAGATAGATCCCCCAAGCAGCTTGTGATTGGGTTAGGGAGGATGTAGCCCTGACATCTGGGGGTGCAGTTGCCCCTGCCATAGCTGCCTTCAGCCAAAGTATAGAGTAAGTAAAATAGAGATTTGTGCTGTTTCCTTCCTTAGCTGCTATGTGTGCACACATACGAGTGTATAGTTTCCTTGACCTTGCAGTTACCTTGAGAATGGGTGTAGATGCAATTATTTTGCAGGAAGAAGCAGATGTAAATGCCGATTTCTTTGTTGCCTGTTTGAAACAGTACTTTGTTGTGCATGCATAAATGTTGCTGAGTGCAATACCACAGCTGCATATTTCAATCTTCTTGCTCATTCAGCAAATAATTCCATGACATAATGAGCATTTATTTTATTTTTGGTTTTTACTGACATCTCAATTTCCTTGCCTTTTTTAAAAGGGCAAACTTGGCATAATTTTATGTAGGATTCATGCGTGTCACTGCACTCTTCCTAAAATACAGTGCAGATTTGGTGTTGTCTATGCTGTGACTGTAAGGGACGTGGTGGCGCTGTGGGCTAAACTGCAGAAGCCTGTGCTACGGGATCAGAAGACCAAGCAGTTGTAAGATCGAATCCACATGATGGAGTGAGCGCCCGTCGCTTGTCCCAGCTCCCGCCAACATAGCGGTTCGGAAGCATGCAAATGCAAGTAGATAAATAGGGACCACCTCAGTGGGAAGGTAACAGCGTTCTGTGTCTAAGTCGCACTGGCCATGTGACCACGGAAGATTGTCTTTGGACAAACGCTGGCTCTATGGCTTGGAAACGGGGATGAGCACCGCCCCCTAGAGTCGAACACGACTGGACAAAAATTGTCAAGGGGAACCTTTACCTTTACCTTTTTTATGCTGTGACTGTACTGTTTGGTAACAGTGCGCTTTTTTATTTTTGATCTTTGAATGGGGTCTAAAGCCCAGTGCTGGCCTAGCTGCAAGCACAGACAATCTAGAAGACATTTGGTAGATCTTACCAGAACCTTAGAAAAATACTTTGCTGTAAAGAGGATGAGGTCTATCCATGACATGCATTATAAATAGTTTGGTTTGCATTGACCGGTTTCCTGAGATAGTTGTCAGACAGAGTGTCTGTATGTTTGATTGAAGGGCCCCACAAATACCTGGAACAGTAGGTAGCTGTTAAGAAGAGGGTAGCCCCTGTAGGACTGAATCATATGGCTCTTCCCCAAGTTTCCCACAAGTACCTTTTGTACTGTTGGCTGTACCAAAACAAACAAAAGGCATCAAGAAAAGATAATCAATATTTTCTTTCTCCCTTTGCTCAGACAGAAGAATTTGTGACAGGAGGGTACAGTGGGAAAAGGCATCATAATAATATGCATGGAAGAATAATCATGGGTTGGATTCTGACCCTGACAGTTCCAGGGAGCTGTTCTCCAGAGCACCATAGCCATTGAACTTGATCATCTTGACAGAATCGGTCAGGTGAGAGAGGAAGGTGTGGCGAGAAGCAAAGATCTGGCTGATTTCCATAAATGTTTTGTTTTTGGTCTCAGGGATGATGAAATAGACATACAATGCGACCAAAAGGCAAACACCACTGAAGACCAGGTAGCAGAAGGCACCTGCGGACATCTGAGGATAGAAACAGAATAGTGTTGAGAGAACCAGAAAGAAACATGCTCAGTATTTCAAAGGCTGCCTTATAGTGAGTCAAAATACTGAACCCTCTAGTTTAGGATTATCTACAGAGACTGCTGCATGATATTGCAGGGTTTTATTCTAGCCAAGCCAAGAGATGGTACAAGTTGGTACCTTCTGCAAGCAAAACACCTTGACTTGCCATGGAGATGGCCTTTCATCCTTGGTCTTCATGTATTTCCCTTCTGGCAGTGAGAGAATTACATAATCCCAAAAGGCAGAATGAGAAAACTCATTCTATGCCTGGAATGAGCAGAGAAAAGTTATTTTGTTTGAATTGTAACTCCCAGAAGCTCCCAGTCATTCTGGTTGAGAAATTCAGAGAGTTGTAGTTGAAACAAGTACATTTTCTAAGCTCTGGAAATGAATCTAGTTTTACAGACATGCACCCGAACACAGGCCTGTACTGTGGAGAGGTCCTTTGGGGAGTACTAGCTGTCTCTTCTGGCCTGGCAGGAGGACACCTGCAGCCTTCACCTCCTCCAGGATGGCTTTACAAACATAGTTTATCAAAGAGAAAGCCCAATATTTTTAAAATGCATCGCTTCCATGTCTTGACTGACTGTGAAAGTCAGTCCCAAACAGGTTGCTTGATGGAGCCAGTTCTCTGTTTGGTATAGCCTTGTGATGTGATTAGGGACTCTTCTGTCAAGACCAGCTGGGTTTTGCTGCAAATTCTCTCCACTGCAATTTGAGGATTGCTAACAGAACTTGGACTCTAAAGCTTCGAGGCCTGATACAAGTTAGAGTAGCAGGTTTGGAATAAAATACAGACACACAAAGGTGCACACACACACATATCCCCATTCAGTGCTATGGCTTCTTTCTATACAAATGTTGATGCTGGTATATAAACATGAGTTTTTCAGTAGTACATGCAATGTGATGCTTTCCAGGTATTACAGGATTCCAGGTCCACATAGCTCCAGCCAGGATCGTCATCAACCAGGCATGGTAAGAGTTCTAATCTAATAACACTGAAAGACACCAGATTGCCAGTCCTGTGTTGTGGCTCTTCCCATTCACAAGGCTAGGATATGATTACTCCACAGAAAGAAATACAGTAACTCATTCAGTACCTGAGAACCTATTTCCTTGCTTCTAATGGTAGCTTCTTTCTAGATTACCCAGGAAAATACAGAAATACCCAGGAAAATCCATCTTTCCTCTATGTTGTGCCCAAAACCACCCTGAGAGGCTATACTGCGGTGCAGACCTAGAATGGCCATACATTTTTAGGGAGAACAGTCCTGCTTTTGAAGGCCCATCAGAGACATTTCTCTCTCTTTTTAATGGTGTCCTCCATTTGAAGCTATCCAGCCAAAGTCTTAATACGAAGATAATGGATCATAAGGATGGCACTCGGGGGCTCTGAAGTTGCCCTTCTATGGCAAGAACCTGAGCAGCAGATCCAGCAGGTACAAAGACCACATGATTACAATCGTACCTTACAAAGTGAGAAGCATTAAAATGTTGCTTAGATTGTGAACATCATTTCTGATTTTGTATCTGTTCCTATCTATTAGCATATGGAGTTTTATGCAGCCCATGCCCTCCTTTTTCTTCCTTTTTTTTGAGATGAGTAAGTGCAGGCCTATAAAACGATATGTATGTTTCAAGAAAACCTTCATCCCTCTTGAGGGGTCCTCAGCTCTACCACCCTCTGAAAGAAAGAACCCATCATACCTGCAGGAAGGGAAATACAAAGCCGACAGTGAAGTTTGAGAGCCAGTTGAGGGACCCACCCACAATGTATGCAGGGGGTCGATGGGACTGCTTGAAGAGCTCGGCTGTCATCAAAAATGGGACCCCAGCTGTAGGGGAAAGACAGTGCTTAGAACCACAGGGATCAAGCCAGGCTTTTTGTGGGAGATCCTGTCATGGGTGTGGGGAGACTGTCGCTATATACAATCAAAGCTGCATGCTGACAGTAGTTGTTCAGTTCACTGGAGGCTGCTAACTCTTGATTTTGTGGGGGCAGTGAATCCATTCTGAGTTGTACCCTGAACTTTAATGGCATTATCCAAAGGGCTAAGCTATTTGAAAGGTATGGCTTGAATAATTCCTATATAGGTAAAGGTAAAGGTTCCCCTTGACAATTTTTAGAGTCGTGTCTGACTCTAGGGGGCGGTGCTCATCCCCATTTCCAAGCCATAGAGCCAGCGTTTGTCTGAAGACAATCTTCCATGGTCACATGGCCAGTGCGACTTAGACACGGAACGCTGTTACCTTTCCACTGAGGTGGTCCTTATTTATCTACTCGCATTTGCATGCTTTCGAACCGCTAGGTTGGCGGGAGATGGGACAAGCGACAGGCGCTCACTCCGTCGCATGGATTCGATCTTACAGCTGAAGATCTACAGACCTTACAGCACATAGGCTTCTGCGGTTTAACCCGCAGCGCCACCACGTCCCTCAACTCCTATATAGGTCAGGCTAAAATTTATAAAAGAGAACTCCTTGCGTGCCAACAATTGTCAGATTGTCAGATAGAGAGCTTTTCATGTAGTTTGCAAAGTAGCTTGCTTTGTTTTGCAACTGGGTTTCAGATATAAACAAGGGCTTTGGTTGCAAGTAGGTGTGCTCAGTCATGAAGGTCTACCTGAAGTATATCTTTGAAACACTAATGGAGTTCTAGCTTCTAGTGATGGACAATCTGTAACTTACAATTTAGCTAGCCCTCAATCTGCTGTTGCTTTCTCACCATTTTTTTTCCAAGTTCTGCACAGGATTTATTCTATCTCTGTGGTTCAAATAAATCAAGATAACATAGTGGAGATGATACTGACACAGAACACATCAGATTTGGCTACATGCTGATGTCAGCAAGATCATGTAAAAGTGGACTCCTCTAATCAAGCTCTAGGTGCTCTACAATGCACATGTTTATTCAAGCACACATCTCATTAAGTCAAATGTGGTGTCGGTAGACAGCACTTGCACATGCACACTTTAGTGTGCCTTTGAATGCATTCCAGAATACACATCCAAACCTGAATATTCTCCCTCTGTAGTATACTGTTCTGAGTAGGATGCACACTTGAGCATGCATTCTTGATCTGAAATTTTCACACCCTTTGAGTCTTTTCTCCAAACTGTTGAAAAGTCTTCCAGGAGCAGTGAACACAAAACCCCCCTGTTCAGCTCTGCTCCACTTAAATACGTATAACATCATGCTGATAAGGGAGATTTCTTTAATGGAAGAACCTGTCCTACACAGGACCCAAGACCTGTGTCTCTGGAATAGGGATTTTTCACTCTGAATGATACTATTTGCCCTAGTGCCCCAACATATGCCCACTTTCTGATGTGGTAAGTGAAGTAGCATATCATTCTTCCAGGAGTATGCCAAACTGCTTCCTAAAACTATTTTTTAGAAATTGTTTTTTTTAAAAAAACCACCCAAGGACACCCCTCCTCTGACTGAACATTGCTCACAGATCACCAGGAGTGGGAAGAGAGAGATTTTTATTTTAAAAGTGAGATTCATCATTGTTTGTGAACAATGAGCCATTAAAATCCTAATTAAAGATGTAATTACAGCGAATAAATTCTGGGCCGACAATGAGTTATGGATCTGTTGGCGGCTGCACTAATACATCAATTGGGTAAACCAGCAGCCGCCTCGTCCATCATATTTAGAGAGCTGTGCTTTCACCTCTCCGTTAGCAGCAGGCAGAGGAATTGCCTCTGCAACACAGAGTAAGACAGTGGAAGAACTTCAGGATTCCAAAAAGCAGTTCACATCTCACTACATTTAAGGTAGGATGGATGGCCTGAGATTCAACTTTCTCTTATGAGCCCTCTTATCACAACATTTTGGGTGCTCAAAAACTTTGCAGGCAAGTCTATGGCACTATATGGTGTAGTGCTTAGAGCGCCGGAGTTGAGGCTGACGTCCCCACTAAGCCATAAAACTGACTGGGTTCCCTTGGGCCAGAATGTCTCAGCCTGACCATACAGAGTTGTTGATAAGATAAAATGGGGAGGGGGGAACCTGTATATACTGGATCTCATAGGAAGAAAGGCAGGAGGTACAAATAAGTAAATACATTTTCATAACTTCAACAATTATGTAAAAAAGCAAGAATCCTGAGGGCAATTGACTGCAAGAAGACTTAACACCTTTCACTGTATCTATTACAGCTCAAATAATCCTCTAGGTTGTCAGCTTACTTCACCATGCACCCTCCATCAAGATCCTATTCTTGGGATACTGAACTCCTATAGGACTTTGACCAGATAGTTGCAGTTCCAGTCCTTGCGCTGTTCTGCTAGTGTCCAGTAACGCTGAAATGGAGCTTTGTTACTGTTATTTCCCGAATTGCCCTCAAAGGAAACCCACCTGGTCCCATGCAGAATCCTGCGATGATCCCAATAACACACGCCACACTGACATAGCGCATCCAGGTCACAGTTCCCTGTGGGAAGGACATTTAGGTTGTGGAGAAAGTTACTTCAAATTGTAATAGAGTATTCTCATGTACAACACCCAAATTCCACCACTGCTCATACCTGCACCTTACAACTCTGTCTGCAGACTGCTAGCTCTCCAAATCCTAGCTTCCTTCTTTGATTGTGCACCTCCATTTCTAGGAGCGACCATGCACAGCAGTCAGTTGCCCCAGTGATGGCCTTCTCTGTTCTCTTATCCTGCTTCTGAACAGCTAGTTAATTTCATTTTCACACAGTTTGATTGGTATTTCAGAGAAGGTAGGATTGTCTTTCATCTCCTAAAGTAAGAATACATCTCACCAGGACTGCTGGATAGCTCAATGATTTAGGTATTGGAAGTTTGATTCCCCACCTGTGCTTCCTTGACAGGGGCTGGATTCAATTATCCATAGGGTCCCTTCCAGCTCTGCTGTTTTAAGACGATGATAGTGAGGACTGGTAGTCAGCCAGGACTGGTGATGACAGATGACACCTTAGTCCCTGCTACTCTCAGAGCCCCAGTGCTTCAAGCTCTGTTTCCCTATACCATTGGTTATCATCTTATTGGATCTTAATTCTTACTGCTCTACTAAAGAATCCAAGTCCTATCATAAGGGAGGAAAAGTCAACTTTTTCTAAGAAGGATGTTTAGGGATGTGCATTGGCCTCCCAACCCATGCCTGAATAATGGCACAAAGACTTCAGCCTTCTGTTCTCTGTGCCCATATAGAGATGCTCCAATCATCCTTTTCTGGATCCATTAGAGTATCTGTGTGTCTCCAGTTCCCCATGAAAAAGTTTCGTGGAAAGGAGGAGAGATAATTGGGAAGGCTGGGTCACAGATTGGATGGTACCATTGCACCGGGCTACAGAATTTTGGGAGATCCCAAGATACAGTCAGGACAGAAGGCCCTCAGGCCAAGGCAATGGCAGTCTGCAGAGCTGGGTGCCCTGTTTGACTTCTAATTTTCCCTCCCTTTTTCCAGTTACCAGGAGAAAGCCCAGATCTTGCAAAAAAAGGAGATCCACTTCCTAAGGCTACAAGGAAGGGAACATGTGAATCACTTTAAAAGAGTTATGGGCACAGTACTTTTGATACTTTCTAGGGCAAGACACAGAATCTGTAGGCAAGGAAAGTGTGAGGAAGGTTCATTTGTAAGATGAAGACCATGCTCTTTTTACCCATTGCCACCAATTCCTCATCTTCCTTAATTTATGTTTCTCTTTCCCCACTTACAGTTACAATGCATTAATGTGAACAAGGGAGATCTATGAAGTGGTGCTGCTCCACCCCATTTAATGCTTCTGACATCTTTGTTTGGCCATGTGGTTGCCCCAGAAATGCATAAGAACTTCTGATTCAGTTTGTGTATATGCCTCTGTCTGAAGAAAATATCAATCCCTACTCAAATTCACATGATTTATAGCAGGGGTGGGCAACTTCAGAGGGCCCAAGAATCCTTGTTCATACGGGCTGGCTGCTCAGAGCCACACTTCCAAAGGGTGATTGCTCAAAATGGCTAATTATTAAATTTTCTTTGGAGAGAGGTAGATTTTTCTAATGGATCACTGTACCTTCACACTTCAAAAATAAAATCTTTTGAGGTTCCTGCCTACTATTCAAAGGGTTTTTCCCCCCTGAGAAAGAAAAAAAAGTGTGTGCGTGTCACATGCTTGGAGGAGACAGAAGTGACGGGGGCACAAAAATGGTAATGGGGGCTGTTTGCATCCTAAGGGACATTAGTTGCCCACCTGGGCTCTCTTGATTTAGCAGTTTGCCACTGACTTCTTGGGGCAAAGTGTGATTTTTTTTAAAACCATTTTTTTTCTGGGGAGCACTGGAAGGATGTTGGAAGGCATAAGGAAAGAGTTGTGGGCTGAATGCACCATGTGAGCTGCATTTTACTCATCCCTGGCTTATGGGCCTTCTCCTATCCTATTGCTCATTTACGGCAATTTAGTATGTTGGAGAAAGTCTGGGCATCCAAAGTTATTATTTACATGCCAAAAGGTTACAGACGAATCATGCATGGCAGTTAAGATCGGTAAGAGCTGGTATATCCCAGTTGCAGGAGGGCATGGGGCTTGAGGGAGACAGAGTTTAAAAAAATTGCTATGAACACCCTGTGTCCCATCTGAACCAGTTCTGTGTGCCACTGCACTACATTACCCTGGGTGAAGGTGGGATGGATAACCCCACGTCCGTAAAGAAACTGTTGTTCCATTGCTGATGCCGTAGCCTGAAGCTAATGTATAAAATCCAATAATCTGTGAGGGGGGGCACTGCTAAGAGGTTGTTACCCATCCGACCCATGTCCTTCCTACCTGCAACAACAGGGAGAGGGTGATGCCTGAAGAGCAAATGCCCATGAAGCAGAAACCAACTATGATGAGAGGACGACGTCCCAGCTTCTCAATGGTGAAGCACTGCAAATGGGAAGTGACCAAGGAAAGGTGTTACACAAGGGACTGAATGCTAATGCATGTGCTATGAATAAATAGACAGGCAGGCAGACACCCCCTCATGCCCCCCCACCCCACCCTCACACGTTTATTAGGCTATAATGCACAAAGTATGGAGTGTAGTCTCACATAATGGTCCTTGCCATCAAACCTCCTTTTCAAAAACCAGGCTTCCTCCTTGATCAAAATATGGAAAATCAGTGTGTGCTTCTCTTTACCTCAGAAATGGGAGGAAAGTGCCATTTGGGGGCCTTTAAAACAAGCAAACAAACAGGAAATGTGGGTTTTATATTTCTGCCACCAAATATCTATGCCATAGAAAGGCATCAGTGACACAGAAGAGCAGAGTGAGGCAGGCTAACCTCTTTCCATTGCCATTACAATGAGGCTGTAATGTGTCATCTAAAAATGCTGGGTTTTGTCTCCCAAGTGAAGAAGAGAGTGGACAGGCAACGAGCATCACCTTTCCTGAATTACATATGCCTAGATGTAAGGGATTGGTCCTAGGAGCACACACTCAGGTTTTACTCTTTGCTTCCGGAAAAGGCTTTCATGTACTCGTAATGTGTTAGAGATGGGATATCAAGAAATAGAATGGCTCTGCTCAGCTCTGGGAACAGAGAGGGAGGGATGGAAAACTGTTTCTTGAAAGCTGATGGAAAGTGACCCAGATCCCATCATTCAGAGAGTTATCCTTGGATAAGGAATTCATTCCAACAGATTAGATGTGGCTGAGGACTCTAGCTTTGCTTTGGCTATGGAAACACAGTGAGGGGAGCTGGAGGAAGGGAAAGAGGGTGTCCTGGGACCCAGGAGTCTGCCATTGGCAGGAAGGGGGGGAAAAGAAGCTGCCAGAAGGAAACCAAAGCAGCAAGATTTCTGACAGCAGAACAAATGCCTGTAATTTTATAACCAACCACAGTGCATCCATTGGGGGCCGTTTTTGTCGGCACTCAGGAGCAATCAGGTTGATGGAGTGATGAGCTTACTGGAGTTAGGCATTGCTGATGGGCAGCAGAGGCATTTAGTGGGCGGAGAGCTATGTGTTTGTGTAATCGGGAGAGGCACAGGTCTGACATGGACAGCCTAGGCTGATCTCTGGCTGGGAAGTTGACCCAGCTGTGCAGAAATTGGGAACTAAAAAGACTGTGATGTGTGGAGTGAACACCTGTTACAAGAAGGTAGTTTCAAGATGCAGTAAGGAGAGGATTTTTCTATAAGGCACATTGTGGGTCTATAAAAAAAAACAAAAAAAACCAACAAAAAAAACCCCCACTCACAAAACAAACAGCAAAATTCCATATTGGCCATGCCAGCAAACCTGTTGATGAGAACGTTCTTGACAACTCTTATACCTCTCAGAAGCTTTTGATTAACCTGGCTGTGGCCTGTGCAAACACATGGGCAGGGCAGACTCTACAATGAGGAAGAATGGGACAACCGCCTCAGGATGCTACATGCCAGGTGTTATTCCTGGCCTCCATGCCTGATCCTCTCTGCCATGCAACTTGCCCTACTTCCTTAAATTAACCTGGTGCCTCAGTTGTATAGTTAGGTTCTTTCCATAGCTGAAATAAAACTGAACTTCCTCCACCCAACCAGTTTATTTATGGGGGAGAGGGGGAACATCATTATTCCTCAGGCCGTGAGATTTCTGAGGCTAGCTCCATGAATGGGCTAGTCAGAAGAGTGGGGTGGTGGTGGTCTGTGGTCCATGTAAGGGTCTTTCACTCCTGACTTTGGGCACCAATACAGAAGAGCCCTTTGGAATACTCTCTCGAGGCAAATCAGCAATGTAACACAGACCTGCTTTCTAGTAGGAAGCAAGCTGTTTGCTTGTTAATGACACTGAAGATACTGGTCCTTCTGTGTTATTGACAAGCCATTCTTCCTCACAGATAGGGGGTGCCTTCTATTCTTTTAATGATAAAGCACATGCCTTCAGGGATGTAGAGGTGATTGGTAATTATTATGTTCCCTAAATTTAAAATAAAATTCTGAAATTGCTTCTATGACTGTTGGGGGTTCCCAGTTCCAAATAGAAACATCCCGCTCCTTTGCATATACTGTATTTCTTTTGAATATGGAGATTCATTCTAAGAACACTCTCCTATGTCTACTTAGACGGTGATCCCACTGTGTCCCATAGGAAGAGTGCCCAAGCCACTTGATTGGGTGGGATAAAATTTTTTTTAAAAAGTGCCTGTTTAGCATTCATAAGATTGCTTGCACACTGAAGTAACTGTGCAAGCATATACAAACCAAAACAACAACAACAAACAAAACATAAAACAAACAAGCTCCCCCCTCAAAAACCCCAGCCTTCAAGCTTGTCTAGACAAAAAAAAAAAACCCCAAACAAACAAGAAATAAACAACAACAGCAAAACCATTGTGGCAGCTTCAAAACAAACTGTTATATTTCAATGTGAGCTCCTGTGGATACATCTACTTCTTTAGATCTATTAGAATGAAGAAAAACCACAAGTAACAGGGCTGATCCATTTCCCGTGCCTGTACATAACTTTTAGGTTTGCTTCAGTCTAGTATGTCTGAAGAAGTGGACGTCTCCATGAAAGATCACAGTGAAATATAACAGGATTAAAGATGTCACAGCTTTATTGTTTTTGTTGTTACTGTTGTTCTGGATAACCTTGAAGGCTAAGTCACACGTGACCCATTTGAGGAGGAACTGAATGGAACAAAGCTCTCTCCTGCCTATTATCCTACTTGGTGTGTCTTTCTTGTCCTCTTCTCTCCTCTTCACCTTCTTCTAGCGGAGAATGGTCAAACTGTACGTTACAGATAATTATCACCAAGTTTGAAATCATATTAGTGTTCCAGAAATGTAATTTAGGCAGATTTTCATATCTGAGAAATTAGAATTGCAAATGAATTCCATGTTCAACTCTATAAGACTATTCACGAAACAAAGCAAGCTCATCTGAAAACTCGTGAGGTGAAAAAATATATTCCTGTGACAATCAGATGCTTTCAGTTGTTAAGGATTGGCTTGTTATAACAACATGTTATCCATAATGTATACAGCTCAGCTCTTGGCTGCTTCCCTTCTCTCTTTGCCTTTTCTGTTGCTGACACTAGGAGAGCCTTGCCATCTGCTCATTCTTCAGGAGAAGCCCAGAAGGAAAAAAAACTAGGGCGGGAAGGAAGGTACCTTTTGCCTGTAATATGATGGGTGCTGAAAGCAAATGAAACATTTTCTTCAAGGGCATAGTGAGGGAAGGCAAGGGAGGGGAGGAGGATGGTGCTAGGATCAGGTGGTAGTAACAAGTAACCCCATAGGCAGAGGTAGGGAAGAGAGATGTGGCCTTTCCAGTCAACCTAGTCCAAGGTGAGAAATGATCGCAGCTGCAATTCCCCCCCCACCACCAAGCATCCCTCTTCTCAGTCATGGGTGCTTCCTAATGAAATACTAGCTGTCAGTTTGTCTGTCTTGTAATGCTCAGCTGTGTTAAGGAACAAACCCCCTTTTCTTGTTCGTTTCAAAATTAGACTCTGTACATGCATCATGCCCAAGGGCTGCTGCTTGAAAGGCATGCAAATAGACATCCTGTTTTTGAAGCAACCTTCTTTTTCTCTGCAAAGCTCCTATTGACTGTGAACTGGTCACCAGATCACCCAGGCAAGCAGCGTCATTTGGTTCAACTGTTCCTTGAAGCATTTTATGTGGCTGTTACGCACCTTCATTCTAAGCTCAAACCAAAGCATATTCTCTCCACCATAGTTTACAAACATGCACACTTCCCTTCCCAAAACTCCCTCTCCACACAGACAGACAAACATCACAGATCACATCCATACCACTGGATGACGTGAGCAGATCTGGGGTGTCACGACAGGGCAGCAAAGGTTGTATTATATTTTCACAGGGTGAGCAGGGGAGGTGTTTTGGGGAGGTTGGGTCACATGCACCAGCACACGATTGCTGACAGATCAACCTTCACTGGGGGGGGGGGGATGGAGGTGGCATTAGAGATGACCCTGTCAAGTATGCATTATCTATCAAGTATGTTTTCAAAACTTAAAAGCATGCGTCTTAGGAAATGTTGTCATAACACTTACTCTCTGTATATATTATGTGATGCCAACTCAGAAGCTACCTATAGCGACCCTAACAGGGCTTTCAAAGTAAGTGAGATATTGAAGGAGTAGTTTTACCAGCTGGTTTTCATGGCCATGTAGGGATTTGAACCCAGGTCTCCTGAGTCCTAGACTGTCACACTATTCACTGTTCCACACTGGGAATTCTTAACTGACTGACCCAAGCTTAAACATTTTCCCAACCTTCAGGAGACAAAAGACCAAGGAAAAGTGTCCATGCAGACCAAATTGCAGACCAACACAATAAATGAGGCAATAGAAAACATTTACTGCTTTTACAAGATACTGTATATGCCTTTACTTATATCTTCCTTTTGTGGAGGGTGGGATTTGAGTTATAAAGCTTGAGTCCTGCATAAAGCTGATGGCATTAGCTGCTGCACTGATTTTTGGGTTGGTTAAAATTAAACATTTATGACTCACCCACCCTTGCAAAGGTCTTGAGGATTCTACAGAATCTTTTTCTTCGTGGGGAAGACTGGGGTGGGGGACACAGGAGAAGTCTTTAATGTCTGAAAATTGCTCCTGCCTGGATGATGTTAGTGGTGGCAATCTTCAGGAATTAATTATCCCTTCCTCCATTCCACAGCCTCCCCCTGACAGAAAGGATTTCACGGATGCCTTGGGATTCTGTTGGAGGAGGGATTGGAAATGTTTCATTTCCAAAAAAAATATCACTGTGGCTGATCAGGGTTTAGCCGCACGAACTGGGTTTCAGCCAATTAGTAAATGCTTTAAGCTAAAGGATTTTTTTCCCTTTTTTTAATCTACTGTTCTCTGTGGCTGTCAGTTCTTGCTTTGCTACCATACCAACCCCAAGATTTCTACACACCCCTAATCAACCATGAATCCTTTCTGACCAGTGGAAGTCTTTTTGGCTGAAAATCTCATTGAGATGAAAACTGAGCAAAGATGGAGTGGGTTCCTGACTTCACAGCAACTCTCTTTCTCCTGTTTCGATAAACATTATGCCTAATTGTGGAACCTTTCCTTTTCATTAGAGAGTGGTAGAGAGTACCGTGAAGAAGCCCAGGGTATGCTTTTGGCACCTGGTCGTAAGGCAGGAGGTTACTGGCCATCTCTCAAAAAATTCACTGCTGTAGCCAAAAGTGGAGCAGCAGAACCACCCATTCAGGACAGGACATGCACAATCCAGAACTGTCTGCACTTACACCTATTAAACCAGCAATGACCTCAATTGCACCAGTGCCCACTGTAGTGTAGGGTATCTCGGGGTCAGGAATGCCAGCATTCTCAAAAATGGCATTTGTGTAGAACCAGATCTGTCAAGGAAAAAGAGAAGTCATGAAAATAAGTCACCTTAGCTTGTACACCTTTCCTAGCCCTTTTGAGGTCCGTTCAGGAGACGTTTATTCTAGTTCAAGAAAAATAAGGAAAAAGCCGCATGGTCGTGATTGTGAAAAGCAGAAATGAAGCCCAGATTAGACATAATATCCTCTGTTTTAAGAGAAGGGCCATACATTTCATATTGTTAGCCAAAACAACTTGCATATTGCACTGTCTCCAGCTAAAAAGCAAACCTGGCTTCAACATCATCAGCCATGTGGATTTGGGACATTAATAACAGCATATAAATTGGAACTACCCACAATAACTTGATGCACAGCCTTGAAGATGTTGTATCATCAAAATCTCGCTGTTTATTTTTTTCTGTTTTTTTAAATGTTCTTAATAGTTGATTAAAAGTATCTCCTGTTTCTGTATTTGTATTTTTTTTTTACTAGATGGCTATTAAATGTTGGCCAATCAGCAATGTCACATGCGAATTTATACACATGGAATTGTGGAAGGAGAAAGCCTTTTTCACGGACTCACAAGCCTTCTTGCTTGTTTGCTTGAATACTAATCAATCAAAGGGCTTTATTTTCCTGGGGCTAGGAGAAACCCTCCTTTCTTCCTCATTCTTTTCCCACATGTTTGATCTATTACCTCCCAAGACATCTGAGAGACAGGTTGCATTCTTGCATCCTGCAGATCTTCTCATGTCACGTGGGATGAGAAAACAAACTTTTTGCTGCTTTTCTTCTCCTATTTTTCTTCTCATAACTTTGGAGTTGCTCTGTGCCTTCTATATCTATAAAATTTTGTGAATAAACACCTTTCTCTCTCTTTTTAAAACCTAAAGATAGCCTCCTGAGTGTTATTTCTATAAAGTGCTGGCCTGGGGAGAGGGGTAGAATTACAGTAGAACTATAGAGGGAGATTTCTCTAGCTAATTCTAACATTAAATAGCTGGGCTTCTGCTGTACATTTTATCGGGGACTTAATAAATCCCCACAAGTCTGTGGGGCTGATACAGAGTTTGTGTGTATATGGCCCATAGATTTGGTCTGTCAACTCTCAGTATAGACCAGTGGGACCTAATCAATATAGATTGAAAGTCTGTGTTCCGTACAGAATTAGATTGTCAAATAGGAATAGTGACCTACCACATAGGGTCATTGGGAAAATACCAAGCCTCTTGAATTTAGGACATACAATGCATTAATGTGGATATGCATAAACCTTCCCTCTTGCAACTCATGCCTTTTGGTGACTCTGATTCCTTTTGTTCCACATATGGAAGATGCCACAGAATGGGGGGGGGGGGGGGAAAGTGAGATAACAGCTCTGAGTGTAAACAGAAGAGCAAAGGAAGAATGGTTTTATAACACTTTTGATGCCCACCCAGCATGCCTGGCAATGTGGAAGACGGGGAATAGCACAGAACTAGTCTAGCTAGGCTAATGACCCTGGAGATTATGACCCAACATAGCAGTCCTTACTGCATCAATTCCTGAGAGCTGCATGCCCACGTTGATCACCACGACGGAGACCACTTGCCAGCGCACAGAGCGATCTAGCAACAGTTGCCATACAGACACAGTTTCCACTGAAGCAAGTGAGCGCTTCTCCTCCTGCATTTCTTCAATCACATCCCGAACATCATATTTCCCAAGAAACCAGCGCAGTGCTGTAGAGGGTAGGAAAAACACTCTGGTCAGGGATGGGCAGCTGCTACCCATAAGCAATATGTGTGACTATATTCTAGTTACCTTACCAGAAATATCTTCAAGTGGTCAAATGCAAAATTTCTATACTGCAATGTCATCTCTCTCTTTGGATTTTAGATGTAAGGAGTGAGTGTGCAGATCCGTGTAGAATTCTGTGGTTAAAAACATGTGTTCTACGAAGTGACGTTCTTACTTCCAGGTGGTACTAACTGTGTCAGAGCTAGCTTCATTCCACTAAGCCACTGAGACAAATAATGACCTCTGAAGGGATGACTTCAACATTAGGGCTTTGCTTGAGAGGCCTCCCCCTCATTAAAAATGCTAAGGTATTCCATCACATTGCCAACAAAAGTCCGAATAGTCAAAGCTATGGTTTTTCCTGTTGTGATGTATGGAAGTGAGAGCTGGACCATAAAGAAAGCTGACCGCCGAAGAATTGATGCCTCTGAATTGTGGTGCTGGAGGAGGCTCTTGAGAGTCCCCTGGACTGCAAGGAGAACAAACCTATCAATTCTAAAGGAAATCAACCCTGAGTGCTCCCTGAAAGGACAGATCCTGAAGCTGAGGCTCCAGTACTTTGGCCATCTCATGAGAAGAGAAGACTCCCTGGAAAAGACCCTGATGTTGGGAAAGTGTGAAGGCAAGAGGAGAAGGGGACGACAGAGGATGAGATGGCTGGACAGTGTCACCGAAGCAACCAAAATGAATCTGACCCAACTCCGGGAGGCAGTGGAAGACAGGAGGGCCTGGCGTGCTCTGGTCCATGGGGTCACGAAGAGTCGGACACGACTAAATGACTAAACAAAACAAATTCCATCACTACTTGACCACAATGACCAAATTTGTCAACCAAGCTATAGCTGACTTTAGTCGAGGAAGAGGCCCAGCTGCTGAAAACCAGGCAAGAATAAGAAATGCTTTGATTTGCTTTAGTGTTGCTCAATTAACTTTGGTACACTTTGAATTGCATGGTGATGGTTTAAATAGGAGCAGAGGGAACCTCAAAGGCAAAAGCAAGAAATGAAGCCAAATTATAGCTGCTTTTAACTGATGGGTGCACATGCTATCCTATAAGGTTTTCAAAATTATTAGGGCCCGGTACTCCCATTCATGTTCATTTAACTCCAAGTATGATAACAAATCACTAAAATGGGTGACCCATGTTCAGGCTAGTTACTCTCAGACAAGTATGAAAAAGTGATCCTTGGAGCATGCAAGTGGAAGTGAAGAACAGATTTAAGAAACTAGATTTTGGTGGACAGAGTGCCTGAAGAACTATGGATGGAGGCTTGTAACATTGAACAGGAGGCAGCAACAAAAATCATCCCAAAGAAAAGGAAATGGAAGAAAGCAAAGTGGCTGTCCAACGAGACCTTAAAAATAGCAGCGAAGAGAAGGGAAACAAAATGCAAGGGAAATAGGGGAAGTTACAGAAAATGGAATGCAGACTTCCAAAGAATAGCAAGGAGAGACAAGAGAGCCTTCTTAAATGAACAGTGCAAAGAAATAGAGGAAAAGAATAGAAAGGGAAAAATCAGAGATCTGTTCAAGAAAATTGGAGATATTAAAGGAACATTTTGTGCAAAGATGGACGTGATAAAAGACAAAAATGGTAGCGACCTCACAGACGCAGAAGACATCAAGAAGAGGTAGCAAGAATACACAGAGGAATTATACCAGAAATATCTGGATGTCCCGGACAACCCAGATAGTGTGGTTGCTAACCTTGAGCCAGATATCCTGGAGCGAAGTCAAGTGGGCCTTAGAAAGCATGGCTAACAACAAGGCCAGTGGAGGTGATGGCAGTCCAGTTGAACTATTTAAAATCTTAAAAGATGATGCTGTTAAGGTGCTACACTCAATATCCCAGTGAGTTTGGAAAACTCAGCAGTGGCCAGAGGACTGGAAAAGATCATTCTACATCCCAATCCCAAAGAAGTGCAATGCCAAAGAATGCTCCAACTACTGTACAATCACACTCATTTCACATGCTAGCAAGGTTATGCTCAAAATCCTCCAAGGTAGGCTTCACCAGTATGTGGACTGAGAACTCCCAGAAGTACAAGCTGGATTTCAAAGGGGCAGAGGAACTAGAGACCAAATTGCTAATATGCACTGGAGTATGGAGAAAGCCAGAGAGTTCCAGAAAAAACATCTACTTCTGCTTCATTGACTACGCAAAAGCCTTTGACTGTGTGTACCACAACAAACTATGACAAGTTTTTAAAGAAATAGGAGTGCCTTGATCACCTTATCTATCTCCTGCGAAATCTATATGTGGGAGAGGATGCAACAGTTAGAACTGGATATGGAACAACTGACTGGTTCTAAATTGGGAAAGGAGTACGACAAGGCTGTATATTGTCTCCATGCTTATTTAACTTATAAGCAGAATACATCATGCGAAAGGCTGGACTGGAGGAATCCCAAGCCGGAATTAAGATTGCCAAAAGAAATATCAACAACCTCCGATATGCAGATGATACCACTCTGATGGCAGAAAGTGAGGAGGAATTAAAGAACCTCTTAATGAGGGTGAAAGATGATAGTGCTAAAAACGGTCTGAAGCTCAACATCAAAAAAACTAAGACCATGGCCACTGCACCCATCACCTCCTGGCAAATAGAAGGGGGAGATATGGAGGCAGTGGCAGATTTTACTCTCTTGGGCTCCATGATCACTGCAGATGGGGACAGCAGCCACAAAACTAAAAGATGCCTGCTTATTGGGAGGAAAGTGATGACAAATCTAGACAGCATCTTAAAAAGCAGAGACATCACCTTGCCAACAAAGGTCTGCATCGTCAAAACTATGGTTTTTCCCGTAGCGATGTATGGAAGTGAGAGCTGGACCATAAAGAAGGCTGACCGCCGAAGAATAGATGCTTTTGAATTATGGTGCTGGAGGAGACTCTTGAGAGGCTGCAAGGAGAACAAACCTATCCATTTTGAAGGAAATCAACCCTGAGTGCTGACTGGAAGGACAGATCCTGAAGCTGAGGCTCCAATACTTTGGCCATCCAATGAGAAGAGAAGACTCTCTGGAAAAGACCCTGAGGTTGGGAAAGTGTGAGGGCAAGAGGAGAAAGGGACAACAGAAGATGAGATGGTTGGACAGTGTCATCGAAGCTACCAGAATGAATTTGACACAACTCCAGGAGGCAGTGGAAGACAGGAGTGCCTGGCGTGCTCTGGTCCATGGGGTCACGAAGGGTTGGACACAACTTAACAACTGAACAACAACAAATACAAATACTAAAAAAGATCAAACAAATACCATACTAAGAAACAGTAAATGAAACCAACACCAAGACACAATCAAAGTAGTAGGGTACAACGAACAATTTTACAACCCTCACTCAGGCAGGCAGTCACTCAGGGTAAGGTTGCCTGAAGAGAATTGTCTTTGCCTGCTTGTGGAAGGACAGCAAAGGTGGGGCTGGCCTGGTCTCTTATGTAAAGGAGTTCCAAAGTCTGGAAGCAGCAACAGAAAAGGCCCCTTCTGTGTCCCTACCAAGTACACCTGTGAAGGTGGCAGTACCAAAAGAAAGGCCTCTTCTTATGGTAACACTTGAGCAGGCTTCTAAAGGGAGATGTGGGCCTTGAGATAGCTTTAGTGCAATATGTTTTGTAATTGTTTATTGGCAGATAAACAGGACTTAAATTGTGCATGTATTGCTGAGAAAATTAGGAAGTGGGAGGCAAAGTGGGTCAGGTCAGTCTTAAACATTGTCTGTAAGATTACCCTGAAATGTCTGAGTGAAGGAAGCAGAATCTCTCTCTCTCTCTCTCTCTTTTAACCAGCTGGGCATTAGAGTTGGTAGTACAGATAGGTTTTTGTCCTTATTTCTTGAGCTGAAAATTGGGAGTCCTTTGGAGAATGTGGGAACTCACTGCGTCCTGGATTTGGGCATGGTCGGACCGATGTGGCTTACTAAGAACCCTTCTTATTATTGTTGAGCCCATGTAGCATTGTACTCACCATCAGTAGCTCCATGGACATCATTCTTCTCAATAAGTAAATAACGGGGGCTTTCTGGAAACCAGTTCAGCAGCAAGAGCTGCACAAAGGAAGGTACAACCACCACTGAGAGGGAAAGAGGCCAGTAGGAATCCTAGAAAGAGAGAGTCCCAAAAGGCAGCAACAATGTTTTTGTAGACAGTTCCTGACAAAAGGGTTACATGTAATAGGCAGGGCATGGAAACACGAGTTAGCCTCTAGTGTAGGAGTTAGGCTGTTGTACTACGGCTCAGGAGACCCAGGTTCAAATGCCCATTTAAACTGATTGGGTGACCTTAGGCTAGTCACACATTTTCAACGTGGTGAGGATAAAGTAAGAAGATGATTGCTTCTGTATAGTGCCTTGAGATCATTGGAGGAAAGGTGAGATGTAAATGTAAATCATCGTCATCATCATGAAAAAGAAATACATAAGTAAGTAAATAAATAATAAAACAATCATTTTATCATTATATATTTTTTCTATAGCCCCTATCTTTATCCTTGAGGATTCTGAGAAGTCAGATACTGAGACCCAAACTACAGAAACAGGAAGATAATTTGTAAAAGGGTGGTTTATGGTCCAAGTGCAGGGTGCATAACTTCAAAATGTCAGGGCGTGTTCTTACCCCACTTTGCTGCTCAAGGCAAGGCTTGCCTATGGAAGTACTTCTAAACACAAATGTGGGAAAGGAATATGGCTATTCGGGTATCCCAGAATTAGCAGCAGGGCAGAGTGAATGGATAGATACGGGAGTCACCTCAGTAACAGGCTCCATTCCTACTTTAAATAAGAATGCTCTCCTTCTTCCTCCAGCATGATCCTTGATGGTGTAGTTTTTTCCCTCTCTCCCTTAGTTAAAAATAATTGCTGTACAGTATGTGTCTCATGACTGGTATGCGTTTCCTATCTGATTTCCACCAAGAAGTTTGAGATTTGGAGAACAGAAGGTTAAGATGATTTCAGTGAGTGCTAACAGTTCCTTAAATGTCAGAACTGAAACATATCAGAAACAATTTTGTTAGGTCAAACAGAGGCACAGGGAGAAAATGAATCAAAAGAACAGAAAACTCATTTGGATAGTAAAACTTATTCTGGGGGAAATGAGTCAGCCTCTCTTCCTCCCTACCCGAGGAGCTGATTAAAGTGATTGCGAGTGTGCCTGTGTTTGTGTGACTTGGAGGGGAAGGGAAAGAGAGAAGGAAAGAGGGAGTGTGTTTTATGTGAGTGACTGAGGGTGTGTGACAGGAGACAAATGAAGAAACTTTCCCTGTAGCAGTACCTCAGTTGTGGAACTCCTTTCCAAGGGAAGTTAAATTGAGCTTCCCATGGGCAGCTCTGCCTTTGACTTCTATGACTGTTTTTTTTAAAAAACAAAACAGAACAAAACAAAAACAAAGCAAAAACAGTTTTTTAGGGATATACTTCGATCTGCTTTTATGGAATGTTTTAAATCCATTTTTAATATTTTAGATCCATTTAAAATCAGTTTAATCTACTGTAAATTGTTTTAGCAGATCTGCCAGGCAGAAGGGCAAGAAATTAATGCTTTAAATTAATAAATAAAATACAGTAGTTATAGAAGCTGCCATTTTGAGGACACTAAACCAGATAATTGATAGTTTGAGAAACAGCTAGGAACAATCAGCTAAAAGCACCTGAATGTGCAAAGTACCTTTTTCTGAAGCTCCAATACAGCTTTTTGGGTGTTTTGTGGAAATGACACCATTTGCCTCCATTTATGTTCAATGTGTATATAGGGAAATAAAGTCAGGTATTGGAGAAACATCTTCCATTTTCAGCCACTTCTTCCAGAAGAACCAAAACTGGGCAAAAAGTACGGCCTCCAGAGCTTTCTTCACTCAGGGAAGCATGAAGGATTTGACAGCATGTTGGGGTTCAAACTAGTCCACCTGCCCTTTCCAACCAAATTGGATACAAAGAGGTACACCTCTTACCCTTACCGGGTCCCAGGCCATTCTGTGTAGGGAGCAGAATGAACACTTACCTCCCCCAGCAGTTCTGGAAGGCCCAAGACTTGTGCAGAGAAGACCCCCAGGCAGATGAAGATACTTGGTACAAGGCCCAGGAATCCACGCAGGTTTTTGGGAGCAATTTCTCCCAGATACATGGGCACCACACTAAGACAGATGCCTAACAGGAAGAAGGAAAGAAAGGATTTAAAAATCAGCAGCAGCCCATATGGCCTGGTGGGTTCAGAATTCCAGAAGGTCAGGGAAATGCTCTGGTACAGCATCCTCAGAACCGAGGACAGGCTTAATATCTTAATAATGATTATACATGAATCTCTAAAGTAGGCTATATTAGTCCATTGAAACAAAGAGATTGTGCAATGTAAGGGCACCTTAATAATTAGCTCATTGTGGCATTTCATATTGTGGTAAATTGCTTTGTTGAGAGCATGCAGAAAAGTTATGTGGGCCATGGCATGCATTCGCAGAAAAGGGAAAGAAAACCCAAAAGATGGTTGTTGTAGGTTTTTCAGGCTGTTCGGCCGTGTTCTAGAGGTTTTCTTCCTAATGTTTCATCAGTCTCTGTGACTGGCATCTTCAGAGGACAGGAGTTAGAACTGTATGTTCTGGTGTAGTGTGTGGGATAGTTGAGTATTTGTAGCTGTGGGATCAGCTTTTTGTCCTTTTCAGGAGATTGGGTGATTATGGTGATTAGGGTGTTTTTTTTTTGTTATGGGTGTATTGTTGTGATAAGGGGGGGAGATGATCTGTCACTGTGATTGATGGGTGTTGTTAGCTAGTGTTTTATGTGCACTGGTCCTTGTGGCTGGGTAGAGTTCGTTGACCTTTTTGCAGGCTGTATTTTTCAGTGCTGAGAGCCAGGCTTTGTTGAGTTTTAGACTTTCTTCTTTTTTGTTGAAACTCTGCTGGTGTTTGTGGATTTTAATGGCTTCCCTGTGTAGTCTAACATAATGATTGCTGGTGTTGTTCAGTACTCCTGTGTTTTGAAATAGGATTTCATGTTTAGCTTGTTTCAGAGCATGTTCAGCTACTGCCGATTTTTCCAGTTGTTTTAGTCTACAGTGTCTTTCACGTTCTTTGATTCTAATGTGGATGCTATAACTGGACACAACTGCAAGGTATCCGGTATACTCCTGTAGTAGTGAGGGGGTCCCTTTTGTCTTTTGCTGACTGTAACATTTGTTGTATTTTTGTGGTGGATCTGAATACTGTTTGTAGGTTGTGTTTTTTCAAAAGTTTCCTCATGCGGTCCATGGCCCCTTTGATGTATGGCAGAAATACTTTATTTGTGGGTGCCTGTTTTTCTTCTTCAGTTCGAAAGCCTTCGAGAATACAAAACCAAAAAGAACTGACCATTTTCATCGAGACGAATTTTGCAAGATTTCGTATGCTTTAAAACCAGGAACAAACTTCTGGGCATACACAAGACCTGGAGCATGGTGTCTGTCTGTCTGTCTGTCTGTCTGTCTGTCTGTCTCTCTCTCTCTCTCTCTCTTTGTGTGTGTGTGTGTATGAGAGAGAGATAGAGAGAGATAGTATATTAATCTCTATTTTTTCTGTATTCAAGTATTTATTTTTTTATTTTTATTTTTATTTAGTGTGGTGGAAGAATGTTCAGACTTCACTCATCACCACACTAGACACAGATTAGCATGTTGTTAGCATATTTTCCCCTGGAATGTAATTCCTTCAAAGCCCTGTGATTGAAGAATGAACTTGCAAATGAAGCCTCCTGACAACCAGTCATAAAACCAAAGTAAGCAAATGTGCAACATGCTCAGAATTGGAAATATGGGTCTTTCACCTCTGAAGGGAGCTACATTTCAAATGATGTCCTAACCGTATTGTACAGTTTCAGAGAAGAGTTTCACAGTAGAGTTAGAAGGACTTGTCACTGAATAGACATGCCTATGACTGAGCAGTCATGTTAACCCCCATTTGCAGTCTGAGGGTAAAAACCAGAAACAGATTTGTCACCTCATCATTTTTTGTGAAAATTATACATTGGTGCCATCTCATGCCTCACATCAATTCATCAAGGCCCAACACAGTGTGAGAAAGAAGGTCAGGGTATAATGGTATCTCCTACCAGAATGAACACCAGTGATGAAACGTCCAAAGATGACCATTTCAGGTGATTCCAGGTAGCGACTTAACCCCATTAATATGCCAGCCAGGAGGACAAGGAGATTGCTACGGACCAAGGTGCCATTCCTGTTAATTAACACAGATGTTTGGATTTCAGATCATTCCAAATCTTCCTTGTGGCCCAAGCACTCTCTTTTCTAGTTAAGTCTAGTACTTAGGTACCAATTCACCGAAGTGTCAAGTCAAATAAGTGTTTCTTTCTTTACTATAGTAGTGCATTGAGAGTTACTGCCTCTCTTGATTGTCATTAGAAATGCTTTATTGTATCCTAACACAGCCTCTCTCCAGATGTGTTGACTACTAGTCCCATTCTCTCCATCCAGTATAGACAATGAATTTAGGGAAGGTCATCCTAGTGCATGTAAATCAGAGATGAATTGATTAGCCAAATGGGACATAGCTCATTAAGCACCTACATTGCTGGTTGGGTCTCTATAATATCTTGTGTTTCAATTGAGATGGACCTCCTTGCTTGAATATACAGAAAATTACTGTTAATGGTACAATCCAGATTTGCCATGTAGCCACCAAGTCAAATTAACTTCTAGACATGAATTGTAGGGTGGATGAGTTATGAGAAGCATAAGTTTATCCTGACTGACTGACTGACTGATCCAGATGTATTTACCTATGTCCGTTACTTATATTCACCACTATTTTACAAAATAAAAGTAGAATAAAAGTTCCCCAAGCAATTCAGAAACAATAAGAATGTTACTGTCTTATTTCTGAAAAATATTAAGAGAAGCAATTAGAAAAAAGTAAGAGACAGAAGAAGCAAATGTTACTAAAAATAAAATAAATCAAGAGAGACACCCCCCCCCCAAAAAAAACCCCAGCTAACCCTAAACTCTCTTCCTCTTTCTGCCCAGTGTTCTGGCAGAAAAAAACAAGTATATCTTTTCTACATGTGTCGAAAGACAGAACCAAAAAGGAATTTAAATTAACATTAGATGTTGATACATACCAATTATCAGCAGCTGTGAGGCACCAGTTTTACCACTGTGGGCTGTCACAGAAAGGGCTGCTGAACATTTAATGGACAACTAGCTATCTAGCCAGTGCTTGTCTGAGGGAGACCCTTTTTTTCTTTCCCTTTGCTCTTTAAGTCTTACAACTCCACACCCATTTCTGTCTTAATCCATGGGTATTCTTGCTTGTAGAATGGTCTCCAAATATTTTGGTTAAAAGATTCCTTATTGGCCCCCTTCTTAGCAGACACTCACTGCTGACCTTCCTCACTACTGTTGCAACTTTCTACTTCTTTGCTTTCTCCCATTGGACCCAATCCATACAGCCACTAAAAGGGAGAGGGCACTCCCTCTGCTTCTACCTCCCAGCTACTTCTCTTTTCTCCTGTTTCTGGTCATTTGCTTAGATGAAATACTGTAAGTGAATATGGAGCAGCAGCCAGGCTCAAGAGTGGTCAATCCAGGAGGATCTTGGGTAGATTTTCCCACTCTGATGGCCTTCAGAAGTGCTGGACTACAACTCCAGTTGTTTTGACTATGTGATGGTCATTAGCACATTGGGTGAGGATTATAATAATTGCAGTTTAATGCTACTTGAGGGCATTGGGTTGGGGAAGGCTGCTTTAAAGGTTCCCAGTGAACATGAGCCAAAGGTATGATGAACCTTGATTGCAGTCCTGATGCCAGTCCGCTTGCTCCCCCTGCTCCAGATTCTAGGTATAACATGAATTTCAGAGCGATGTCAACGCTTCCCCTTCTATGCTAAAACCTGGAGAATCACCTGCTGCCTTAGGACTCTTCTTACCTTCCATACAAAGTGACCAGAATTCCAACTGGGAATGACCCCACCAGGCCTCCCAAGGCAAAAACCGAGACAGTCAGTGAGTACATGAGCGTGAGTGGCCCTTGAGCCAGGCCTCTTCCATATCGGTGATACCATGTTGCATTATAAAAGGATTTGATATGCTGCAAAGGAGAAAGATACACAGCAGAGTGAGGGGATGAGTCTTCTAGGTCCACATTTATCGTGATCAGATTCTATCCATAGCTGGAGCCTTAACAAATCTTTGGAATGGAGCATGGCAACCAAAGTTAAGTAGTAGGGAGGAACAGGAGCAGTTCGGGTCAATAAGGCATACCAGTCCAGAAAGTGAAGACAGAGCCCTTCTCTTGGGAATGTTGGGGCATATTAATTTTGGAGGTGAGGGATTGTGTGAGCACGCACTTCCCACCCTCATCTTACCATGGCTGGAGAATTCACCACAGCCAGATTGTAGCCATAGAGCATGGAGGATCCAAATGATGCCAGGATTGTGACAGCAAGCAGAGGGAACGTGAGGTGCTAAGAGGGATGAAAATGCATGTCAAACAAGGGCATATGAAAATCCATCAGAATGCATCACAAAAATCTCATTTCGATACAAATGAGAAGAACTCTCCATCCTCACTTAATTGTGTTTCTTCCAGTTCCATCTGGATTCCCATCTCATCTCTTGTTTGTATCAGTTTGGAAGATTTGGGGTTTGTGCTCTCTCATGGAAATGTTCCTGCATTTCCTCTAATCTATGCATTTTTACACGATTTCCCTAACATGCAGATTTTCTCCAGGTCACGTAGAGTCGGACACGACTAAACAACTAAACAACAACAATGCTAAAATCAATGAATAGACAAAGTTAGCTTATATCACTGAAAGACAATATTAAAAGATAGTATTACACTTCCAGTTGTCTTGGATTCTCTGCTGCAGTGAACCAAGAAGCAGCAAAAGGGTCATTACAAGAGTAGTTAGAGGACTGGAAAACTAAAGCAACCTGCAGTCCAGTTCTAAGCCTTCTAAGTTTAAAATGAACTTTCCTCTAATGTTAAGGAATCTGCACTTAGTAAGATTTATGGAAGAATTTCTTCGTAATGTGAAGGCCTCACTCACATAATCTCTTATGAGCAGAACCAACCTGGAGGTGAAGTGTAGGAGGAACTAACAAGCTTTAATAGCAGTGACAGCTTGTCAGGTACTGGAGTGGAGGATGCTAGATGGTAAAGTGGATTCTGCACTTCTAAAACACAGCATAGGACTTATTAGCCCAGCATAGAAGCTATTGTCCTTTGAATGGTCACAGGCCAAAACTACGCCCAAAGCAGATGTAGGTTTGTATCATCAGCAAGCCATGCTAGGTGCTGCTATTCAACGGTCAACTATCTGCATGGTGTTAAAAACCCTCATGCTATTTTACAGAAATCAGAATTGCATGCCACACAAAGTATGAAAAGAAAAAGGGGAAACAACTCTTTTTTTCATTGTGGAACAAAAGCAAGAAGCTATACTTTGGTATTTAACAACTCTGTATGTATCTTTGGTTAAGCCATGTAATTAAACAGGGAAACATTAAACATGTGTTCTCTGGCTGTAAGTATCCTTTAGGAACAGAGAATCACCAGGAGAAAAAAACTGGGCTTCCAGGACAACAAAAAGACCTATTCAGGCATTTCTGTCCCTATATTAATCTACATATGAACATCAAGGGAATGCCCAGCCTCATCTTGCCAACTCCTTGATGTTTTTCCTCATGTGGAAAGTGACACATCTGATGGAAAGAAGGCCTTGTTCACATGTAGGATTTCCATATAAGCCTGTGGCTTGGAGAATCAGGGATCTTTCTTTGTGTGGAAAGTCTACAGTGAAGAGAACACTCTTCTCTTTCCATGTGAGAAAAGCAGAGGAGGATGCTTAAATGTTAATTGAAATGAGGACATTATACATAGGACTATACACAATTGACAAAAGATGTCCCACCCCTTGAAAATTGGAATCAATCTATATGACAGAGGAAGGACAGATAAAAACACAAATCAGAGGAGCTTTTGATAAGACAAATGCTTCATAATTGATGTAGATTTATGGCTGTTGGATACAGTTCAATTATTATGCCTCTGAGCAAATCTCAGAACATGAAGGAAATCTTTTAGACCAGTTTATAGTAAATTAAAGGCAACAGGACAACAATTTGCTACCAAGGAATATGAGAAGGGAAGGAAGTAGTTTCTGTTTAGTGGCAAAAAAAATAAAATAAAATTCTAGCCCCATGCCATATCCAATAGGTGTTGTTTAATTTCACTGCTAGGAGCTACACTGTAGTGCAGAATGAGATACCCCAAAGTGCTTGGAAAAGTTACTTTTTGAAGGACTACAACATCCAGAATCCTCTAGACCACTGGTTCTTAACCTTGGGTTACTCAGGAGTTTTGGACTGCAACTCTCAGAAGCCTTCACCACCAACTGTGCTGGCTGGGGTTTCTGGGAGTTGCAGTTCAAAAACATCCGAGTAACAAAGGTTAAGAACCACTGCTCTAGACAACATGGTTGTGGGAGAGTCTGGGAGGTATATTCCGAGAAAGTAACTTCCCTAGTCTTGATTCCTAATAAATACAGATAAATTGCCCATTAAACTTAATAAGACATACATTTCAGTAAACAGTTTAAATGACATTACCATTCTTCCAAGACAGTCAAAAGTACAACCAATCTTTCCAAAATAATTTTATTGTTTTCTTATCATCATCTGAAGCTCCCTTCCAGAAATCCACAAATACTAAACTGTACCAAGATACAATACGTTTTGGTCCTTTTTTGTACAATTGATATGTTGTACACTCTGTTTGCAGGCAGTTCTGCAAAAGTGCCTCATTTGTTTGAAAACAAGTTGGAAACAGATATTCTCCAAGTTGCAACATTTATAGGGAACTAGGAGAGGAAAATCACTGGTGAACCCAAATAAATGTTATTTTCTTAGAGACAATGGGATAAAACAGTGACAGCCTCTTGTCTTCTGTCTCTGATTTCACAAAGGCCAGAGACTTACTAGAAAGAAAGGAGAGAAAAAAAGCTGGAAATCCAGGCCAGAGAACGCTTCAAACAGACCCTGCGTGGTGTGTGCAGAATCTAGGGAAAACCCAACCAACCAGGCAAAGTGGCAGTCCTAATTCTGACAGTCTAATTTATGAAGAAATGAATTCCACAATATTCAGACACCGCAGCCTCAGACTAGGTTTTTGTTTTTCATATACAGATGGGTTGCTGAAATAGGTTTACACATGCACATGCACATAACTGGATGAGAGCACCTAGCATAGATTATCCAAAACAGACCAGGCAGATGGTTGCAGCACTCCTTTTAAAAAATCGAGCATCCTGTCCAATTAAGGATGAAGAAATGGCTAGAAGCCTGTAGTTGTTACTAGATGAAAGGCAAAATGCTACTTTGATCACAACATAAGCTGGAAAAGTTCCTTTTTTGGACTATAGATTCCATAATTCTCCAGTCACCGTGGCCAGTAGCCATGCTGGCAGAGGGAAGCTATGGGTCCCAAAAGGAATGTTTATAGCCTGTGAGTCAGAGAAACCTATTGGTGACAGTGTCCCTCTCCTCCAGTGGTTGGTAGCAGCCGGTTGTAGGTGGAAACTAGCTATGAGCAGGACGTAGAAGTCAGTATTCATACACCCATGCACGCATAGGCAGGTACAAAAGCACTCCCATACACAGAGAGACACAGAAGGGAGAGAGAGGCAAGTACTGACTGAGATAGTCTCTTACTCCCATCCTATTACTGTAATTCACAGCTGAGGAGGAGAAAAATACATCCTGTTCCCACATTAGAGATGTTTCTAATTTCTTCTGCAGCTGGTGATACTCTTTATGACCAAAGGTGGTCAGTGGACTTATTCAAGCATCTTGATTCTCTCATCCCAATCATGACAGACTTGCCAGTAAACTTGAGGTCAACACATGTGGGGCCCTCAATCTTCTGCTTCAGGAAAGGAGGAAAGGAGGAGTTATCTGCCAAAGGGAGCCTACATTGAGGGAGCACACAGTGGAAATGCCTCATTTGCCCTCATGGACAGCTAGCCACTGCCCTTTTCAGACCTGGGTCAAAGGACAACATTCAACATATATTCAAAGTGGGCCAACATATGGATTCCTCTCTGGACACAAAGAAAAAGGGATCATCCAGATTTGGAAGAAACCAGGGCATTAGGTGAATATGTTGAGTGTAAAAGCATTGTTTGCAAGAAAGCCACAGTGCCCTGTCCACTACACCTGCATGCTACCAGTCCTGGATGGCTTTAATGTGTCAAAGTCTAGCCCTCTAATGGGCAGTGAGGTTACCAGTTGCCAGTGGCCTTTCAAAGGGTGTACAGATACAGCAACATGAGAGCAACATGGCTGGACTCCACAGTATAGCACATGGCTTTGTCAGGAGCGGAACAAGAACCATCTATTTTCTCCCTCTTGCTGGCCATCCTTCTTGGAGATTCTGGAAGGTGCACTTCAAAAAGGTAAAATTGTGACACTCAAGACTTATCAACAGTCCAGACCAAATGGAGCCCAGTTGCTAAACTGGAACTGGTCAAACATTTATTCTCAGTCATTGCTTCTTCTCTAACTCCTTCTAGCAGTTTAGGAAATTTCTTTCAAGTTCAGTACTTTTACTTCAGAAATATATGTTCATTCAATTCTAGAGGAAAATAACTAGGATTGCTTTCCTAAACTTTGGAGGTGAGCTGATGACGATATGGCAATTCCTGATCCATAATGATATATGCAAATTGAAAATCACCCACTGCCTAGAAAACCATTGGCAAGCGAAACAGAAACTACATGGCCAGAGGGTAGTCAAAGAAAGTGTAAAAAGAAAGTGCAAAAGCAGGACTGCAGCTGAATACTGTATTTAAGAAGACAAAAAAAAATTTATTAAAAAAGTAAAAATAAAAAAAGACTACAGAAGAACTACACAACTTTAACGTTGACAGTGAAGAAGTTGTTAAAAATTTTGCATACCTTGGTTCAATCATCAATCCAAATAGAGACTGAGACTCAAGAGGGCAGCAATCAAGAAATGAGAAAAGATAATCAGGTATAAGAGTGTGTCTCTAGACACCAAGAACAAGATCATCCACGCTCTTGTATTTCTGCTCACCATGTATGGGTGTGAAAGCTTGACTGTAAAGAAAGCTGACAGGAAAAAAATTGTTTAGTTTCAAATATGGTGCTGAAGCAGAGCTTTGTGGATTCCCTGGACTGCCAGAAAGATGAACAAGTGGATCCTAGCTCAAACCAAGCCTAAGCTATCTCTGGAGGCAAAAACTTTGAAGCTGAGGCTGTTCTACTTTGGGCACATCATGAGAAGGCAAGATTCTCTGGAAAAGACAATAATGCTGGGAAAGACTGAACACAGCAAGAAAAGAGGAAGGTGGATTGACTGTATAAAAGGAGCCTTAGGCTTGAGTTTACAAGAGCTGAGCAGGGCTGTTGAGCACAGGATGTTCTGGAGTTCTGGAGAGCTCTCATTCATACTCACCATAAGTAAGAAGTGACTTGATGACATGTAACAAGAACAAAAAATGCAGAACAGGAATGAATAGCCATCACTGAGCTTCATTGCAACAGAACTGTGAAACAGAGTGAAATTAGATTTGAAAATTACTATGGCTGAAGATTTTGTCTCCAAAGGAAATAGAAAGCAACAACTTATGCCTTTCTCTCAATTTCATGGCATCTGCTTCTGGAAATATTATGAGCTAGGAATCTTGGAAATACCCATTTGGTCCAAATGCCCACACCTTTTGCTTCTCATTCCTTAGCCCAGCATGCAAGTCAGAGACCCAGGAAAGTGGGGACTTGTCCCTCTACACAGGCCAGAGCACAGTAGCCAGGAATAGAGCCCTGGCTGGCGTTCACAAGTCGGATGCAATTAAAATCCCAGCTAATCACTTGAGGAATGTAAGGCACTGCAGCAGACCAAGCTTGAGGCAGATACCTCTCAATTTGTGACGTACAGAAGGCTTGACAAGTTACTTACCCCAGTGATCTTCCTGTGGAAGACAAAGGGGGGGCTGTTGTCCATTTGGGCAAAGTAGCCCCACCGTTTAATGTCCAGACAGTACAATACAAAAAATAAAAAAGACCCTTTGCCAAATGACAGGCAGCAGAAAAATCCACCAACACTGGGGTTAAGGCAAAGAGAGAGTTTGTTGGTGAGAGAGATGCAAAATGCAGAATAAAAGCTCTCCTTAGTTAAGCCCTTAGAGGCAGCATGCAATCACATGATGGTTAATGTGATATGCTTTGCTTGTTTGAGGAACGGATTCATGGACAAGAAGCTGGAGCTGCTAGGACCCTCTCAAACTGGCAGCTGCCCAGGGCATTATTAACCCCGTCCATGCTTGGATAGCATGATGTGTGTGATTTGTCCTGCTCTCCCTTCTACTGGTACTCAGAGGCTGAGCATGCGCTTGCTGCTTGCACCTCCCCTTTGTGCTGAGCTCCTGCACATAGAAGTGGCCAGGCATGTGTAAAACTGTGCTGCTGCCAAATCTGAGATAAGCGAAGTTGTACATGTGAATCTGGAGTTCTTGCTGCACTGAATCCACTGGAGAACTGAGGTGAAGGATAAGTCCAGTCAGCTACTCCTGGGTGAAACTTTCTGGATCTGTATCCATAATGTTAGCTCTGCCCAGAATTGTTTTGGCTCTTGGTGTACGTATGGCAACGTCATCAAAACTGTTTGAAGAAAAAAAAAAAAACTGGACAAGCCTAATGCACTTTATCATAACACTAATCTGGATTAATTCCCCTAATTACACCATTTCCAAACCTTCTGCCCTTCTCCCAGTGCATTCATCTGGATAATATGTCTCCTTTCAACCCTTTTGGGAAGATTATTTCAAACAGTTCTTTTGGAGTTTGATAATTCTTAAAACCTTTCCAAGTTCCTTTGGATCCCATCAGGCTGTCAAAGGAAGATGTGATAGTAGCGACGGGGTCCACACACCACAGTAGACCAGGGTCCTAGGTGAAGTCTGGTTATTGCTCATGAGCAGAGTGCTGCTAAATAAACCACAGACCTTCTGCACACACAGTCATTGCAGTCTGATTTTCAAGGAGAGACAGGCTGCTGGATTCATACATCATCATCGATGGATGGTGTTTGGTTTCTTGAGCTGATGTTACTTGTAAAAGAAATAATCATGCAGCACATACCAGCACAGTTATGCAGCACATACCATTCATGGGGTTGGACTCGATGGCCTTATAGGCCCCTTTCAACATCATTATTCTATAGTTCTATGATTCACAGTTAGCCAGAATTCCCAAAAATGTGCCATGCAGTCTATGCTGAAGGTGGAATTAGCTCCTATAAACAATCTCCACAATACAATACTGTCTCTCTTGTTCTTGGCATCCCTCTTTTGTCACTCTGTCTCCTCTCAGAATAAAATCACACTGTATTTAACCAAACATGGAGGTTCTTGTCATTATATGGAAGTGCAAGGCCTTTTTTTGGTGTGACTAAATCATCTTCATGCACACAATGCATTCTTGTAACTGGGCAGCTACCTATGTACGCTTTTTGTGTTGCCAGCAGCAATTATCCCATGAAGGAAATGGGTGAAGTCGTCTTAGGGTTGTGGTGGGAGGGACTTAGTGGCCACAGCCGCTCCTGACGTTTTTAAGGATTAGCTGTAAAATCAGGGGGGTGGGGGTGGGAAGGGTTTACTATTTCAAACATTGGCAAACTTCAAATTGGTGTCAGGTGGAGATTTACTGATGTGAACTAAAGCAGTCCATAGGCAGCAACACTCAGTGATCTGGAGAAGCAGCAGAACTGACAAAGCTGATGGAACAACTGTATTAGACTTTATATATACATATGGTGAGTAAATGCTCCATCTTTTAAAGCTGTCAGTTCCCTTTTTGGAAGTGTGAGGTGATGCCTTTTCTCGTTGTTGCTCTTCTAGTATATGATACCTTGTAAGCACATTTATTAGAAAGGTTGGGAGGCAGAGGAGGTACGAACGCCAGGGTTGATCCTTCCTTCATTTCCATCTGTTTTCTTACCCAGAAGAGCCATTTCCTCTTTCCTTCCCCGCCACCCCGTCACAGCTTTGCATATGCCTGTATTTGAGGGCGTTCTCTGTTGTGTTAAATTCTTCTTTCATGGTAATTGTCTACTCATGTTACTCATACATATACTTCTTATTCAGACTTTTCCCACAGATACAGTAAATACATGGAGAGGTTGTGAGAGTGCAGGGCAATGACACCTTTATTCTTGCCCCCTTCACACAGGCAATGGATGCAGGTGTGGCTTATTTTAAAATCTAAAAAAATGTCGCTGTTAAGGTGCTACACTCAATATGTCAGAAAGTTTGGAAAACTCAGCAGTGGCCAGAGGACTGGAAAAGATCATTCTACATCCCAATCTCAAAGAAGTGCAGTGCCAAAGAACGCTCTAACTACCGTACAATTGCACACATTTCACACACTAGCAAGGTTACACTCAAAATCCTCCAAAGTAGGCTTCACCAATATGTGGACCGAGAAGTCCCAGAAGTACAAGTTGGATTTCGAAGGGGCAGAGGAACTAGACACCAAATTGCGAACATGTGTTGGATTATGGAGAAAGCCAGAGAGTTTCAGAAAAACATCTACTTCTGCTACATTGACTACACAAAAGCCTTTGACTGCGTGGACCACAACAAACTATGGCAAGTTCTTAAAGAAATGAGAGTGCCTGACCACCTTATCTATCCTGAGAAATCTGTATGTGGGAGAGGAAGCAACAGTTAGAACTGGATATGGAACAACTGATTGGTTCAAAATTGGGAAAGAAGTATGACAAGGCTGTATATTGTATCCCTGCTTATTTAACTTATGTGCAGAATACATCATGCAAAAGGCTGGACTGGAGGAATCCCAAGCTGGAATTAAGATTGCCAGAAGAAATATCAACAACCTCAGATATGCAGACAATGCCACTCTGATGGCAGAAAGTGAGGAGGAATTAGGTAAAGGTAAAGGTTCCCCTTGACAATTTTTGTCCAGTCGTGTTCGACTCTAGGGGGCGGTGCTCATCCCCGTTTCCAAGCCACAGAGCCAGCGTTTTGTCCGAAGACAATCTTTCCGTGGTCACATGGCCAGTGCGACTTAGACACGGAACGCTGTTACCTTCCCACCGAGGTGGTCCCTATTTATCTACTTGCATTTGCATGCTTTCTAACCGCTAGTGGGAGCTGAGACAAGCGACGGGAGTTCGCTCCATTGCGTGGATTCGATCTTACGACTGCTGGTCTTCTGACCCTGCAGCACAGGCTTCTGCGATTTATCCCACAGCGCCACCACGTCCCTGTGGAGGAGGAATTAAAGAACCTAATAATGAGGGTGAAAGAGCAGAGTGCAAAAAAAAAAAAGGTCTGAAGCTCAACATAAAAAAAAAAAACAACTAAGACCATGGCCACTGGACCCATCACTTCCTGGCAAATAGTAGGGGAAGATAGGGAGCCAGTGACAGATTTTACTTTCTTGGGCTCCATGATCACTGCAGATTGGGACAGCAGCCATGAAATTAAAAGACGCCTTGCTCCTTGGGAGGAAAGCACTCTTCAGGGTGTTTGTGTAATATTTGTGAAAGACTTGGTGCTTATGCAAGTATTTGACAAGGGAGCTCTTGTCTCACTAAACCTTTGGCATGTAAATCTGTGTTTCCTGCAGGGTGTACCACTCTGTGTTCAGCCAGTAGCATTACCCACCAGTTCCAGAAGAAAACAAAATTCTCTCACTTTTCTTACATTACACGGGATTATAGTGTATGGAATAAAATGGGGTATTCTTTGGCATCTTTAAAAATGACTTTCTGGCTGATGACCAAGTGATGTTTGGGAATTGAGGAGGTTACTGACTTCCAATCTTTTCATCCTCCCGAAGTCTTAGACTGAGCTACTTTAGGAAAAGAAGAAGGCATAAGGGAAAGATGAGAACTATGGCGCAGGAGGGAAACGTATTTGATTTAGTAGACCCACTTTTTTTCAGGACAAAATTCTTTACCATACTTTCCAAGAGTGCTAGAAGAGTTGGCTGTAGGGTGAGCAATGCTGAGCCCACAGGCATTTACTTTGTGCTTCAAGGCTAAGGCTGCTTCTTCTTGGGGAAGTGTGACTGGGTAAGATGCTTGAATTCATGGGATGCAAGACTGAAACCGCACAACAAGAACACTTGTAACAGTCATAAGCAGAATACAGTAGTTCTGTTTTGTCAGAAGGTGAAGGAGGGAGATGAGTGTGCAGAAACTGGGAATTGTGTCTAGCTGGAAGATTGCCATGAAATCAATTGGTTTCATGCCAGTTTGTTGACCCTATCACTCCAATTTTAACAGGTACCTTTTATGTATGTATGTATGTATGTATGTATGTATGTATGTATGTATGTATGTATGTATGTATGTATGTATGTATGTATGTATGTATGTATGTATGTATGTATGTATGTATGTATGTATGTATGTATTACTGCAATGAATGCTTCTGGGTGGTTTACAGCATACTAAAATAACACCCAACAGTGGCAGATTTATAAATAAGGAAATAAAAAATAGAACATTAAAACGGTGCAGCAATCCCAAGAGGCATAAATTCTAGCTAAAAGATGAAACCATGGCATGAAATCAAGCAGGGTTGCCATGAGAGCCCTCTCTGGAAAGCAATGTGTTCAGGAGGCATTTAAATGTAGGGAAGGAGGGGGCCAGGTGCAGCTCCACAGGGAGCTGGTTCCAGAGTGCAGGTGCCACAGCAAAGAAGGCCCGGCCTCTGGAAGACGATTTCCGAGCATCCTACAGAGTGGCCACGGGTAGGAGAGATGCAAGAACTTGTAAAAATGCTAGACTGGGGTGCATTATGTATCTGGGGCACACAACCTTTCTATTTCCACCCTGATAGATTTCCATGGGCTACAGCCACCATCCCTTTTTTTTCCAACCAGGCAGTCAGTAACCAAGTAACTTCTTTTTTATAAAAAGCTCCTCCCCCCCGTGCAGGAATGTGCACAATCACACCCCTGCAAGCTTCTGGGGGTGCAGCTCTCCATATGTTGGCTTTTTCATGGGGAGTCCTCTGGGAGCCATATTAGGGGTCTTGGCACATGGCATCTCAGGCAGGATCTTCAGAGTTGGCTGATAGTTTCTAAAGAAGACTGTAAGAGGTTGCTGAAGAAAGAGGATTATAAAACAGACACAGTTCTTTACGAGTGTGGAGAAGAACAGGAAGCATCACTCCTATTGCTAATCAGGTTCTATTTTTAGGGCGTAGGAGTACAATGAAGAAAAGGCATGTGGTCACGTGGATTGGAATGGCCTGCAGATATATGGCCTATGGAATGGACCTGTGGAATAGCCTGCCTTTTGAATGGCATAGAGGAAATCTTTGATTTGTTTCATAAACAACACAATTTAGTATTTCCCACTGGCAAAAAGGGCAGAGGATTTCTCCCAGCCTCAACCTTTGCAAGATGGAATGAGCAAAAAGATAGATATCAGATTACCGGGGCAACAAAGCTCTGGAAGACAATGGAACAGTATGGACAAGCTACAAGTCTGGATCCTTTCAGTGGCTCCAGGCCAAGAGTAAAATCCGATAAGATGCTATAATCACATCACATGGTGCTGCAGGACAAAAGGATGATTTAGTTTCTGGGAATAAAGAAAGGTGGTTTAATGCACTTCTCCCATCTTGCCATCTACCAATAAAGAAAGGAATTTTAGGGGTGAAAGTAAGGAAGCCAACCGGAATGCAGGAAAATTAGGGCATGGTAACCGGAATAAAAATCAATTGCTGCTTGGAAGAAAGAGACTGAGAGTAACACTCAGATGCAGATGATTTTCAGTTCACATTTTTCACTTAATTTTTACTTTTGCAGATCTCAACTGCTTTGGAGAGTTTGGGCCATAGTTTGTCTTGATTTTGGGAGAATTTTCAATTTTTACAATAAAAATTTCTACACTTCACTGTCTTTTATTCAATGCCCCTGCCCCATATAGATGTGACTTCATTTTTTCTTTCTGTTTTTTCCCATCTGGATTTTCCTGTATCAATTTTCCTGCACATTTTCCTGAGTCTTCAAGAACTTGTTCCTTGGAACAGATAGTTTCCTGGGCACATGTTGTTGATCATGTGACATTGCACACCTGGCAATGACCTTTAAAACCTCTGCAAATATTCAGCTCCCCTCCCAGGAAGCATTTTTTTGTAAACAATGACAACGATTGGTGGCTAAATAAATCCCAGGCTATAGATAACATTGCAACTGATCAGTTGAGATGAAAATATAGCTGGGAATTACAGCAGCTACAACACAATTATTGCAGTGTTTTACATTTGATAATGGCCTAAGAAACCTTGGTTTATATTGCATCCATTAAGATGAGTTTTAAACATATGTATATATTTTATCACAGCTCAGCTGTCTCTCTCTGGATTCTTCCTCTGTAATGTTCTTCTCCAGAATGACAACTTTTCCACAGGTCCATTCCATAGGCCATATATCTGCAGGCCATTCCAATCCACGTGACCACATGCCTTTTCTTCATTGTACTCCTACGCCCTAAAAATAGAACCTGATTAGCAATAGGAGTGATGCTTCCTGTTCTTCTCCACACTCGTAAAGAACTGTGTCTGTTTTATAATCCTCTTTCTTGTGCAGAGGTAAATTATAATGTCCAGGTAAATTATAATGATTTAATTTAATGATTTAATTCCTGATGACTGATTTTTGGGGGGATAAGTAGCTATATCTCTTTCTTAATCTTTAGACCAAAGTCTGGTGAGCATAATGAGCTTCAATTAGGGGGTTGTGGAAGGTTAGGGGCAAATATACTGTTTCAGAAAAAGCGCACTGTGGCTAATTTTTGCATAATTATAATTTCATCTGATATTTTAATACAGGTTGTTCTGATTTACATTTTTCATTTCATCATTGCATTGTATTGTTAGAAATTCATTGATTTTCCTCTGATTCCTTTTATACTGTGCCTTTATTTCATGGATCTTATTCCCTGTTTATCTGCTCTGATTTAGATATTTTTTCAAATTAATTGCACCTGTGAATAGTCTTAGATCTTCTCTGGTTGTATCTTTCACCCACTGGGGCAAATAATGGGCTTCTTTTTCACCTATGTCAGTGTACACTGTGCCCTTTTAATATGTATTATGAGGGATATGATGCTAGCTGCCCCAAATGTTCTTGAAGTTGCCTGTTGTTGGACAACTGATATATTTATAAACTATACTGTGGACAAAGAAAACAAGCAGCAATCCTTCTGGAAAGGGGGCATGGTTTTATATTTTGACAGAAGCTTGTCTTCCATATTACTGGTGAAGAAACTATTCTTTCTCTTCAGGCCCACACAGGTAACTGACCACTGTTCCGTTCAGGCATCATCTTGTACAATACCTCTGTTCCCAAGCTACATGATTCTTGCATCTTTGTTCAATTTTGGAAGTTGCCTTTAACTTTTCTAATGTTAATTTCCGCAGTGTGATGACACTGCATCACACTAAACTGAATTATGCAGGCTTAAAAGTAATATTTCATGCCAGTATCACTGCCGTCACTAAGGAACAGATTGTTAATCCCCAATACATCATTTCTCCACATGGCCATGATTGTATGCATCTATGCAAATTATATTACACATCTATTTCTAAAGAACTTACTGTTCATAGCCTTTCTTCCCTGTGTTGAGTAACACAAACTGTCTCATGGAGAAAGCTATTCTGAAAAACAGCTGATGGAAGCAGCTTAATATGGGACTTCCTACAGCTATGCACTGTTATGGCTTGGAGATGTTCACAATATTGGAATTGCAATATAACTGCAAAGGTCACCCAACTGCATGCTGGTGGATTGTTCAGAAGAGATTTGGAAGGCTGTCAAAAGAGCAAGATGATTCTTTGCTTGATGGTGATGGTGAGGAGCTAATGACTCCTCACATAAGCCATCAGGGTAAAATCAGAGGTGCCTGTATCTTCCCTACACTTTTGCCTCAACTCTAGGCCCCTGACATAAGTGCAGGAATGGAGACACTGTCCAAGCTAATAGGCAATGTTTCTAAAGGTTTCCTCACTTGATGATTCAACCTGTTAAGGGTGCACTCAGATGATGATTTAACATTTTTTGAAGTACATACAGCCTGATCTGTTTTGATTTTTTGTCAGCAACCAGATAACAGACACAGGATTGGGAACCAGCCCAACTGTACTCCATACCATCCAGTTATTTTTGGTCCACTGGCTGGGCAGTACTCCTTTTTTGGATCAGGACCAGATCACATTTGTACAAAAGGGTTGCTTTAAAGATTGCTCCCAGTGAATTGACCCCTAGCATAATCCAGTGTGATCTTTATATCACTGGCTGATCACATCCTAAATGGAACTGCAGACCACATAACAGGTCCTTTGGCTTCTGGGAAATGGTTTCGTGCTAAATCTGTTAATAATTGCTGGTTTAAAATCTCACTGGAATGTATTCATTCTCCCACTTTCTACTTAACTTCCTTGGTTTTACATCAAAACAATGCATCATATTTCCTTTAGTCACAGAAAACCCATGCATAATTTGCAGAAATTTCCAGAGTTGGAAGGACTTGGTTACTTACTTTAACTATGGTTCTTTGAATGGTGATCCGTGTATCCACACAAAAAAAGGTTTGTGCGTGCATGAACACTGTTTTGGAAAGTTCCAGGGCCTCAAAAATGAAAGTGTACCTCTGCCTATGTCACATAAGTGCAGCCCTGCTCTCCTCAGTCCCAGTTGTGTGCTGCAAGAAAAGAAGGGAGAAACAAGAGAGGAGGTGGGTGGATTGCATCGATACATGGATCACAACTCATAGTTACGGCAAGTAACTAAGTCTTCTTCTCTTCTTCTTCTTCTTCATGGTGTCCATGTATGCACACAAAAAGGGGTGACTGGCAAGCTAAGGTTTGGAGGTGGGAGTTACACCAGAACAGAAGATAGAACAGCCCATCCAAAGGCAGCACCTTTCTAGGCTCTGAGGTCTCGTCTATAATGGGTGACAAATGTCAATGGTCTAAACCATGTTGCCCATGGCAGATTTCCTGTATGCCCACTCCATGTAAAAATACAGTGGAGGAGGAGATTCCCCTTGTGGAATCGATATGGAAAGCCAGAGACAAGGGTTTATTTGCTGGTTTGTAGGTCAGAGCAATAGCATGAGAGATCCATTTAGAGAAGCGTTGAGAGAAGACAGGGTGTCCCTTTTTCTGCCCTGTCCTGTCCTGTCGTGGTAGCACACAAAAAGCCTGTTGGTGTGTCTAAAGTCTTTTGTCCTGTCCAGGTAGAAGGCCAAGGCTCTCCTGATGTCCAGGGAATGGAGTGAGCTTTCCAAGTCATTCTGCGGTGAAGGATAAAAGGTAGGAAAAATAGGTTGCGACATGTGGAAATGGGAAGCCATTTTGGGGAGGAAAGTAATGTCTGTGTTGAGGGCCACTTTATCTTGGGAAAAGATCACATATGGGAGATTGCAGGGTAAGGCAGTCAGTTCAGTGGCCAGGCGGTGAGATGTAAGGGCCACCAGGAGCACCATCTTAAAGAGTTAGTAGTTGAGGATCCACCATTGCCAGGGGCTCGAATGGGTGCTTGGTAAGCTGAGAGCGAGCCAGGGAGAGAGACCAAGGATCATGCAGAATCCGAAAATGAGTTCTGGAGGCCCTTTAAAACTTTTTGATGGTTGGATGTTTGAAGAGCTGGGAAGATGGGTGGCCAGCTGGCTGGTGTGACACAATGGCCGTGAGATAGACCTTGATAGAGGAGATGGAAAGTCCCTGTTGCTTAAGTCCCTGTTGTAGCACGAAGATTAATACAGTAGATAGACGAGTTGGAGAATCCAGTATATTTTGAGAGGACACGTAAAACTGAAGTTTCCTCCATTTATACTGGAAGGGGATCTTGCTTGTTTTAGGATATTGGTGAGGAGGGGGATATCCTCCAAGCAGTGAGCTTCGGGTAAGTGATGTTGAGGTGAAGGACTATGCTGTGGTGGTGAGAGAGAAGTCATGGTGAAGAGGCAGTCTCCTTCTGTCTGTTGCCATCAGGAGGAGAGTTGCAAACCACTGGTGATGTGGCCACCACAATGAACAGAATCACATCAGAAGGGTCATGCAGGATCTTCATGACTGTCCACTGGATAAGTCGGAAAGGAGGAAACATGAAGAGAAAGTTGTGAGTCCAGTCTACAGTGAAGGGGTCCCCTAGGGAGCGTTTGCCCCAGCTGCCCGAGAACAGTAGAGGGCACATTTCAGATTGCTGGCGGTGGGAAAAATATCCACAGCAGGTTTGCCCTAACGGGAGATGAGCAGATTGTAAACTTTGTGGGAGTGTTCCCACTTGTGTGTCTGGGTCATTATTCAACTGAAGCAATCTGCTATCTCATTGTCTGTGCCTAAGACATGAGTCGCTATTGGAAAGATCCTGTGGGCAATGCACCACTCCCATAGAAGACTTGACAGATTGAAGATGCTTAGAGACGTTGTGCCTCCCTGTTTGTTTAGCTAATACATTGCCAATGTATTGTCTGTGGCAATTTGGATGGTGTGGCCTTGGATCATTTTCAAGGCCCCCAAAGAGCCTTGAAAACAGCCAGAAGTTCGAGAAAATTGATGTGATGAGTGGACCATTGTGCCTGTACTTCTCTGGTGACAGCGTGTTCTCCATCCCATCATGCCTTTGTGGGTGACTATGAGACGGGAAGGATGCGGCTAGTGGAAAGGGACTCCCTGCTGGAGGTGGTGCCAAAGCATCCACCAGAGGTGTCAAGAAGTGCCCCAATGTAGTGAATGTGATGGGATGAGATGGAATTTTGCAATTTTTACTTGCAGCCTGAGACTCAACAATAGGCATAGGGTAAAACTGATGTAGGGACATGGTGGCACTGTGGGTTAAACCGCAGAAGCCTCTGTGCTGAAAGGTCGGAAGACCAGCAGTCGTAAGATCAAATCCACATGACGGAGTGAGCTCCCATCACTTGTCCCAGCTCCTGCCAACCTAGCATTCGAAAGCATGCAAAATGCAAGTAGATAAATAGGTACCACCTCGATGGGAAGGTTAAACGGCGTTCCCATGCTGGCCACGTGACAAAGGAAACTGTCTTCGGACAAGCGCTGGCTCTACGGCTTGAAAAACAGGATGAGCACCGCCCCCTAGAGTCGGACACGACTGGACTGAAAATGTCAAGGGGAACCTTTACCTTTACCATCATTATAGCCTGGTAGTTTGCTACGTGAATGTGGAGTGTTGCAGACGAGTAGACCTTGTGGGCTAAGAGGGCCAGCTTATGGCTTTCACTATTGTTTGGAGTATCAAGAGGGAGCCCTTGGATCTCATCTGAGCTGTCTGGACAATGACAGTTAGGTGGAGAGTGCTTAAAGAGAAATTTAGCTTTGTCCTGTTGGATCCTGTAGAAATTCTCAATCCTGTGATATGTTGGTGGGACTGAGGAAAGTTTATGCCATGATTGGTTAATAAGGTCAATGAAGGTTTCAAGCATTGCCATTTCTATGGGGATATTGGTTTTCTTGTGAACTCTGACAAAAATGGAGTGTTTTGCTGGTGGTAGAGGTTGGCTCCGGATAGGTTACTGTAGATCTGAGGTAGCTACAGTGTGGTCAGCATTGTGGATCTCTCCAAACTGGGAGAATGGGTGGCAAGATGGCAAATGCGTTTCAATATAAAAAACTGTAAAGTAATGCACATTGGTGCACCAAATCTAAAGTTTATTTATCAGCTAGTGGATTCTGAGCTGTCCATGATGGATAAGGAAAGAGATCTTGGTGTGCTGGTGGACAGCTCGATTGAACGTGTCAACCCAGTGTGTGGCAGCAGTGAAGAAGACCAATTTTATGCTAGGTATCATTAAAAAGGGGATTGAAAATAAAAAGCCAGCATTATAATCCCACTGTACAAAATGCTGGTAAGGCAGAACCTGGAGTATTGCATACAGTTCTGGACAACACACCTCAAAAAAGACATAGCGGAACTAGAAAAAGTGCAGAAGACAGCAACTGATTACTGGGCTGGGGCACCTCCCTTATGAGGAAAGGCTACAGAGTCTGAGGCTGTTTAGTCTAGAGAAAAGGTGCCTGAGGGTGAACATGATTGAGATGTATAAAATTATGCAGGGGATGGATCATTTGGATAGAGAGAAGCTCTTTTCCCTCTCACACAATATCAGAAGCAGGGATCATCCACTCAAATCGAGTGTTGAGAGAATGAGAAAAGACAAAAGAAAAAATATTTTACCTAGTGTGTTGTTAGTCTGTGGAACTCCTTGCCACAGGATGTGGTGATGGCATCTGGCCTAGATGCCTTTAAAAGGGGATTGGACAGATTTCTGGAGGTTACAAACCATGATGGGGATGTATAATCTCCAGACTTAAAAGGAAGGTACCTTCAAATGCCAGATGCAGGGGAAGGGTATCAGGAGACCGGTATCTAGTTGTCTCGTGTGCTCCCGCAGGCATCTCGTGGGGCCACTGTGAGATACAGGGAGATGGACTAGATGGGCCCTTGGCCTGATCCAGCAGGGCTCTTCTTATGCTTATGTGAACTTGCAGTTTTTTCTTACCTCAGGCGTCTGAGATTGCTGGATGCTTTTTGCTTTTGTGCTCCAGTTTCTTGGTCGCCCATCAGATTGGGGAATCATTTTGCCACAAGTGGCACATTTATCACGGCTGAGGCCATAAATTGTTGAAAAAGGGGATGGCTAGAAGCCATGGACAGGGCAGGGGGAGAGGGAAGGTTGTTGAAACTAACTCCCCCTACCCTTATAGTTGTTGTTGAGAAGAAAGGAAAAGGGGAAAAGGCAGTAAGAATGAAAGGCAGTTGACTTATCTACAAAAAAGCAGGTAAGTAAGCAGAGGCTCTGGAGCAGTCCTTCATGTGCTACTGCAGTGCAGACAAAAACAGACTTTGCAATATAGGCAGAGAGGCACTTTCATTTTTGAGGCTCTGGAACTTTCCAAAACAGCCTTCGCACACACACAAACCCTTTTCTGTGTGCATACATGGACACTACGAAGAAGAATCAACATTAGAAGAAGCATAACAGATGGTACATAATTAAGGCACTGCTGCCACAGAGTGTGCCTCCAAGTTTCCTAAAACATTTTTCATCACTACATTGTATTTTAAAGGTTAACTTTCTCCAAGAACATCCTGGAGAAAAGGTAGTAGGCAGGGGATATTCCAAACTACAGCATTATGACAACTAGGTCATTTTACATCATACATAGGATTGCAAAAAAGGATGTGTGTGGCCTAGGATGTCTTTACCTGTTGAAATGGTGCAAATTCAAGTCACTAACTTTTGGAGGGGATGCATTCACACAATAGCTAAACATTATGCAGTTGACCAAGCAGTGGATCCAATGAGACGTATAATCCAAATAATTATGTATTTGGCCTTGTTTAGATCAATAATATTAATCAATGCAGCTACATTTTAGGGACCTTCTAAAGCAAAACATTTTTCATTAAAATATCCTGTAGGACCCAGGATATTCTTTAAATACGTCCCCTCCACTGTAATACACTTGAGTAATTTGGTGTTTTAGCTGGAAGCCATTGTTAATGAAAGAACGCTTAAAGAGATGAGATTTTATGAATAAGCTGTCCTAGTGTCAATGAATGGCAGCCAGTATATTAAATGATGTTGCATTTCTGTACTAGTGAGTTCCTTGCAACAGTGCCTGGGAAACAAGCCCTTCATTTAAGGTTCAAGAAATAAAAACACTTCGCAGGTTCACAGCTTAATCTTATATTTGTATTTAAGTTATTTTCTGAACAGTTAAAATATTTCTTAAAAAAAAAACACATGACCCTAGCTCAAGTGAACACTAGTACATTAGCTACACATCACTGGAACATAATCACAAAAATTCCGAAGCATTCATTATTTTTAGCATCTAGAGAACAAAGAGAGCAGAGTTACAAATATGACCATATGCTTTTTTTCCTAACCTCCTGTGTCCACAATTCTTTGAACTTCCTGCAGTTGAAACAGGCATGTATTTGTCTTCTGAGTGTTTACTTTCAAAGGAGCAACAACCTATTAGATTAGCAAAACTGTCATCACTGCCACTTCTGTTTTCTCACACAAAAGCAGAACAGGTAGTTTTCTTTTTGGATTGAAGGCATAAACAAAGACCATATCTGAGCAGCATGTCATTGTGTGGACCAACTGTTACCTTCTCTTTCCTTTGTCAACCAATACGTACAGTCTGATAAAGAAAATTTACCCCATTTCTTTAGTTCCTCAGAGCTAGAGATTGATATTATGTGATAACCAATAAATGTGAGCAGTAGGATTACACTCTGACAAGTAGAAAACAAAACCAGGTATTTTTTTAAAAAGACCCTCTGCACCTCTCTAATAAACCATTTGCTTTAGGAACCATATGAAAGATATGTTTTCTCCAGTTCTGCATGCACAGTATTAATTTATGCGCATCAGATCCTTGAGAATCTTTTTTCATGGAGTTAAGTTTCTAGACTGAAGTACAGTGGAAGTACAGCAGAAAGCATGCAGGAATAATTGTAAAATGCCCTGGCCAAGGAGCACAGCTTCAGTCTTTGCAGCCTTCCTTCATGGCCTCCAGTTCTGCTCTGGCCAATGTAGCATAGCTATTGGTTTCCTCTTGCCAGTCTACCTCTCCCTGCCCGATGTGTGGCTACTATGTAAGAACTCATGTGCAGAATTAAGAACAAACAACAAACCATGCAAATTAATACAAAATAAGCAAATGTGGATACATTTTATTGATTTGCATCATTTACTGTGAACACTGAATTTTGAGTTTTCTATGCACGTAAGTAGATCATCAGAGTAGACCTATTTTTTCCAGAAAACCTGTGCAGCACTTTTAAGGCAACTAATATCTGCATCTAAAAAGGTGATTTTAGATTTTAAAAAATTGCAGGAGTTCTACAGGCATAAGTTGGCTAATAGCTTTTACATGGATTTAGGGTTATGATTAAGTTACAGGGCTAGTATGGATTTGTTCAAAGAATTCCTTCCTGAGCATACTTTTCATCACTGAAAGATTATGAACAAAATTTAACAAAACCTGGTGTGGCTGCTGTCACTTGAGAGGATCTGAATGCAACTGAGTGCATTCAGTAGACCTAGGCCATCCTTCCTATTTACAACAATGTTTTTGAGGAAATATGCTGGAGAGCCTTGCAGGAGATGGATTGCAACAGCAATTTTACTGGAGAACCCAATAAAGGATGGATGTCCTGTGTTTTATTCCATTAGCTAAATTATTGATCAAAAAGGAAGTAAAGAGTGTTTTATAAATAGAGGTGCTCCTCCCAGAACATGCAGTTCCTAACATGCAGCATTTAAAGTCAAGTGAAGGTTGCTTGGGTCAAGTTGGACCACAGTGAGGATTGTGCTTCTATGACCATGGCTGACTCACACCTAGCTGGATATGTGACACTGATTTCATATGAAAGGATGATCGTCCATAAGTATACTTTGAGGAGTTAAGAATAGTGTTTGGAAAGTTACCTGTTCCAGGAAGATTACTAGCTGACCACTTGGTTGAGAGAGGGAAATGAATTGGGGCACAATTCAGTCTTGTGAAAATGTATCACACAGGCCATTTAAGGAACATTTCTATACCCCTGCTTTTCCAGTTCTTCCTTCCTCCCTAGATCCAAAAGGATATATTAAAGAGGAAGCACACATTTGGGATACACCTTCATTACTGAAACCAACTAAATCTATCACCCTGCTGAATATTCTCTTCCCAATATGTTGCAATAGTAGAAAATAACACACAAACAGCTATTTTTTGTGGTAACATAATTGATTTCAACCCCTGATGACCTTGATCTAGAAGGAAGGAAACCCACAGGACCAGAAAGCTTAATTTTGAGAGATGCTGATCATCCCACCACTTATACAGGCTCCAATAGACAGATTAAATTATGTGAGCCCAGAAAGGAGGTAAGGAGACATGCAATGCTTTGTTTTCCTTTAATGAAGATGAAGCTTTCTTTTGCCCCCCCCCCCCAGTTGTGGGATATCTCTATTGTTCTCCAATTTTGCAAACAAGCATAAAACCTTAGAAGAACAACCAAAATGTTCAGTTTGCCCAGATGTTTAATAAATAATACAAGAAGTGGCTCAGAGGTACTTGCAGGGGATTCTCAAGTACCTCTGGCCTTACTGTAATCAACTGTCCTAGTATTAGAAATACACATCTTTACGGCAGGAATCTTTCTCATGACTAACAGCCAGTTATATGTGGTTTTGCCTCCTGTGAATACTTGCCCACATTGTTCTGCACTTTGGTATAAAAGCAAGAGTATTTGTTGCTATCAATTCTACATTAACATTTCATTCAAAAAGCAAGGAGGTAGAATTCAACCTCCTTCCAACAAACAAACAAAAAACAAAATTAAAAAACCCTCCTGAACTTCATTTTCAGATGCATTCGCAAATTAACTACTCAATTTATTAAGTATCCATGTACAAGATGGTCACATAGAAGATTTCAAGCCTTCCTCTCAAGATTAACAGGTAAATGGTTGAGGATGCATTAATCTGAAGCTTGTTAATGTCAATACATCTGCTGAGTTCATGCAACCTAAATGGCTACAAGATGGATAGGGACAGTCTCCCTTTTGCAATAGCTTTTCACTATGCCAATACACGGTGGACGCTCATTGTATCACGACTACACCATTTGAATTTCTTTCTTTGAAATACTGTAGTTTATTGGGAAATCTCATTACCTTATCCTTAAGCACTTATTTTACTCATTATGATAAACTGTTTAGCACCATGTTTGTTGAGAAAATCAACAAGCATGTTAGAAATGTTTGGGAAGAGCAGCTGGAAAGATCAGCACCTTGATAGTCAAGGAAGGGTTGCTGCACCAGCTATTTCTTATCTGATCCCCAACTCTTCATAACTCAGTAAAACAGAAAAATGTGCTTGAAATGGCCATAGCCCCCTCCACAAAATTACAAGGAAAAATTGCACTAATCTTACAACTCTGCCATCAAGCAAGAGAATGGGAATAACCTGTCAATGCTCCAGCTGCAGCAGATCTGCAATCTTGTATATACTCAACCCTGCAAATTTTGTAAGCGTAGGACAAAAAAGTGATTTAACAGTGTTAAGGGCAGTTGTGAACACAATGATAACTTAATATGTGGTAAATGTCCCCACCCCACCCCACTGTGTGCAAGGCAAAACGCTGCTATCTGAGGGGCCTATTTAAGACACATGCAACAATGCACACACACAGATCAACATGATCCGACCCCCTGTAAACAAATGCTTCTGACTATGCTTTTGATGATGAAATGCGTCTGGATTATATGTAGGGTTAAAATCCGTGGACAAGACAGGACCTTCCTTTTGAATCATTGTTGAGAACCACAGAGGCAGAACCGGCTGCCTAATTATTTTTAGTTCCCATCAAATACTGACCCGCAAAGAATGACACAGCAAACGCTAAACATCATAGACAATGAGAAAAGACCTATTCCCAAGGGGAACAAACAGAAAGGCCACTGAAGGAATCTGTCCTGAAGCATAAAATGAAATTCTTGTTTCTGAGCTTCAAAGCCTAAAACAGACCTCTGCTCAAAATGTTAACTTCTCTTTGTCAGGAGACCAAACTTCTGATATTCTCCCTAGAGGGCAGTGGTTATCTGAGTCATTCCCAGAGTAATTACTAAGTACCGTAAGGACAGGTTTGCTTTTGATCTTTCCTGCTCCTCTATTTACCTCTATTTTTCTTGTCTCCCTTCCACTACAAATCAGTTGACAGTTTTCAGACAGAGATGTGAGTCATCATAAGCACCCACTGATTCAGTAGTTCCTTCCAACTGAGTATGTTGGCAATTCATAACCGTCTGCCCAGGTGCAACAATGCAACCAAGTTAGCAAGAAGAGTCTGCATCACTAAGCCACTTGCTCAACACTGAAGGAAGTCCAAATAAGATGGCTTCCAATGTGAATGTAATATGTTTGCTATGGAGAAAGAGAACAAGTGCCACACTCCACAAATTGCAAGATGAAGCATTATCTTTCTGTAGACTATCCCCCTTACTTTGATAGTTAAATACGGCATACTACAACCTGATGTCATCTCCAATAAGCCTCTCAAAAGCAAACTCTCCATTTAATGCATCTGCTGGATAAACATTTCATACAGATTAATAACAGCAAAGGGCTTAAGCTGAAATTACTTCTGTCATGACCTAACTGGTTTCTAGCCACCAGGGCCCTCATTTAGCATGAATTTTGCCCTTCTATAAAGTTTGAAGCCCTTCTATAACCAGGCAGAGACGTTGCTTTTTTTAAAGTCCCAAGGCAGAGGCATCAGCCTGCTGTTCCCCTCCTACAACACATCACACAGTGATTCTGCCAGATATATAAATGGTGGCAATGCTTTTTCTGCTTAAGAGCAAAGCAAGAGATTCTGGCATCATGTTAAATATATTTATAGGACATCTGCACTTTGAAAAAGAGGAGATACGGGGTGGGGGAGAAGAGAGTGAAGAGGTGAGGTTTAACACATCAGTCATTCAGGAGATAAAAGAAATCTTCTGATAGCAGCACTTGAGCAGTCAGCTGTGCTGAGTAGACCTTGTCCGAGATCAACTGCATGCCAACTTGGTTCCAGAAGTGTGTCTGAAAGCTTCTCTCCAGTTAATATCTGTTATGTGGATAATTCTTTTGCCCTGGGATTGGCAGATAATTTAAATATCGCAGTTTAAATGAGTCCTGGTGAGAAAAGACAAGGAAGCTATTTGTTACCCATATGTTTATAAATAAAATTCTGACAAAATCTAAAGCACCTCTATACAGCTGCTTTACTTGTACAGGCAGGATTGCAACTATTCCAGAGAGTATATACTGTGCAAGCCCCACTGAACACAGTAAGTTTATTTATGTGTAAACCAGAGCACCACTTGCTAAGTACCAGCAGTATTTTTACAAATGACTCCTTGAACTGAAAAACAAATAGTTACCCCAGGTTCAGAAAGTCATTATATGTCTTTTAAGCTTGCAATGTTGATCTTTTTTCCTTCAGATGGTAAGCTGAACAAACCTTACATGTGATAAAGTAAGCAAATGATTGGAAGTACTGGCAACAGTATAGCCTTATGATCTTATTGGGGCCTGCCATTAAGGGACCACCCTCAATGTAAGGATCAGAAAGGCTTCCAAGGCTGCTCTTAACCACTTTACCATTTATGACTCATGCCTCTTGACTATGCACCCTACCTATTCCCTTCAAGGCCTCTTCTATATTTACCTGTGCAAGTGTGAGGTACAGTGTAGTACTATTTATCTGGAGATGTACGTATATGTTCTGGATGGGGAGCAATTTGATTCTGCTTGAGTAGCTGGATCATTCAGGAAGTCCCAGATAAGAATGGTGTCATCATGCGAGCTGCTTACAATTTGAAATTCATCGAACTGGAGACGGAAAACTCTGCCAGAGTGTTCCTGAATGGGAGAAGCAAGAATCCAAATTCAGACTTTAATCCCCAAGAGTTACTGAAGGCTTTATCAGGTAAGTCATATTTTATATTTATCCTGCTTAGAACATGTGTTAAAAGATTGGTCAGCAGTCGGCCTATGCATTGGCTATTTCCATCTTCAGCAATTTTTTTCCTATGCTTCTATGAGTAACTCAAAAAACTAGAAGCATGGCTGCCATGTCTACATGGCACAGAATCCATTTGTTTCCTTTGAATTTTGATATGTTGATAATTTCTGTTTCTACATCCATGTGTCTATATGCATATGTTAGCAAATTTCCAACCCACAGATATTTAAGGTAAAAAAATAACACATAGACAATCTTCAGAAGCCTCAGAAACCTGGGGGGGGGGGCTTGTAATAGATATAGTGAAAGACATTATACTATATCTACTATGAAAGGCCATTTTCACAGGTTCTTCCCATTACCAAGACCACAATGTTCACAATCATTCTTTTAGCAGCACTGTTCTTCAGCATTTTGGGAACAGACTATATTAGCAAGAATTTGAGACACAATAGATAATTTCCATATTTAACTTCCATGTTTACTGAAATCTTGGAAATTGGCTATTCTAATTGCAGAAAAGTATATGGTTTTAGATTGGAAATACAGAACTAACTAAAAATATACAAGGAAATATTCAAGAGGCTGTTTTTCAAATTAAACAAACGAAAAGATATAACATGTAAATTCAAAAACATATTGATTCATATTCAGAGACTTGAAAGGACAGGTTACTTACCTGTAACTGTAGTTTTTTGAGTCAATACACATTAATGGGGTTCTCCTACAGCTGCACAGACATTCTTGGAATCTTTCAGAAAAACTGTTAGCCCCACCCTCACACATAGCACATGCTCATCCACTGAATGGTTACCTCTCAGTTCTCATGTCTGCCACTGAGAAATACACAATGCATGACAGACAAAGGGGAAGTTGTGCAGGTTGTGTGAAAGCACAGATGACCACTCAAAGCACCACAGTTACAGGTAAGTAATCTGTCCTTCATGGTTTCTGTGATTCACACTAATGAGTGACTACCAAACTCATTTACTGGCCAGTGGGACGTCACAACAACAATGAAGATATTACTGCTTAACTCAACATCACATCTAGCTTAACTCTGACATCTAGTTTGTAATGCTTAAAAAATATCATGAGCTGGGATCAGGAAGCTGCTTTACAAATCTCTGTCATCTGAATTCCTTTCAAGAAGATTGGGGAGGCAGCAAGGACCCTAGTAGAAAGTTCCTTTAAGGACTAGGACAATGGCTTCCTTGCCAATTGGTAAGACAAGGTAATAACATTTACCAGCCACTTGGATATTCTTTGGGAGGATAGTTGGCTGTCCTGTTCTTTGCCTTGGTAACAAATGAACAATATTTTAGTTTTCTGTAGTTTTCCAAAATGACTTTGTCCTTGACACATAAACAGCTAAGGCTCTGAGGACATCTAAGAAATGCAAGGATCCATAAATGGAGATGGGGAAAAAGCCAGAAGCACCAAAGGCTGGTTAATATGGAAATCTGTTACAACTTCACCACTAGCTGTGCTGGCCAGGATTTCTGGGAGCTGCAGGCCAAAAACATGGGAACCCAAGACCAGGACCCAGAACTCTAGATGGTTGCTTGGAATCATAGTCTGATGTCGAGGATCTTGATGTCGAGCCTGAACGCTCCCAGGCCATATGCCTACAAGGTTGCAGAAATTTTGAAATGGATCGCCTCCATTTATCATGCTGAGTCCATTGGCGATCCTAAAGTGGGAGACTTGACATCAATCCACAGTATGTGGCTGAGTGTGCAATTCCTTGTGCCTTTTGGAAATTGAGATAGGGCGATGCATATGACCATTCTGCACCCATATAAAACTGGGGAGAAAACCAATTCTCCCCATTGAGAATTGCCCATAAGGGAAAAGGGGCATCCTTTTACCTTATGGGTTTCCTGATACCAAGGGTTAAGGTGACTCCAATTCCGATGATGATCCTGAGTGGGAAGTAGTACAGTGGGGTCTTGACTTACGAATGGCCCGAGTTACGAACATTTTGACTTACGAACCGCTCTCATAGGAAAATATTGACTTGACTTACGTACTTAGATTTGAGTTACAAACTGAAAAAAAAACCATGTGGGAGGCAAGGAAAGTGCAAAATTTGAACTTTCAGTTAACTGTTGGCCAGTGAAAAGGGTGCCTGTCTGCTTCCTCACTCCTCCCAGCATTTAGAGAGTGGACTGGGAGACAGTCTTCAGACTGCCTGGTACTGTACTGCCTGGACTGTATTTTCCCTGCCTTCCCTGAACCTTTCTTGACCTAAGAAAAAAAGAAACAAAATATCCCCCTCTAGTGGTCGAAGGCGGAATAGCAGCTTCCCATTAGTTTCTATGGATGGAAAAGAGCAGATACGGATCAAATGGTTTTCAATGCATTCCTATGGGAAATGCAGATTTGACCTGTGAACTTTTTGACTTGTGAATCGCCTTCCAATACGGATTAAGTTCGCAAGTCAAGACCCCACTGGTAACTTGTTTTGAATATCCCACTCTCCTTTCCATTATCTTTCAAATGCAGGCTCACTCTCTGACAATCCACACTGATGTCTGTGTCAGAGGTGGGGAGACACGAGGAGACAGATATGGAGCTCTGTCTTCCTCTGACACTGAGGAAGTTCATCCTGCTCTTTGTTTTGTGAGGCAGATGACGAGTTGGACGCTATACTATTACAAATGATAGTTTTCTTTTTTTCTTTTGACTTTTTTGTCTGATGTCAGTCTCAGAGAGGTCTGTTCCTCTTCTTTGATACTGATGGTGATGGTTTTAAAATAGATGGTATTGAAACAGGTTCTTTCGATGGTGATTACTGTTTTTTTTTATGCTTGTGGAACCGATTCTTCCTGGGCATTTAGATTCAAGTCAATTTGAATAGACTCTATGACTACTACTGTACCTTAGAAAGTTTTACAAATCATAACTGCTGATGTCAAAGTCTGCTTTGAGATCATGTCAACTGCCTGAAGAGATCTTAGCCAAAGACATCGCTTAAGTCGTGACTGTCTGTTTCTTATGGTAACTGTGGTGACTTTTTTTTTTTTTTTTTTTTACAAATTTGACATGATGTCCCTTCCCTGCATTTGATGTCTCTCCTCTAAGCAATAGAGACATTTGGAGTTTCCATTTGTGAGATGGATTTTATTTGTACAAATGACACACTTCTTCAAAGGGACTGTAGAGACCATGAATAGTGGGAACAAAATTTATGACAAATATACATTTTTTAAAGATTTAACAGAAACAAGAGGCTAACTGAAGAGGAATATTGAAAGAGAGGTAAGATTGTAGAACGATGTACAGATTCTATCCTAGAATATGCTCTGGATGACCACTGAGGTGTTGCTTTGGTGGCAGTCAGAATGGAACTGAGAGGTAATCACTGGGTTAAGGGGCATGAGCTATATATGAGGGTGCAGCTAACAGCTTTATGGACTCTGCAAGATTCTGAGAATGTCTGCACAGGCACAGGAAAACTGTATTAGGGTGATCACACAGATTACAAGAAATAACAAATGAAAGACAAGGTACGTAAAGGTTAGCATTGCCTCTGTACTCTATTGCTTAACACTCCATAGACACCCAGCTAGCTGCTGCTGTAATAGTATGCTGGACTAGGTAGAGCCTTGGTCTGATCCAGCCAAGCATTTATTTCTTATTAATCTGTAACCAGTATATGTTACACAGATCTTTCCTCTACTGAAAATTAAACATCAAACCACACAGTATATGCTGTGTTCATTGCACACCCAGATTCAGTTTCAGTCACAGAAGAGAAGCAGAAACAGCACACAAGGTATCTTACCAGCTGGGCAAGCATCTCAAACTTAAAATATTGCTGCCCACCCTTTCTGGAGAAGGGTATGAGACAGCTTTAATGAGGCAGTAAAAACGTTAGGTTTGTTTACATTGGCAGGTTAGCCATGAGCTGCAGGGTTCATAGCCCAGTCTCAGCTGAAGTGTGAACAGATTCCCTCAGAGGCAATGGACACAGACTACCTTTGCATCTCATTAATGCTCAATGAATTCTACACTGCTTCCCATATTTCGCCCTGTAGGATCAGAAACAAGATAAACTTTTTTTTACTTCACATTCTCTATGATTAAAGAAAACTATGTTTTAAGCCAGAGAGTTCCAGAAAAGCCAGAGAGTTCCAGAAAAATATCTACTTCTGCTTCATTGATTATGCAAAAGCCTTTGACTGTGTGGACCACAACAAACTATGGCAAGTTCTTAAAGAAATGGGAGTGCCTGGCCACCTTATCTATCTACTGAGAAACCTATATATGGGACAGGAAGCAAGAGTTAGAACTGGACATGGAACTGATTGGTTCAAAATTGGGAAAGGAGTACGACAAGGCTGTATATTGTCCCCCAGCTTATTCAACTTATATGCAGAATACATCATGTGGAATGCTGGACTGGAGGAATCCCAAGCCGGAATTAAGATTGCCGGAAGAAATATCAACAACCTCTGATATGCAGATGACACCACTCTGATGGCAGAAAGTGAGGAGGAATTAAAGAACCTTGTAATGAGGGTGAAAGAGGAGAGTGCAAAAAACGGTCTGAAACTCAACATCAAAAAAACTAAGATCATGGCCACTGGTCCCATCACCTCCTGGGAAATAGAAGGGGAAGATATGGAGGCAGTGACAGATTTTATTTTCCTGGGCTCCATGATCACTGCAGATGGAGACAGCAGCCACGAAATTAAAAGACGCCTGCTTCTTGGGAGGAAAGCGATGACAAATCTTGACAGCATCTTAAAAAGCAGAGACATCACCTTGCCAACAAAAGTCCGAATAGTCAAAGCTATGGTCTTTCCTGTCGTGATGTATGGAAGTGAGAGCTGGACCATAAAGAAAGCAGACCGCCAAAGAACTGATGCCTTTGAATTGTGGTGCTGGAGGAGACTCTTGAAAATCCCCTGGACTGCAAGGAGAATAAACCTATCAATTCTAAAGGAAATCAACCCTGAGTGCTCACTGGAAGGACAGATCCTGAAGCCGAGGCTCCAGTACTTTGGCCATCTCATGAGAAGAAAAGACTCCCTGGAAAAGACCCTGATGTTGGGAAAGTGTGATGGCAAGAGGAGAAGGGGACAACCGAGGATGAGATGGCTGGACAGTGTCTGCGAAGCAACCAACATGAATTTGACACAACTCCGGGAGGCAGTAGAAGATAGGAGGGCCTGGCGTGCTCTGGTCCATGGGGTCACGAAGAGTCGAACACGACTAAACGACTAAATGAGAACGATGTTTTATGATATAAGACAGTAGCTGTTGAGTTAGCCTGCACTGCACTGAGAAAAAAACAGGTCTGTGTCTTATAACAATTTATATGTAGGGCCTGGAGACCGTAAGCCCAAACATTCTCTTTTCAACTATAGATAAACTCTCTTTTCAGTATAGAGGTTACTGTCAACTGCCCGATGCCATCATTTCTGGTTTTGCTTGTTCTCATTTTCCGGAGTCTTTTAAAATATGTGCTAATAAATGCTAAAGAAATCCAAGCTGGTCAATATTATGTTCTCTCTCATTTGTATAGGACAATACTATTAAAAAGTCCTTCACAAAATGATTCTTGCAGTACAGCCAAACTGCGTTCTAAACCTTTGTGAACTCCATCCTTAAACCTAACTTCCAGTGAGCCTGGAGGGGCACATTATTTTGTGACTATTATTCACCAGATCAGATGAGATTTCAGTATACGGTAGGAGCTGAATACTCGTAACCCTCCCTCCCATCTCAAATTGAGTGGCTGATCCCTCTTACCACAAGAGTGCGCAGACATAGGGTTCCAGCAGGGGCACGAGGATCCAAAGCAGCCACCAGATCCCACACTTTAATCTTCCTGATAGCAAGAAAGAAAATAAAGAACAAGTATTCATTAAAGAGAAAACCTACACACTTTTTCAGAGATGGGAAACTTCTGACCCTCCAGATATTTTGGCCAAACCTTTCCTAACCATCAGAAGGTAGATGGGCTGAGAGGAGTTGGAAGTCAAAACATTTAGACATTCAAAGGTTCCTCAGCCCAGCACTGGTTGAAATCAAAACAAATGAGCCACTGAACAAAATTTAAATGATGAACAAATTTTATGAGGGTGGGGGAGAGAAGCTTTTGTAACTTGGTGATCCATTCTTGCTCATCTTGGGGTAGATGATCTACAAAAGACAATTCTCTTCTCCTTGCTCACCACAATCCAATAGCAAATCAAGATGCTCTAGATGGTGCTCTAGAAGGAAGAGTTCTAACTGTCTAGATGAAATGCAAGCCCTATTCAAGCATTAGTAGAACACATTTTGTGACCATGCTTGAAGGGAGTGCCTGCCTCCTGCTTCCCTTGGTGTTCCATTTTTCACACTATCAGTAGCCAGTCTAAACAGGAACTGTTCCTGCTCATATGTAGGTCTACTTATTTTAAACCATTTTAAAAAACATTTTTACACATTTGTTTTTAATGTGTTCTTCATAGTGTTTTTAAATAGCAACCACTGTATGATTTTAGTTAACTGTATGCTGACTTGAGACCCCAATAGGGAGAAATGCAACACAGTGCAATGCTATGCTAGGCTATGCAATGGAACACAATTTTAGACTTTCTAGGCCTACATGAGCAGGAATCTCTCTTCTTCACACTGGGAACTGAAAATGTGACAACAGAAAAGCCACGTGGGTCAGGAGAGATGCTCCACAATAAGCTTGTTTAATTATGCCCGGATAGAGCTCCAGTTTTTTCAAGGGAGGGTGGATGTGGTATAATGCAGTGGTCCCTAACCTTGGGCCTCTAGATGTTCTTGGACTTCAGCTCCCAGAAATCCTGGCCAGCAGAGGTGGTGGTGAAGGCTTCTGGGAGTTGTAGTCCAAGAACATCTGGAGGCCCAAGGTTGGGGACCACTGGTATAATGAATGCTGTCTGAGAGTTGGAACTGGTCTACAGCAATGCAACTACATGACTAACTGGTCCCTAATATGAAATTGTGATGTACCATTCGACAGCAGCAGGTTTTAGTGATATATAATTTTGGAAGACAACTTACAGCAGAATGGCAAGATAGTAAGTCACTTGCTATGACAACTGATTCTGGGCCAGGGAACCCTAATAAAGCTGAATCAGGAATTCAGAAGCAGTTTTGGTAGCGAGCCTTTCATGGTCACAAAAACTCCAGATAAGCAAGAAGACATACAAAACCAACCAAAAGATCTAAAATCAAAGAAGAGATGCCAAAGAAAGGGTTATCAGATCGCAGCCAGGAGGCTCTATGAAGCTGAAGAGGGTCCTAGCAGTCTAAGCTATTCAGAGCATTGCAGTCTGCACTAGACAGTGAGGATTGTAGGAGAAAGAGAGTGTTGGATTTGTCACAGGAAAGGTTTGGTAGTTTTCTGATGTTCAGGATAGACGTCACTTTGGGTGTACAGAAATGAAACTAGGCATTTGTACTTCAGAAGTAAATCCTCACCCATCATAGGCTCCACTGACTATCCTCTTGCTATCAAAACGAATGCATCTCACCAGCTCCTCGTGGCCTTCCAAGACCCTCAAGCATGCCCCACACTCAATGTCCCATAACCTGGGGAAATACAAGATAAGCAATCATTGTTACGTATTTGTTTTAAAATCCTATACTAGAAATACAGAATATGAATTGTACTTGCCTATTTAAGCTCGAAGTATTTCATATTTGATTCAGAAAACTACAGTTTTTCATGTCAAACCCTACCATTTTTCATTTCTAACAAATCTAGGAGTCACTGTAATATCCCTGAATCATTGCCTGAATCTTGTTAGGGTTATATGGGGGAGCAAGAAAGTACATCTAAAATGGTAACAAAGAATCCCCATGAACATGAAGAGATGCTGCCTGTTCCAGACAAGACTACATCTTTGTCAGAAGCTAATTTTGCTACTGAGGGAAGATTCATGTGGTTGTAGGAAATGCCCCCGACCCGTTTTAGAGGGAACATCTGTAATGTTAGCTTGTTAGAGGAAACCAGCCACTATCAACCATGTCTGGCTTGACTGGTTACCATAACTCAATCTACGTGAGACCACCTGGAAAATGTTTAGATGCTTCAGCTATGCAGAAACCAGCCTTGACTGTGGTTGGAACAGAGAACAAGACATATGTTGCACCAATTCTAGCCCAGATGAAGATGCTTGTTGTATAAATCCCCAATCAGACTAGGCTCATTGTGTCTTAGCATCTAATATCCATCAATCATAATACAAAACAAAATGTACATGTTGCCAACATAACCTTTCCTCAACAAAAACAAAAGCTGGTCAGTAACAAAGATTTGTAGTTGGAATCTGCAAGATGTTTGCAAGGTTGCCCCAGGGGAACAGGTGGTATTATACACTTTATGACCTACGGATAAAAAGACAGTTGTTACACATTTTATGACCCATGAAGCACACTGCTGTGTAACTTGGAAAAACTGGCTTCCATGGTTTTGTGAACGATGAATCATCTTTATGTCATTTCTGCTTTCCAAGTTGAAGATCAGTGAGAAATACCAATCACTTTAATTCAGGGGTTGTGCTGAACATTCTTATAAAATATATATTCACTCTGTTCATGAAGGGTTGGAAAAGGTGAAAAATATATGGGTATCTGCTGGGTGTGTGAATTTCTCTAAACTTTCTGATCATTTTTTATAAAGGGGACTGAGAAAGTGGATAGAGGGAAGCTATTTCCCCTCTCATGCAATATCAGAACCAGGGGACATCCACTCAAATTGAGTGTTGGGAGAGTGAGAACAGACGAAAAATAATATTTCTTTACCCAGCATGTTGTTAGTCTGTGGAACTCCTTGCCACAGAATGTGGTGATGGCATCTGGCCTAGATGCCTTTAAAAGGGGACTGGACAGATTTCTGAAGGAAAAGTCCATCGCAGGTTACAAGCCTTGATGGGGATGTATAATCTCCAGGTTTAAAAGGAAGGGACCTCAAAATGCCAGATGCAGGGGAGGGGTATCAGGATATAGGTATTTGGTCGCCTTGTTCCCAGAGGCATCTGATGGGGCCACTGTGAAGACACAGGGAGCTGGACTATATGGGCCCTTGGCCTGATCCAGCAGGGCTCTTGTGTTTTTCTGGAGAGGTGTACTGTGGCGTTCACCCTTATTATGTTAAATAGTCATGCATTATTCATGTTGTAGGCTAATGTTTTTGAGAGTCAGAGCTGAGAGAGAGAGAGAGAACAAGGCGGAGCCTGAGAATGAAGAGTCAGTCAGAGTCAGAGAGTGAGATGAGAGTGGAGTGAGAGAGAGAGTGATATTTGGGAGATCTGAGGTGTGATTAGTCAGAAGAGTGTATAATAATTGTAAGATCAAATAGAAGATTGTTATTGATGACTGATAAACCTGAAGATACATATGAATTATTACCAGAACATCCATAATCAATAAACCTGTTTTATTTAAAATACAGTGATGAATGGACCTTCATCTTTCTTTAGAAAAGTATGTTGATTTAGTGATCAACTGGTGACAGCGTGTGAAGAGGAGTTTGGTTTGCCTTCATGTGCTCTGTGGTTGGAAGATAACCAGGGGTAACTAGGGGCAAAGGCAATATGTACTACAATTTACTGGTCTGTGAGTGACTGGTGGTGCTTTTCTGTATTTGACACCTTTTTTTCCTTGAAATAAATGTTACTATTGTACAAAGCCAATGACAGCAAGTTCTCCTGATACAGGTCATTTTATCTGCAATGCATTTAAGGAAAGGTGCTACATTGTGAGATGATATAACGTCCCTCATGGTGATGTGATATAGCATCCTTTTGACTGTTTACTGCAGAGACCTTTGCCCTTATGTCTATATGTGTGGGGCTCTTTATAAAAATGGAATTCAGTAAAGTATCTAGCAACCTCAAAGGCCAAAATGTAAACATTTTTTTCCTTTGACAACCCTGCCATTCATGGAAAGCCTATCCACCAAAAACAAAACAAAAACAACAACAAAAACCCCACTATGGTAACACTGAATTTTTGGAACCCACTCACCACAGAGGCTGCTCCAAGGTTACATTATGATACAGTTTTCAGTACTGGACAAAAGCATGTTCTTCTTCTCTCAGGCCTTTAACTTTACACATTTTTAATGCTCACTGGTTTTGTTCTATGTTGCTGCATTCCCATCTAGTTATTATGCATGTTTCTTCTTACTTATTGAATTAGTATTGGTTCTACACATTGCACACCGCCTTGAACAATCTCTGTTTACACTTTAAAACAAATTTAAAAATCAATTTTATGTTTAAAATAAATACTACATTATTAAGCTTATTTTCAGTACTAAGATAGTTTGCTATCCATATTTTTGACTAGGGTACTTAAATGTTCTTTCTTAGCCAAGGGGTAATGTTAAAGTTACCCCAGTGTAATTTAGAGAATTGTGCTAAATTCTTATCAAATACAGAAGTAGTGGCAATTGGACATGCAGCATAGTGGGCAGGTGCACTGAGCACTCCCATCCATTAATGCTTGTCCTTGACGTTGCGTATGCCCAAACCACATTTCTTCCACAGGCATTTACTTCTAGGCTTGGAACCCCACCAAAAGAAAATCAAGTGGAATTAAATGGTCAAAGGGATGGGAGACAGAAACCTAGGCAGGTGGTAGATTTACTTTCCCTGAACCCCTTGATCCATGTTGCATTTTAAATATGGCTGCCCCATATGTATTTAGTAACAAAATAACTCTTTAACACATGCACCAGTTCCTTTGGCCCATAGATAGCAATGTTTGTAAAAAACAGAGAATGCTGTTTCTCAACCTATTAAGGTACTTTTATATTACACTGATGAGGCAGTGGCCAGTAAGGTGCACTATATCCTCACTTTTCCATGCTGGAAAGTGTTTGGGTAAGAGTTGCTGATATCAGGGGTCTCCAAACCCCAGTCCATGGCCCAGTGACACTCCATGGGCTTCGCAGGACCGGGCTGCAGAGACAGATCCCCCGCCACATGCACGACAGGCGTGGTGTGCTCGTGGGTGGGCACCCCACTCACCCGTGAGTGCACCACGCCCATCTGCGAACATGCCACACCCACCCCACAAGCATGGGAGGGTGCCTGCGCTCCCTACACACAAGGATCCCCCCCCCAACGGTCTGCAGTTCTGAAAAGGTTTGGGACCACTGGCTTATATGGTGCAGGAAAATTGTAACAGTATCACTGAACAAACTACTTCCATCAAAAGTGACACTAGAAGGGTAATTTGTGAAGCCAACCTAAGCGGCATCAATATTTTTTAGATGCCAATGACTTCATAATAACTTACGAATAGCCCTGTGCCTTGTTCATTATAAGTTTCTCATTATAAAATTACAAAATCAAGAACCATATCTTCTAGATACTTTTCACACTTGGCCAAATATGCAGAATTTTAGAAGATTCCAGTTCACTCCACTTCAGTAGATTCTGAAGTTTTAAATCTTTGTAATGCTAAGTTATCAATGGCTCTACAGAATAGTGAAGTCAGCATGCAGCCTTTAAATGTAGAGTTTTCAATCTACATTTGAAATAGAAGAGAAGGATGACAGAAACGTTCACTTCAAGTTTTGAATACCAAATCTAGGAAACATGCAGGCCAACTATGCACCCAACCTGGATTCTGCAGAGATACACTGCTAACTGCTGCAAAATTCCAGCACAAGATTTTTTTTCTATGTAAGCATAAAAGTAATTGTATTCCTCTTGGAATTTATTACCATATTGACATTTATAGTTGCTTTTCCAAGCTCTGCAATATTTAACTGTTTCCTCCTTTGATTGTTGTTGAGATCGGTGCTCCCCAACGTTAAGACTATAGGTCTGTCTTGCACATTTGTTTTGCTTTTGACTGAAATGACAGAGAGACTCCCTTCCTGGCTGAAAGTTTGTGCCATTAACTAAATTCCTAGTGGTTGATCTTCTCTGTCTTTTGTTGACTCATACAATGAAGCCATCACAACCCTTCCCAATAAAAAGGATGTCACTATTTACGAATCCGTTGATCTTTACAAGGCATTAAATAGAATGGCATTAAACAGAATGCAACTGGTGAGTGAAGGTGATAATTGGTTAATGTCTTTAACTTTCCCATTCAGATTCCCCATGTCTCTCATTTAAATTGTCTACTATAGCTCTCTGATCTGTTTGTTTTCATTACTCATGTTACTGCAATTACCTTCAGTAACTAGCTTTCTCTAAAAGCTACACTAGTTAATTAGCCTCTAAAGTTCCTTAATGAAAGCATTTGTTTTTCTGTTGCCATATATTTATTTGAGCAGTCAGTGGTTTGGTGTATTTGACCTTGAATCCAGAGAATTGTACACAAAAGAGGAAAGAGTAATATTAACTGGAGTGACTGCTGTTGATCCACTTGAAAGAAATCCTTTACCAATTTTGCAGATTCACTAACTGTTTACCATGTTTTGCTGTTAGTTTCTTAAATCAATCTTAACCAATGATTGAAACTAGGATATCAAGACATTTTCATGAAGGCTGCTGCAGCTGACCAGAAGAAGGTTTTAACCGAAGGGTATAATGTTTGGACACTATACTTCCTGAAGGAAAGAACATAATATAGCTTTTAAGCAAAAACAATGTTTACACTAACAAGAAGACTGGACAGGAGAGCAATTTGTAGGACTAGAGGTAGGTCACCATCATAGAGTTCCTTTTAAAACCATGAAGACTGCTTATCAATCATAAGGATGGTCTTCGGAAGCCACAGCTTCCAATTACTTTTGTCAGACTTCCTCTCCTAAGGACATTCAAATCCCATGTTTTACATAACCTTCTGCCCACTGTGTCATGGTCCTGTGTCATCATCCCTAACTTCATGCATTAGGCTTGCAATTCAGTTCTAGGATGAGCCTCTCCCTGATATACTTGGTTTTTTTCATACAACCTTCTAAAATGCAAAACAATGTTTAGCAGTGTCCTCTATCTACATTGTTGTTGTTTAGTCATTTAGTCGTGTCCAATCTTCGTGACCCCATGGACCAGAGCACGCCAGGCCCTCCTGTCTTCCACTGACTCCTGGAGTTGGGTCAAATTCATGGTGGTTACTTCGATGACATGGTCCAACCATCTCGTCCTCTGTTGTCCCCTTCTCCTCTTGCCTTCACATTTTCCCAACATCAGGGGCTTTTCCAGAGAGTCTTCTCTTCTCATGAGATGGCCAAAGTATTGGAGCCTCAGCTTCAGGATCTGTCCTTCCAGTGAGCACTCAGGGTTGATTTCCTTTAGAATTGATAGGTTTGTTCTCCTTGCAGTCCAGGGGATTCTCAAGAGTCTCCTCCAGCACCACAATTCAAAGGCATCAGTTCTTTGGCGGTCTGCTTTCTTTATGGTCCAGCTCTCACTTCCATACGTCACGACAGGAAAGACCATAGCTTTGACTATTCGGACTTTTGTTGGCAAGGTGATGTTTCTGCTTTTTAAGATGCTGTCAAGATTTGTCATCGCTTTCCTCCCAAGAAGCAGGCGTCTTTTAATTTCGAGACTGCTGTCTCCATCTGCAGTGATCATGGAGCCCAGGAAAATAAAATCTGTCACTGCCTCCATATCTTCCCCTTCTATTTCCCAGGAGGTGATGGGACCAGTGGCCATGATCTTAGTTTTTTTGATGTTGAGTTTCAGACCGTTTTTTGCACTCTCCTCTTTCACCCTCATTACAAGGTTCTTTAATTCCTCCTCACTTTCTGCCATCAGAGTGGTATAATCTGCATATCGGAGGTTGTTGATATTTCTTCCAGGAGTCTTAATTCTATCTGCATTACAGTGGTTGAATTCCAGTAGTAAGTCACAAGTAGGGTAGGAGCACTGTATTCATAAAAGGTATGAAATTCCCACTGATTTATTGGGCTTATTCTATTTGAGAGTTACTGCTGGATTTCAGCTAATCTTAGTTTAATTAAATGGTTGGAAAGCATTGTGTATCACAATTACACCCAATACATTTAACAGTAGCCCAATACTCTTTCCCTCTTTTGAGTAACAGGAGAGTAGACCAGAGAAGCTGAAGTATGGACATGATGAACATGGAAAGGTTTAAATACACACACATATGCAGACATACAAACCATGTGACTTATGTAACAAATGGCTATTTGGACACCAATTCCACACATTTGTGTACCATATACACTTTGGTCCAAAAGGACCATGTTGCTTGCTGTGTGATCCAGGCATGTGCTGTGCTTCTCACCTGATGGTATTATCTGATGAACCACTGACTACAAGTCTGTCTCTGTACTGTAGACATGCAATGCCTCGTTTGTGGCCATTTAAGGTGCGCACAAACTCACAGGTACTTGTGTTCCACACCTGAACAAAAGGAAAACCAAAGGAAATTGATTATTCTGGAAGTAACACACATAAATTTGTATGAAAAAGCTATATATACTTAATGAGAGTTAACGGTGTCTTGAATATTGGTTTGGGACTGGGGAGACCACAGATCAAATTCCACTTGGCCATTAAGCTCACTGGTTGATGATGGCCCTGTCATTCTTTCACAACCTATCTTACATACAGGTTGTGAGGATAAAAGGAGGAAGGGAGGAATATTTATGCTGCTTTAGGTATAAAAGTTAGAAATACAATAATGAAGATGTAATTGTCTAAAGTGATAACAAAGTTAAGATTTATACCTTTATAGTTCTATCACCTGACGCTGACACAATGTACTTGTCATCAAAGTCAACAACATTGACAGCTGCCCTGTGGCCAACCAAAACCCTTCGTAGGGTAATGTCTGTTGGGGAGGCCATGTCCCACACAGCAATGGAACGATCTTTGGAGCATGTCACCATCATGCCATTATTGAACCGCAGGTGAAGTACTGCTTCACAATGATGGATCAGTGTGTTTAGCATCTCACCCGTATTTACATCCCATACCCTGGAATTCATAACAAAAGAAAGGAGACAGAAGAAAGACATGATGAAATGATAAAAGAATACCTCCAATATCTGGTGAAATGTACAAGGAATAAAATTAATATTGTTAGTACATAAACTGTTAAAATGCTTTTGAATGATGTGTGAAACAAACCAATCCTTTAAAGCTTAGTTTGACAGCAGTGATATAGATAGCATTTTTTGTATTTAAAAAAGCATTTCAATTTTTTAAAAAATCATTCTTTGTTTATAGCAACTCTTTGAGATTAGAAGAACAGGTTGCTTATTGTAACTGTGGTTCTTTCAGTGGTCACCTGTGAACATACCCACAAATACATTTCATTGGGAACCTTCTAGAGCTAGGTATAGAATTTTGGTGGGAGCCCTGCTCCAACACCAACAAGCACACCTATTGGGGCTCCTATTTTCTCCTCACTACAGTGTCTGCCAAACAAGCAGCAGAACACTGTAGAGACAAGAGCAAGTGGAGACTATGCTAGTGAGCGTATGAGCTTACAGATGGCCACTTGAAGAACCACCGTTACAGGTAATTCTTTGTGGTCTGCAATTCACACATATGTGTGACTGAACAGCTGAGAAGGTTGGTTATGCTGTTACCACTTAGCTGTGGATATGGCCAAAGACTATTTTGTCTTGCTCTCATGCCCAGATAATAGTGTCTTATGATGGTGGATAACTGAGACTGCATTGCTTCCTGGCACATCATATTGCTAGAAGTGGAACTTGAGGGATTTTACAGTGTACGTTGAGGATGGGTGCTACCAACTTAAATAGTCTTTGTGTACAGACAAAGTGATCTAGTCTGTCCTGCTTTGGAATGTGGGGCTTGATTAGGTCGCTAGTTCCATTTTTATGGAAATAGCACTTATAGCCCTATATTTGAAATCTAGTTAACCACATGCTGGTGTTAGATCACTCCATTTTGCTCTGTTTGGTCACAATGTGCTCCTCCCCTTCTTGCTCCTTGCCTCCTGCTTTTTTTTTTTTGCAACAGCTGTCAGTCAGTTGGGAAACAGCCTGCTTCTCCTTGCTTGGGGATGGGCATTAAGGCTGGGTTTTTATGCACACAAAGAAGGTAGTATGGAGTGCCAAGTTTCAGTATCACATATCTCTTCCTTTCTCTTTTTCAAATTAATTTTTGGTTAGCAACATAATGCTGTATTTTTTCATCATTGAAGAATCCTAAGTGACCCCTTGTCTTTCTTCGTTTCTGAAATACATTTCTGTCTTTTAAAAAAAAATAAACAATACTGCCTACTGTGGAAGTTGCGATTAATAAGAAATGCAGGAATCTGGCTTTCAAGGGTAAGAAGGAGTATGGACCCAGCAGAAGTGGCTACATACATGCAAGTCATACCAGAACGGTGCCACATGGGAAATAATGATGTCCAGATGCAATCAACACTCCAAAGTAGGTGGACACTGGTGTGGTTAACCAAAGATAGTGATGCTTTGACCTTGAGGGAGATTGGGAATGTAACAGATATTGATAACAGAATCTGTTTAAGTGATATATCTGTGAAGATTCTCGGTTATCCAGGTGTGGTTATCTGGAAGTTGAGTCCTAGCAACTGGACTTCTTTCTTGTTAGGTTGAAATGTTTCACAACTCATCCAAGTAGCTTCTTCAGTCTGAGGAGAATTGGTAGGAGATCCCTGATATGTCCTCCATAGGCTTCTTAGAAGGACAAAGGACTAGGGGTGAGGGATAATCCCACTTCTGCAGTCCTTCTCCACCCATTGTCATGGGTCGTTAACAATGGCCTTTCTGGTTTGTGTGGTCCTAATCTTTCTGGGGATGGATGAAAGGACAACATAAATATTATTTATTTATTTAATGTAATAGATTTATATGCTGCCCACCTAGAACGTAGGAGACAGATTGTATCCAAGGCCTTTACCCTGTTGAGTGAGGGATTTTCTATATGCACATGTATGGCCTCCCTGACCCTTTTCGAACCACGTATCTTCTCGGTTCAAAATAAGTACATCTTGGTCATCAAATGAGTGTCCTTTGTCCTTCAAACGAAGGAACACTGCTGATTGTGTTCCTGAGCCGTTGCCCCTCTTGTTCTGGGCCATTCTCCTGTTTAGTGGCTGTTTGGTTTCTCCAATATGGAGCTCCAAACACTCCTCTTGCACCGGACTGCATATACTATATTGTTCTTGTTGTGTTTTGGTATCCGGTCTTTTGGGTGGACGAGTCTCTGCTTTAGTGTGTTTGTGGATTTGAAGTGCATGGGTATGTGGTGTTTACCAAAAATTCTTTCAAACTTTTCAGATGCACTCACCATGTAAGGAATGACCAGGTTCTTCAGTCGGCTCTGGGTCTCAGACTGTTCCATTGTCCTCCTGAGTCGGGACATTGCCATTTTGGATATCACTGTTCAAGTGATCTGGAGCAAGACTGCTGCCAATGACAATCTCAAGAACAGCCTTGAAACTGGTCTTTTCTCTTGAATACACATCAGTGTCATTGGTGGGAGCAGTATTGGGAAAGCAATCGATTACCTGAGCCTGCTTGGTTTCAGTAAAATAATGATGATCTTTTTAACTTGTCTAGAATCTAGGTCTTGATGCCTGTGAAGACTTGGTATTTGAATAGGAATGCATAAACTGGACTTCCTCAGCTGGGTTGGTTTCAAGAAACTCATAAGGAGCCTGTTCCTGAACGGAGGCAGGTGAGGTCAGGGCTGGTGTTTACAGTGACTCTCAGGGGGATGGGAAGAAAACCACAAGAATGACTATCTGGGGTACTCTACAGTACCATTGGGGCTGTAGTCTTCTAAGAAGGGGCAGAGTTTGGCTTGTGGATGTTCTACTGTACTTATCTGTTACTAGTTGTTTTAATCATGTGCAGGCTGCCCTGGAGGCTTTGGCTGATACCTTATTGCTTATTGTAGTAAGCTGCAGTAGAGTAGACCCACTGAATCAGTGAGGATGTGGTGAGTCCTCTGTAACTTCCATTGATTCAATAGACCTAGTCTAGTTGCAACTTACTATTGGATTTCAGCCATTATTTGTTAAAATAGTGAGGTAAGTATTTTCAATTAACAAATGGATAAATAAATAAAATAATTACCTCACTGTGGAATCCGATGATCCAGTGATGATCACCCGCTCATCATACTGGAGGCAAAGCACTGACCCCGTATGTCCAGTCAGAATCCTCTTGCACTCTAATGTATTCTTGTCCCAGATCTAGGAAGCCAAAGGGGCAGACATTTGGACATTGTCACAATGTAAATGAACTGTATTGCTAGACTGGCTCTTTTGTTTTCTGCAACACAGCATTTTATTTACTAAGCAGTACTTCTTTAAGTGGCACACAATGCACTTTATATTCCACAGACACTTGGAGCAATATAAACTATCCTTAATATCTCTGTTTTTAATATAAAGATAGTGTTTACCCTTCTCATTAGGGAACAGAAGACTTTAATTACTGCAGGACCAATAACACAACTAGCAATGAACAGAGCACAAGAAAATGGAGCAGATAAGATAGATTTATCTTCCTTGTACAGAAGAGTGGGAGAAAACCAGTGCATTTCAAAGTCAAACTTGACGGGGGAGGGAGCAGGGAAAAAGGGGAGAGAAGGATTAACCTCATCTGTCTCAGTTTCTCTCTTTATTGTGCCCCTTCTAAAGCTGTAACTGCATTCTTTTTGGAGCTGGATTTTGTGTTCCATTTGTTACCCACTGAGGGACTCTCACCTTTATAGTGTTGTCTCGGAGGCCACACACTATCTTCTGATCATCATATTGTAAACAATAAACCCCTTTGCTCGTTTCGCTTCTGCAGTGGATTCGCTGTAAGCTGTGCCTTCCACATCGCCAGTTTGATTCTATTGTCTAGGGGAAAGATAAAAACAAATTTAAATTTAAAGTATGAAACAAACATTATGGAAATTTTCCAACTATCAAGTCTGCTAGACTCCTGAGATAACAGAAGCAGCACTAGTGCAGAAACCATTTTTCATCAGAAAGTCCTGGAGTGTGCTAGGAGGAAGAAGGGAAGCCTGTTCCCTCCCTGTTTCCCTTATATTTCAAGTTTTGCTCAATACATTCCTGTCATCATGAAGAAAGCAAAAGTGCCAGCTATCTAGAATATGGTTAATCAACAATGGGAGGCAGTTTTGGTCTAGAAAATGGGCAACTGTCAGGGGAGGTGTGACTTCTTCCAAACCTTCTTGTCCTCTCTTGATTGAGGACAAGGTAGAATGCTTCCTGATCCCTTTCTACTCTATTCTACACACTCATTCTCTACTCTATTCTACACACTCATTCCTCTTTTGCTGATTGCCAGTCCTGGCTGTACCTTACTGAACATCTTCCTCTTTCTCCACAACTGTTTCATCCACACATACCACTACTTCACCAGGAACTAGTCCTCCCCACTTCTTCGAGAATAACTTCCCAATATCTCCACAATTAGTTGAACAGTGCCTACTGTCAAAAAGTCATTTGCTTTTATTTGGTCCTAACTACACAAGAAGAAGCTCAAATAGTTATTTGACATCAGAAAATCCACTGAGATACTATGGAATAATATTTATATGGAAAAGTTGATGTATTTAATTCATCCTGTGCATGAACAAAGGAAGTTTTTGATGTATAGCATAATGAGATTTTAACTGTGAACACAAGATTGTACCAGATTACTTATTTCTTCTTTTCATCCAAACTTCTAGACAGAACAGTTCACATCTCCAAAGTACCTTTCCCTTTCTATGAAGGCATAGCAGCAAGATATACTATGAAGCAACCTGGTATACAAGATAATTATTTCTAACAGGGATGTAATATCCAGAAAAAACATGAATCTGCACTTTCATATGCAAGGATGTTTCTCTTTTATTTTTGTGTACAAATAGTAGGAAACCACAACTGGGTGGTATGTGTAAAAGAAATGAAACAACCCTAGAAAGCTCAAGTGATGGATTTCTCCCATAATCACCCATCTCCTACTCCTATACAACATTTTCTTGCTCTTACCTCTATATCCTGTATAATTTTGGGATAAAGTGCTCTGTAGAAGGAGTTGGGTGGGGCTATCCCATCAGGAGGCTTGTTTTTAAAAAGATATTGTCCCCTAAAAGAAAGAAAGAAAGCAAGAAAGCCAGCAAGCGAGAAAGAAAGAAACAAAGAAAGGTAGCATTACTCATTAAGCTGTCTGGCCCCAGCTATTCTGTTCAAGGATTTGTAAAAGACTTGTAGCGCTCTGATTCCCTATTTAAAAGCAAAGGCTAATTAGACTAGATTTATAAGAAATGTCTCCTTTGGCAATGCTATTGCCTTTAGATATATGGCATATTTATAGACTAGTAAGTGGCTAAGGAAATCTAGAGTCCTTTGTTATTTTTTTTCAAATGGGGAAGTGAAGCCTTCAAAGTTGCAAGTGATGACCAATAGACAGGGTGTCCTGAAATGAAAATGACAGTAGGAGAATATCTCAGGTCTGCCAAGTTCTCCACAATGTGACTGTACCAAATCAAAGACAAAAATAATTAAGCAAAGCACAGTATGAACAAATGCATGTTATTGGTACTGTCTTCCTAGCTTCTAATAAATTGCATCAGCTTCTTCTTCAACACAACTTGGTTATGGAAAGCACATACCTTTCAGATTTTTAGAAAATTAGAAGTGTGTATGTGTTGGGGGAAAATGCTGTGAATGGCAGTCAATTGTGTTAAAATTTTAAATTCCTCATCTAAAAGTTAAGGAGCCACCAAACATTGTGCAGATGCTACAAAACCCACCAAAGGCATACTAACCACTCATTTATTTGGCAGCACTTCTCATGAAGTAGAGATGAGCATAAATACCTTAGAATGTAATCCTGGCATCTCAGGCACAGTGCTTAGCCTAGGCCAGCATTCTGTTCTCTTTTTAATTGTTGCATTTCACTAATACTTTCCCCCTACAGATCCTTCCCTTGTAATAAACTTTGAAGCCGTACTGACATGTTCCTTTGTATGTGAGGTTGATGATGGTTCAACAACCATATGATGATCTGAACCTTATCTGATTACTCCAGAATAAAAACCAAGGACTTCTTATTTATTTTTACAATTTATTAGAAACTTTACTTTTAGTTTTTTTAGATCTCATTATATTGGCCCAAATCATGTTGTTTAGAATAGTAAATTACACTAGAGTAGGCCCGCTGAATCCATGGGGATTTATTCAGTCGAATACTCTGTACGTTCTATTGATTGAAATGAGCCCACTGTGTCTTACTTTACCATAGTAAATCAGAGCTAAAATAGACCCATTTAGAGCTATGGAGCTTACATAGGGTTGACTTGCTAAATTCCAAATAATTTGCAGGGTCTACTCTAATGTGATTTACTATGCTAAGAAACAGGATGTTGGCAACAGAATCACATGTTTTTTATTACTGCAAAGATTAGATACTTCTAAAGTATAAATGTTGATATTATCTTAGAATTCTAGAAAATATATTGGTGCAGAAAACATTCGGCTAAATAGATAACTAAGTGATTCAACAGCAGCTTATTTATGAGATTACTTTGAAATACAATGTCTTAACATCATAGGCATTTGATAGCCTATTATTTAATTTACTGTCTCTTTTGGTGCAGGGAAACAGAAGAGGACACTGTAAGCTATTATGTTATTCCATTATTTCTTTGTAAGCATAATGGATCAGTCTTGTTGGATCCACTGATTCATCACTAAAAGTAGTGAACAAAGACACAAAGGAAAATATTTGGTTTAAAAAAATTTAAGCATACATTTCTGGAAAAAAGACTGAGTTCTGACAATCTGAGTTCTCAAATTGTCCCATGTAGCTCAAAAACATCTCGTAAACAAGTAATCTAACATATTGCTTAGTGACAGAGGTACTCCTGTTACTGAACTCATTTTTGTCCCTAATGAGAATCATAGACCAGATAATGAACTGTTATCCAAGCAAGTAACTTATAAGCCACTCTCTAAAACCTTACGAAGTGTCATTTCTCTACACTTGGGAAGAAAACTCTAGGAAAGAAAATTCTATTAATATTTTGAAGGTGGTAGAAGCAACACATTCCAATTACTTTAAATTCTGTCAGTGTGTTATGTGTTATCTATGATCCATCAAGTTCTCCATGGTAGGAAAATAGCTTAATCTTGACCACAGATTATTGTTTACTGAGCACTTGATTTAGAAAAATGGGTCACTATGTCTTCTTTGCTCTTAATGGTAATATGAGTGAGAGAGGAAGGTAGTCTGAGAAGTTCTAGTAATCAATATAATCACTTCTTGCCTTTGTCTAAGACCACGTATGTGTAATAATCAGTATTATTGATTGGTGTTCCCCTCTCCCAGCTGTGTCCGCCGGGATACTCAGTCCAGCACCAATGTCGCTTGGAAGGTCGAGGAGGGGGAATTGCTATAGTCTATAGGAGTTCTATCTCTTTGACCAGGCTTCCTATCCTTTTGGGATGAGGTCTTGAGGCCCTGTATTGTGTGTTGGGCTTATGGGACAGATTGGGGATTCTGTTGGTGTACCGCCCACCCTGCTGTGTATCAAAAGTCTCCTTGCCTGAGCTGACGGAGGTAGTCTCGGGCCTGGTGTTGAGGACTCCCAGGCTGTTGGTGCTGGGGGACCACAACATCCATGCCGAGGCTGCCTTGACTGGGGCGGCTCAGGACTTCATGACCGCCATGACAACCATGGGGCTGTCTCAATGTGTCATCGGCCCGACACATGAGAAGGGCCGTACTTTGGACCTGGTTTTCTCAGAAGGACTGGAAGATGGTGGTTTGGATGTGGAGGGGCTGGTTGTGACTCCATTGTCATGGCCAGACCACTTCCTGGTCAAGTTTGGTCTATTAGCTTCTCCCCTCTGCAAGGGTGGGGATCTATTAAGATGATCCACCCTAGGAGACTAATGGATCTGGATGGTTTCCTGAATGCTCTGGGGGATTATCCATCTGATAAGGTCGGCGCTCCTGTCGAAGCTCAGGTCACCCTATGGAATAGGGAGACGACACGGGCGGTTGACACAATTGTGTCTAAGCGCCCTCTCTCTGCATGCAGAGCCCAGACAGCTCCCTGGTATACTTCTGAACTGCATGCAATGAAGAGAAAGGGAGTTGGCTGAAGTGCAGGTGGAGGAAATCCCGCGGGGAGTCCGACTGAACACGACTTAGAGCCCATTATTGGGCCTATTTCGTGGCAATACTGCTGGCGAAATGGCAATATTTCTCCAGCTGTATTGTTTCCTCAGAATGTCGTCCAGCAGAGCTGTTTTGGGTGGTCCGGGATCTTCTTCAACCGGGAAATCCGGTGGAGGTCCCGGATTGCTCATCAGCTTGCTGTGATGAATTTGCCAATCATTTTGAGGGGAAAATCACTCAGATTCACAATGGGTTGGACTCCACCGTCACTGCAGAATCAGAGGATGTGTCCAGTGTGCCATGCTTAGATCAAGTATTAATTCATGAGCTTCAATTGTTGAGACCTGAGGATGTGGACAGGGTGCTTGGATCTGTCCATTCTACCACCACTCAGCTCGACCCTTGCCCATCTTGGTTAATTGGAAGATCTGCCAGGGGGGGTTCACACCTGGGTCCAGGAGGCCGTGAGCACCCCTTTGAGAGAGGGAGTGGTCCCTACCACCGTTAAAGAGGCGGTTATTTGGCCACTCCTAAAAAAGCCTAACGTAGACCCAAGGCTGGTGGTTAACTACTGACCAGTGGCGAATCTCCCTTATTCGGGCAAAGTATTGGAGCGGGTTGTGGCTGGGCAACTCCAGGCACTGCTGGATGTAACGGATTTTCTGGACCCATTTCAATCAGGTTTCAGGCTGGATTTTGGTACAGAGACTGCCTTGGTCACCCTGTACAATGACCTTTGCCAGGAGAGAGACAGAGGAAGTGTGACCCTATTGATACTCCTGGACCTCTCAGCGGCTTTGGACACCATCGACCATGGTGTCCTTCTGGTTAGGCTGGCTGGGTTGGGAGTTGGGGGCACCGCTTTACGGTGGTTCCGCTCCTTCCTGGCTGACCATGTCCAGAGGGTGGTGCTGGGGGACAGTTGCTCTGTCCCTTGGTGTTTATGTCATGGAGTTCCTCAGGGCTCGAGACTGTCCCCCATGCTGTTTAACATCTACATGGAACTGCTGGGAGAGGTCATCAGGAGGTTTGGGCTGAGGAGTCAGCAATATGCTGACGACACTCAGCTCCACCTCTTGTTTTCCACCAATCCAGGTGAGGTGGTTTCTGTGCTGAACTCGTGTCTGGACCTGATAATGGACTGAAGGAGGGTTAATAAATTGAAACTCAATCCAGACATTTGCCGGACAGGCTGGAGGGCCATTTCCATGCCCTGAATGGGGTTACATTCCCCCTAAGGGACTGGGTCTGCAGCCTGGGGGTGCTCCTGGACCACAGTTTAACTCTGGAAGCCCAGGTGGACTTGGTGGCCAGGGACGCCTTCCTTTAGCTGTGGAAATGATACTAGCTATGGCACTACCAGGATGAGCTGAGTCTCATGACAGTTACACACACACTGGTAACATTTCATATAGATTACTGCAATGTGCTCTACGTGGGGCTGCCTTTGAACATGGTCTGGCAACTGCAACTAGTCCAGAATTGAACTGTGCGGCTGGTGAGTTGTGGGGCTGCTCGGGAACATATTAAGCCGATTCTGATTAAATTACATTGGTTACCAGTTGCTGCCCGGGCCCAATTCAAAGTGCTTGTTTTGACATATAAAGCCCTAAACGGCTTGGGCCCTAGATACCTGAAGGACCGCCTCCTTCCATATGAACCTACCCAGCAGTTAAGATCTAGCTAAGGGGCCCTTTTGAAAGAGCCATCCCTCAAGAAGGTAAGAAGGATGGCTTGTAGACAAAGGGCCTTTTGGGCAGCTGCCCCCAGAATATGGACTGCCATCCCAACTGAGATTTGTCTGGCGCTGATGCTGATGACATTTTGGTGCCAGGTCAAAACCTTCCTGTTCCAGAAGGCTTTGAACTGAAATAATATCAACTGTGGGTCCTGATGGCAATTTTTAGAGTATATATTTTAAATATATTTTAATTGTTAATTTTTTTTATAATTGTATTTTAATTGTTGTAAGCCTCCCAGAGACCTTTGGGTAGTGTGGGCGGCATATAAGTGAAATAAATAAATAAATAAATAAATAAATAAATAAATAAATAAATAAATAAATAAATAAATAAATAAATAAATAAATATCAGGAACAAAACTGCATTTTAGATATTTTAATAGCCATAAAAGTATTTAACTGGCTAAATTATAATGTTCCTACAGTGTCAAAGTACTGAATAGAATTTGCACTTGGAAGTGTGTGGCCTTATTATTTTTCCTAAGGAATTTAATATCAGCTAGAATGCCTTAGCTGTCACTTTTGTCTTGTTTATGAAATATTCATACCATACTGTCTCACAGATAACATACTACTGAAACCACTTGAATATAAAATTATGTATTAGGGGGATTACCCAAGAGAGGGAAGCATGTAATAAAATGTTAATAGACCATCTCTAGATCTGGATGAGTCCAACATAATAGAAAGATTATTCCAGTTGATTAACTAACCTATCTGAATTTCTGCAGGCTTATTCTCAGTGGTCTGTGTTCTAAGCTTTATGACTAAAGACTAAACAGATTTCTAATTGCAAAAATCTGCTGGGAAAAACATGGGTACCTATCTATGCATAAGATTAAGGAAACCTGCTTTTAACTTCTAGAAAACTACCTGCTTTCTAAAGTACTAATGAATTTTTAACATCCACTAGATATATACCCTGTTACACATCTGTAAACCAACTTAGTTCCCTTTTGGGGAGAACAGTAGGAGACCTAATATAAACAGGTAAATAAATAAACCAATGGGCAGGAAAAATACTGCACCTCACATAACTCACAAACCAGGAAGTACTTACACTTACTCTACCTTATTTGGAGCACTGCCTTCTACAACATGTGAGAACTGTAATGTGAAATAGATTGTGAACATCCTGGGGTGCACTCCTTTGTGCTCTATCTTCCTAAGCAGTATTGACTGAAATAGAGGCCATTTTGAGGACAGCCAATTAATTTAATTAAGAAACAAATCTGAGGCTAAAAGATAATGCTGAAGCATTATTTCCAAGAATGCACATTCAAGCCTCTTTCCTGCTCCTCATATTAACAATAAGACTAAATGCTCACATTTAAATCAGTTACACAGCATTCTGAGATGCAAAACATGGACTCTGTTGAGAGACCGCATAGGTCAAGTACTTAAAATAAGACCATGGAAATATGAATTTGTCTTTGCGGTAAAGGCCAAGAGGTATAGAAGGTTAGTTTAAAGAGTTTATCAGCTGCCAGTGACATGTATGTTTTTCTAAAACAGATAATAACTGAGTGGACTTCTCAAACTAGGCATCTCTCCTTGATTAGGAAGCAAGGTCTGTTAACTCGGTTGTTTGTGAAGAGGCTTCCTTCTACCCTCCTGGACTGGAGCAGAAGAGCAGATGCATTTCCCAACTCCAAACCAAGAAACAGTGGGAGTGGGACACAGTTAATTCATCTCTCTTGACTCAGTAACATGTAAGGTGTTGTGATACAATGGTAGGCAATAGACATGGGTGCTTTGTATTCGTATCCAGGGGATACAAATATGAAGCATGGCACCACACCAGGCACCATGCCAGTCCATTCCTGACCCCCAGAACCATTCCCGTCCACTAACTGTGCTTGCACAAAGGGCATGTCTGTCAGCATCATCATGTGCCAATCGCGGAAGTAGCCAGCGCTTTCCCGCCTCTCCCCACACCTGAGCAGTCAGCAGTGGGGAGAGGTGGGGAAGCACCAGCCAGACTATTTCTGCAATTGTTGCGATGATGATGCTGACAAATGCGTGCACCATGTGAGTCCAGTGAGTGGACTGGGCTTGTTCTAGGGGGCGAGAATGGAGCGCCATGGCATCTGTGGTGCCGTACTTCATATTCATATCCACTGGATATGAAAACAAAGCACTCATGTCTACTAGGCAATCATATTGTAAGGTGTCAAGAGTCCCTGCCTCTTCCCAAAATGTTGTCAATTAACGCATCCTATGCCTGCGACACTGCTGTCCAAATATAAGGTGGTACTGCAGCCGACAATCCCTAAGAAATCAGGGAGGTGAAGCCACCCCTTGCTGTCTGCATGTTTTCAGTACTGAGATGCTGCTTCTCTGATTAAGCTACTTCAGGTGAGAAGAAAGAGAGACAGCAAATTTAAAACAATCATGCTGAGTTCTTAATAGCACTATTTAAACTCTGCCTCACCACCAGTAGACAGCTGTCCAGTGAGGTGAGGTAAGCTTGAATAGTAACTAATTGAAAGATCAGGTATGTTGCTTCTTAGAGATCTCAAACAGAGATCTCAGTGCATAAATCCTCTTAAAAACCTTTTGGATTTTTTTTTTGGGGGGGGGATTACCATTCCAAAGAACAGTAAAAGAAAGTGAGAAATGCATGTCAGAATTTATTAGACATCCTCTAATTTTCAGATAGAATGAACAGTCATACTGGGGACTCTTCAACTGTGTGTTGAAGTTAAATCATTGGCATCTGTTTCTCTTAATAAATAAAAAAATTATGCATGTACGATACTCTCACCATCCTCTTCGCTCTGCCAACCCTCTCCACAATGAATCTGTTTGGACCATCCTCTCAATCAACTTCTTCCACAGCATGCCATCAGAGGTCACCCGGTACCACTCCTTGCATACCAGCTCAACAGCACACAAAGATTTAGCATCCAAATACGACAGGATATTCTCAGCAATGTGGTCCAGGCCTCGAGCTGGAAGAAAAGTGAAGCCAGACAGTGAATGCTGGGGAGCTCCCTATGAGTCTACAACTGTTGAGAACACACTTTCTTCCCCATCATTGCTTGTTTCCTTTTCTGTATTATAGAGCTGGGATTATTGGGCAGAAAATAATCTGTGAAGTTGAGAAACCAGTAGCTTCTTCTAAGTAAGAAACAGGAAAGCTTTAAAGATGATAAAGAGTCCCGAAAGTCATTCTAATCTATTTCTATGGGTTTTAGCACTAGAGGGATGTTCTATGGAAGGCTATTCTCGCTTGATGATGCATCCCCCAAATCTTGCTATATTAGGACCATTTCTCATTTTGCTACTACAGCTGTTCTTTTAGTCCAACAGCTCAAATGCTGCTTTTTAGCTAAAAGAAAAGCTTTTTGATATCATGAAGAACTGAACACATATATTTTTAATATGTACTCTTCATGAGCAGAGTGTGTTGTTTACACACATGTGTGAAAACAAAAATCTGTGATGAAACTCTCACAAAAAGAAGAGGAAGCAAAAAACAATTTTACTGATGCCATTTACTTTGCCAGGAAGGAAAAAAAAAACATGCAACTGATTGCTACAAGTTACAAACATCTTCCAACGATGGCAATTGGAACAGGCTGTAAGTGCCCCAACATGGCTGGTGTAAAATAAGAGACAAGGTAACATTGACAAAAACATAACAAGGGTATTGCAGTAATAAAGTGGTTAATTTCACATAGACTAATAAGGAATTCTCCTGAGGCCCTTGAACTAGGAGGATTCTTCCATTAAATTATTGCCTTCTACTTGAGCCTAATGTATGCAAAGGGCTATGAAGAGTAAGAGGCCCCTAATATGTCTCACTAATAAAGCTTCACCTGATTGCCCTTGTAATGCAGAAGAGGTATGGAGGCAGTCAAGAGGCCATTTCTGCCAACTGATTTGGACAAATATGTAAAAAGTCTGCTCTGTTAAGAGCAGCAGAGGTTCATCAATTGGAGTTGTGGCCAATACACAGCTTATTTTGAGCATGTAACACATATGAGTGCCTGGCTTGCTTGAATGAATGGGTAATTCTCTAAACCATGTGCACAGATACTTTAGCTCTCTGGCTAAGTCTATCCTTCAATTTCATTTGGGAAAGAGGCAAACATGGCAGATTAATACTGTAGCTGACTTTCTTACCCTTAAAAAGAAGCTACTGTACACCCACAGCAATCAAATGCTTCATTTCTTCCTCTTACTACAACTGCCCCGAAGACAGAGTTTAGTTTGTCAGCAACAGAGAGTAATTGTAGGGAATAGTAAAGGCACTCTGGGCCTTCTTAGATCAGACATGAAGCAGACATGGATAATTAGAGGCACCTCTCACATGATTCTTATTAGGGTTTATGCCAGTCTTTGTTGCTGATGATAAAAAAGCAAAAGGTCCCCTAATCAATTTCTCATGCATTAAAGTTGCTTTCATTCCTTTCTTCCATCGTTTCCAAATTCATTAAGCATAGGTGTGAGGGTGGGGTGGAACTAATGTTAAAAGATAATTTTCTCAATCCTGCCTCTACAAGATGTGGGATAACAATTCTTAAAATCAAAAGACAAACTAATGGAGATAAATACAATTCTGTATCACTTCTTGGCAAACAAGATGGCATACTTGACAGGTGTGTAAAATATTTTTAAAGCTGAGTTTAAAAAGGCTTATTTCTCTTTTAGCACAAAGGGCACTTGAAGCGTATGCTTACCACAGAAAACAATGGTACTAATACTTTGGAATTTGATCACTAGAGCTAAATAAAGAAAATAACAAATTGGCAAGCAAATATGAGCCCTAACTTTCACCACATGCTGAAATAAGCAGATATAGAATGATTGCACAGCAGGACAATGACTAGCCTTCATTCTGTACCTTATTATTTATTTATTTATTGGATTTCTATCCCACCCATCTGGACCAAAAGTCTACTCTGGGCAGTTAAGGTCTACTCTGGGCGGTTATAACATAATTTTTTTTGCAGAAAGAGGCATCTCTAGGTTCTGCTTTATTCATTCACAGCTTTTATTTAAAAATGAATCTAGCATGTTTTTATGTATAGGTTCCGATGCCCTCCCAAGCAGCTCTACTGTATGATACAGAAGCATGAATTCTGTAATTGAAAGAAAAACAAGCTCACAAAGGTAAAAACTCCAACAAAACACAATGACCAAAATCCTGTTTGTATAAAGTTATGTGGTGGGAGCTGATGAGATTATCAGCTGGCACAGCTAACAGTTAATTAAAACTAATTAAAAACTTTCTACGCACCTCCTGTTTTAGGTTCCAAGGCTCCCTAGGGCTCCCTCTTATCTTGGGGAGGACTTTTGGAACCTTAGGAAGAGTGCAGGAGATTTTAAAAGTCAAAAATCATTGCTGAATCACAGCAACTTGTCCCATTCGTACCAGCAGCAATTTGTGAGTTTTAAACATCTCCCCCCCCATCTCAAGACTAGAGATGGGGTATTTGCATTTGTATACAAATACCTCTGCACAGGTGGACATAACGAGGGTCCAGCCCCCTCTGGGCTGGAGAGTCCACTCACCGTTCCGCCACTGCTGCGACCTCCGCAGAGCTTTCCAATGGCTCCAGAGATGGCAACTGGCTGGCCACTCCTGGCAGGAGGCGGGATGACAAACCTCTCTGCTAGGTCAAAGAGTGGCTCACCAAACACGATCTCCGGAGCCATTGGAAGGCTCTGCGGAGGTTGCGGTAGCGGCGGAATAGTGAGTAGACCGTTGTGCCCCGGGGGCTGGACCCTTGTCATGTCCACTTGTGCGGCGGTATTTGTATTCATATATGAATACAAATGCCCCCTTCTCTAAGACTCCAAAGACTTCCCAAAGGCAAAAGTGAGTCTTAGAGAGCCTCAGAATCTAAAATGGGAGCATAGGAAGCTTTTAATTAGTTTTAATTGTTACCGGTGCCAGCTCATGACATAATCAGTTTCTGCCATGCAAATTTACAAAAACTGGATTTTGGGCACTGTGACAAGCCAAAATACTTCAAAATGAGGACTTCTTTTTGAGACTCCACAGACATAGAACATCTGAGACTTCACAGACATAGAAAATACATTGCAAGGCTGTTTGAGAGATATGGCATTGTAAGAAATGTAGGACAAAAAATTCTAGAGTAATTTTAATGGTAATATCAGAAGCAATAATGCTGCTGCAATGTCTAACCTAGATCCCTTCAAACTGAGGAAGCAAACTGGCCATATGATGTGGTCCACAGCATCGAGAGAGAGACAATCAACACCAAGCCTAAGTAGTGACAGACAAATGTGTTTTGTTCATATTTTAAAGTGACATTACCAAATTAAGCACTTCTAGACTGCCACACAAATCCATATACTGTGATTCTTCAAAATGTGCCTATGATTTCTGCAATAGTTCTCCAATTCATACATGTACACATAAATACCCTTATTGGGGACTAGTGCACACAAAAATGTATATATTGGGAAAATAACATTCAGAATGTATTATATTCAGGAAGTCCAGATCAGGCAAAATCATGTACAAAAATTTATTTATTTGTACATGGATAGACTGTATTTACTATGCACAAATACTTACTAAAATTCACTAGTAAGCTGCAACTAGAGTAAGTTGAACTTACAGAACAGTTGACTCCTCAGATATCTACTGATTCAATATGCCTACACTAGTTGCAAGTTACTACTAGATTTCAACCAACTGGAAAATAAATTCTCAAGGTCCATAATGATATTTCTAGGCCCTGAAAATAGAAAACAGTAAAGTCAAAATTAACAGATTAGCTATCCCTATATCTAATTACCAGTAAATTTCTGATGTTGCATGGATATAAAACCCCACATGTAGTCTGCCAGTCAAAAAGAACCTGTTATTAGAGTAAACCTATTCTAGATGGGCAGTATATAAATCTAATAAATAAAAAACAAAACAAAATAAATAAATAAACTGTGAAACACATTTGTGGTCTTTTGCAATACAGCTTAATCCAGTTTACAGGATTTAAAATTCTGGAGGGAAATGGCCAAACACAGAAAGTGAAGACAGGCCCATGGAAATACCTGGTAGTGCTGTGATGAAGTCTCTCTGTAACATAGGTTTGAGGTACGAGTTGATGTGCCCATGCTGGTAGTGACACATCTGGGAAATGAGATGTTCTACAAATTCTACTTGGTCAGACTCTGACCATTGTTCAAAATACTTGATGCAGAGCTCCTTTTCCTTTTCATAGCTTGCAGACAGCTTCCTTTGCTTGGGGACAATCATGCTTGAAGTGCCATTGGCAAGTTTCGTCTAAACAAGAGAATAAGAAAATGAGGGAAAATATATATACTTAATAACAGAGATTTTATATCCCTAGAAGACAATATAGCACACATATACTCACATGGGTGATAGGAAAAGCAAATTTATCCAAGTCTTAATTATATATTACATTGACTACATTGCTGCCAGCTTCCTATTTTGCCATCATTACCTATGTTACCATCTAACTGTTTGCCTGCCTAACTTTGCTCTTAAAATATTTATCTTAGGATCGTAATGGATTGCTGCTAAAATTAATAGAAAATATTACAAGATTAAAAAGATAAGCTTCCCACTGACGCTATTCAGTATCATGCACAGCTAATCCAATGATTATGAACTTAAAGCCACCTAAACAGAAAAATTTGAGAGTTCTATTAAAAATGTGTTTATAGTTTTATAGTTTCAGATACTCAACAGAAGGAAGGCTGCAGAAGTAGTAGTTCAGGGACCCAGTTAAGTTATAAGCCTCTTCTCCTGTATGAGAAGGATGACCACTGTTAAATTCCTGATAAAATATTCAAACAGTTTTCAGTACATGGGTATCTTGCTGCTACAAGGACATTCACAGATCAGCAACTAAATGAATTATGGTCCAATGCTTTTCCGGGCAGGGAAGCTTGTATCCAACAACTAGAGGTTCAGGCATTCCACAACTATTAACAGACAATCATCATAATCCTCATTAGTAAAATGCTACAAAGAAACTATTACCAACATTCTGTTTTGTAGTTACGTCCACACAAGGGAAATGGTGTAGCTCCCAGAGGAAAATCCCTATTAGAGATTCCCGGCTTGGATTCCTGGTTGTACAAAAAGCTACCCAGCTGGAATGCAATGAGCACTCCAAGCAGGGAATTGTTAATCAGAGGTATCTTGCCACTGCAAGCTATACTATTCCCTTCTGCCAGTGTAGCTTTGCAACAGGATTTCGGTGACAGGTGAGAAAATAAATAATTCAATAGCCCAACCTTGGATTCAGTGGGACAAAGTGGAACTATCAACGGGACTTAGAATAACAGTCTCAGATGTTCTTATAGATGAACATAACGTCCAGAATCCTTGGGTACCCTGACAGCTAGAAGTCTCAGACATAGCTCATCTATGGACAATTTGTATTATTCTGCATTACTTGAAGTGAAACACAATGGGTTAAGAATGAAAACATGATATACATTTCTCATAAAATTGCAATGACTGAACTTGGGCCATCACACTTCGGACATATAATGAGAAGAGAAAACTCCCTGGAAGAGACATTAATGTCAAACAAACAAACAAACAAACAAACAAAAAAAACAAAACCTGAAGCCAGAGATTGAATATGAAATGGATTGACTTGGTAAAGGAAGCCATGATTCATACTTAGTCTACAAGAGCTGAGCAGAACTATTAATGATAATGCCTTTCAGAGGTAATTAATTCATGGGGTTGCCATATCAGAAGCAACCTGATGACACATTAGCAACATTTCTCATGCCCTACCAGAAGTTGCATACAATACAGGCAGCGTCTACACTATACACAAAATATACTGAAGATTGTTTCCTTATATAGTTTCAAGTAGTAATTGATTGTCAAAACAAAATGTTTAGGTGGCAAAACAAAAATCATAATAAACATAATAGACTTTCTCTGTGTCAAGGCCTCACCATCTTTATGGAAATACTGTAATAAAAAACGGTTACGTGATAAAGAAAAACTGGATTTCTCTATACTCAAATGTTGCTGGTGATAGCCTACTATTAAAGCAAGGAGGTTGGACTCACTAAACAATGGCCTACAGGGTTTCTGTGACTGTTTTCTTAGCACTTCAGTTGTTTGCAGTACAGGAAAACCAATGAAATGCTGGATTAAAGTTCAGATAGTTGATAAATGGTGTATTTTATAAGCCCGACCTCATTTCATTTCCCATTTCATTTGCTGCACAGCCAATCTTACAGGAGGCCATCTTCTTACAGCAGGCTGTCTTCAGTCAACATACCAGCAATCACTGCTGTCTAATAACACTATAAGAATCGTATGCTTTTAAAATGTGGACACAAGTGAATCAAATAAAAAAAAAATCTGCATAAGATGTAGTGTTACCGTTCAGCACACAGGAATGACCGCTCTTGTACGTCCACTCTGTATCATCATCCACCCTAGGAAGATAATCTCCAAACTCAGAGCAGATCACCTCTGATGTCTTTCCATGCTGCAGTGCTAAATGAGGGTCTGATACATAGGAGTTTACTACCATTGGTAGCTCTTTAACATGGATTCAGAGTAAGTATTTTATATATAAATGTAAAAAAGCAAAGTATCTCAGTGAGAATGACCGCTTAAACTATCGGAACTCAAAAGAATCCAGTGCATTTCAAGTGATATTTACTTTTCAATGAATATACAGTATAGGGCAAGATTTTATTTCATCAAAATAACAAGGGATGTTGGCAAGTCTTCAGGACTGACTTCCAAGTCTGAGTTTAAGTCTTTGGGACTGAATCTTGAGTCACTAGTCTCTCCCGGGGGAGGGGACATTGAGACAATGGGCCTGGAAGGGAAGTTGGGCTGGTGTATGCACGTCCATGCACAGAGACAGTGGGCTACCTTCTCTTTCTGGAGCTAGCTGCTGTCTCTCTGGCACATGTGCTGGGGGGGGGCAGCAGCCAGCTCTGGGAAAGGAAGCTGCCTGCTGTCTCTGTGCATGTGCTGGCGTTTCAGCTGGGCAGTAGATGCATGGGCAGAGGTAGGAGCTGACTCCTAGAAGGGAAGCCGGGCTTGCTGCTCTGAAGATGGTGATGGTAGGTGGTGACAGCAACAGGTAGGAAGGCCTATAGGGACTCAACATCATGCCTCGGACAAATTGTTCCAAGTCATGAGTTTCCCCAAAAACCCCTAAGCTGAGTCTGAGTCAAGTCACTGGCATGTCTTAAGTTGGACTTGACAGAGAGTCACGAGTCCCCATCCTTGAAAATAAAATACTGATTTGTTACCATGCATTTGGCTTTATGAGCTCTTTAGCTGCTAAACAAAAAACAACAAAAGACTGTAAGCCTATACCTAAAGAAGTCCCCTTTCAGCATAAGGAAAACGAGATATCCTTTTCCAGCTATAAACTGATTACCCTTTTTCCATCATTAGAGAGGTGGCAGTGATTACTCACTTCCACAGCATAACTAGATAGTGCAGACTGTCTGTCCATTTATGTTTGGTTTTTGATGCAGTTCAGGACATGAAGTTACCTTTCTAGCCCATGCTGACATTAACCAGAAGACAGTCAGCAGGACGGTGCCCCTGTTGATTTTCCTGGACATCATTGGATAGGGCTAACATTAGGAGTCAGAAACACTGAGCACATGCTGCAGCCTATCCAGCAACTGAAGGTCTGTTAACTCATGCTCCTTGATGTTACTGCCTGTACAACGCTCTCTAACAGCAAACATGTAAGCAAACAATGAGGAGTGTAAGGAAGTAGAATCACATCAGATATCTAGTCTCTCCCTCTGGACAGCGGTCAGAGCAAACTTCAGGGAGTGGACCTGATTTCCAGATCTTCTACCATTCTGGTTGCACTCCCTGGACATGTTCTAGCTTGTTGATGTCCTTAGAACTGGACACATACTCACAACAGGGCTTGATTAAAAATGAATAGCATGGTATTATTACTTCTCTTAACTTAGAAACTGTATTTTTGTTGAAGCTGCCTAGTACTGCATTAAGTGTTTTGCTTTTTTTGTCACCATATTATACCACTGATTCATGTTTACTCTGTGGTCTACTAACCATCCCGTATATATGAATCTGATTTTTTTCTGCTTAAACATAGAACTTTACATTTTATCCTGTTTATTTTGCTCTAGTTCTCAAATCTCTTAAACTCATCTTGAATCCAGATTCGATTTTCTGGAGTATTAGCTACCCTGTTTCCGTGAAAATAAGATAGGGTCTTATATTAATTTTTGCTTCAAAAACGCATGAGGTCTTATTTTCAGCGGATGTATTTTTTTCATGCATGGCAATCTACATTTATTCAAATACTGTCCTGTCATCTTCTTCTGGTTACTGTACAATGGTGAAGGCCAGCGTTTTGCTCAACTGGGGCTTATTTTTGGAGTAGGGCTTTTATTACGAGCATCCTGAAAAATCATACTAGGGCTTATTTTCAGGTTAGACCTTATTTTCAGGGAAACAGGGTACATCTCCCAGCTGGGTGTCATCTTTGTGAAAAGCCTTGCTACAATTATAATACACTATATTTAAAGTATTATCCAATCTACCAAGCTTCTGACTCTATCAAAAGAAGATGCATGATTAGCTCAACATGATTCGCTCTTAAGAAAGACACACTGGTTCTTAGGAATCACCATCTTTTTCTAAGAGCTCACAGGCCAACTATTTATCTGTTCTAAAACTGATAAAAAGCACGAATACTGATGTCAAGCCCGCTACTCAGTTGCTGCCCAGATGCACCTTTCTCTCCTTCTGAAAACAGCAACATTTGCCCACATTCAACCTTCAGGGATTTCTCTTGTATTCTCAGAATTCTCAAAGATGATGGACAGAAGTCATGAGATTACGTCTTCAAGTTCCTTTAATACTCTCTGACACACCATCTGTCTCTAGAGATGTGAATTTACTTAAAGAACCTGGAGTGTTCCTATATAGCTTCTTTAGCTACCTTATGCAGCAGCTCACACATCCCGCCCATGTCAACACAAGCGACTGAAAGTCACGCCAGAATTGGCAAATCAACTTCAGTGGTGGACGTTCCCACCACATCTACTGATAAGACGACCCTTTCGTCCCCTACAACTTACACGTCAAGTAACAACGGATGCCAGCCCCCTTGGCTGGGGAGCTCACTGCAAGGACCATCAAATTCATGGACTTTGGTCCCCTCAAGAAGCCTTTCTCCACATGAATCACCTGGAGCTGATAGCGGTCATAAAGGCACTCAGAGCATTCCTCCCCCTTGTGAGAGGCAGAGCAATACAAGTGGTCACAGACAACACCACGACCATGTTCTATGTGAACAAACAAGGGGGAACACGGTCGAAGTCCCTACTGTTTCTGGCTGTCCATCTATGGGAGTGGTGCTACCAACAACACATCTTCCCAGTAGCCATTCATATCTCCACGACAATCAGTTGGCAGATGAACTGAGCCGCCGCTCGTTCCAATCTCACGAGTGGGAGCTAGATCAGGAGGTGTTTCTCACTCTCTGCCACAGGTGGGGTCGACCAGTCATAGACATGTTCGTGACGCTGACCAACAGGAAATGCGAGAAATATGCCTCTCGAGCAGGAAGGGGCGAAGGGTCACTAGGGGATGCATTTATGATCCCGTGGAACAAGGGACTTCTCTATCTCTACCCACCGATACCTATTCTTCAAAGAGCCCTCGTCAGGTCTCTTTAGATGAAAGCGGAGGCAATCTTCGTTGCTCCTTGGTGGCCACGTCAACCGTGGTTCTCCATGCTTCTTCGGACAGCGGTAGACAAGATGACATTGCCACTTCTACCACATTTCATCACTCAGGACGAAGGGAACATCCTTCATCTGGACTTGGAATCACTCCACTTGACAGCGTGACGGATTTCCCATCATTGACAGAGGTCATTGACAAGGCAAGAAAACCAGCCAGTAAATTACTGTACAAATACAAGTGGCAAAGCCTTCTGAAGTTTGCTAAGGTGCGCAGGTTACAACCTTCGCCTGCGGCTTTATCTACCCTTCTCCTTTATCTTTGACACCTCTTTGATTTTGGACTATCCAAGTCTACCTTAAAAGTTTATACATCGGCCATTGTCGCCTTTCAGCCTCCTGGCTCTGAGTCATCCCGGTGGTTTTCACACCCAACTTTAAAAGCCTTTTATAAGGGTCTGTCCAATATAAGACCACCTTTGAAGAAACCAGTACCACAGTGGTCATTACAGACTGTGCTACACTGCCTCACTCGTCACCCCTTTGAGCCCATGGCCTCATGTGATCTCAGATTGCTCTCATTTAAGACTCTATTCCTGGTAGCCATCACTTCTGCTCATAGAGCCAGTGAACTGGCAGCACTTCGTGCGGATTCTCCGTACCTTAAGTTTTTCAAAGACAAGGTGGTTTTACATCCTGATATTTCCTTTCTCCCTAAGGTGGTTTCCGAGTTCCATGTTAACCAACCTTTAATATTACCAACGTTGTTTCCTGATGCAGTTACTGATGTTGAGCGCATGCTCCATTCTTTGGATGTTAGGAGAGCATTAGCTTCTTATGTTACTAGGACTAAGGACTTTAGGAAAATTCCGAAACTGTTCCTTTGCTTCTATGGTCAGCGTAAGGGTTCCGCTGCCTCATCTACTCTGTCCAGATGGCTGGTCTCCACAATTTCTCTGGCCTGCGAACTGCAGAACAAACCTATTCCCAAAGGTCTCAGAGCTCATTCTGCCAGAGCTGTTGCCACATTGACGGCCGTGCTGCGGGGAGTTGACATCCAGGAGATTTGCAGAGCAACAACCTAGTCCAATGTGTCTACTTTTGTTACACATTACAAGCTGGACCTAAGGGTCAAAAATGAGACCAATTTTGGGAGGGCTGTACTTACTTCACTTCTGCAGTGATGGCCTGCCATCCAGTAAGTGAGCTTGTTAGTCACTCACTGGTGTGGATTCATAGAGACCACGTTGAACAAGGGCAGGTTACTTACCTGTAAACATGGTTCTTCAAGTGGATCTCTATGAATACACACATCCCGCCCAGCCTCCCCACATGTCCATCACTGTTGAGTGGGTTCCAACCCTCTATATGCGGCGGGCATATGAAACTGAGCTGTTGGCGGGCGGAGCATGCAATGTACAGGGCAACCTAAAACTTTGTTACTTTTCTCTATAGCTCTAGGAGATTCCGAGAGGCCAGCGCAGGTGCTGTCTTAACCCACTGGTGTGGATTCATAGAGACCACGTTGAAGAACCTTACATTCTTAGCAGAACTGGACTTCCAAAGATACTGGAGAGCCACTGGCTCTCATGAGAACAAGCCTGGCAACTGAAATAATAATTAGGGGCTTTATTTCTGGCACATCCATTGATAGAGGTTAAATAAGCAGTGTTTTTATGGTTCTGTTTTGTATATAGCACTCTCTGCCAACCTTCTAAATGGAATATTATAGAAACCAGGAATATGACTTGTTTACTTCGGCTTTTGGTGCTTAGCTGATTTTGTAGTTCCATAATCTGTTTGTTTTACTTAGTACTTGTTTGGATTTGGGTTACAGGCCATTGATATTCTTTTTAAATGTATGTGATTTAAGATTTATCAGAATTGTTTAATTCTAGATTGCTTGGGATACGTCAGAGATCTTTTCACAACGGTAGTACAGAAGGCCTCTTCTGGCAGCCACCCATCCTACCTGCAATAATGCCCTTGTGAGTGAATGATTAATCATTTTGTAGCATAAGATCGTTATAAGGAGAGGATGCGGCTGTTTCCCTTCCCATAAGACTTTATAAAACAGCAATTTTCACATCTGTACTCTCAAAAGTGAGGAAGGGAAAGCCCTGCAATCCTGAGAAACAGAAATGTTTTTACTTTTTGAGACATTCATTTGTTAACATCTGCATTATCTATGTTAGTCTTCTTGATGTTTTGCCTTCTTAAATCTGGTGCCTTCTGGATGCATGCTGGCTTGAAGTTGTGGATATTGTAGTCCAACACCTCTGGAGGGCACTGGCTCGAGGAAGAATGATTTAGAAATTAAGGTAAATATCAGATACACTGAAAAAGCTCTAATTCTGAAGACTAAGGAATTCTTTGATCATTAATTCAATGTTTTAATGCATTTTTCTATAAATAAAAAATTTGTAAAAATAAAAAACTTCATGTCTCTTAAACACAAAACACAAAAGTATAAAATGATAGGAATTACCAGTTTGCTGAAACTCATCATTTAAAAAAATCAGTCAGTAGTATCCCATAAAAGAGAGACTTGTTTTAACCTGGCACTATACAATCTTTTGTGATATTGAGCCATTATTTATGTATATGGAACAGAGGTGGGCTGCCAGGTATCTTCTACATGTTTTCAATGATGGCTTCCATAATGCTTCACTACTGGCCATGCTGTCTGTTGCTTACAAAAGTGGCAATTCAATACACCTGGAGGGCACCAGGTTGTCTGTTGTAGTCTAAAGGTTTCAAAACTTAATCGTCACCACTCTCCCACAATCACGGCAACATCTGGCAGTTTGTCTTATTTTCTTTTTACCATTCCAGGATAAGATACCAAGAAAACAATAGAATAAGCCAAAACAGTCAGCTTGAGGTTGCCACTTGAAATCAAGAAAGTAAGGATTTCCTATGGATGAGAAACTGAGAGTTCTTGTTCATAACACCCTATGAGTGTATCTTGCGCTATACTCAACAACCCATACAGGTTTCTTCCAGTGTTTTCCACAGTTGTCCTCCTTTCCTCAGGTGTAATTTCATCAAATCAAATCCATCTTTTAAACACTAGCAATCACTACTGCTCGGTACTGAGGATGAAGGGAGAGTACAATTATTGTTATGACAGCAAGAAAGTGTGCATATGAATGGGACTGGCAGTGATTGGAAGAGAGGCCTGGAACTGGAAATGCCCCATTCAGTTACAGGCTGTTCAGTTTCTGGCTCTAGGCAAGTCATTTCAAACCTCTCTGACTCAGTTTATGTAAGGTGCTATATAATTTCTAGGCAGTATAACTTTTTATGACAACAAAAAATCATCTTTACCCCTATATATACAGACCTCAATGCCTGTCCTTTAATCTCTAATGAGGCTGTAAAGTACAAGATTTTCCACCTCTGAAACATTCACTTGACAAATATTCTAAGCATCTGTTATCGTTTACTGAAGAAAAAAGAAAAAGAAAAAAGAAAGCCCTTATTTTGTCTTGAGGCAGACAGCAGTAAAAGAACTGACTGGATTTCTGAGAAACCCATCAGTGACTAACTGTCTCCAACTGTTTTGATAACACCTTTCGATAAATACTGATAGGAGAAAGTAACTGCTGCAGCATTGTGTGTATACTAACACCTCCATCTAATATGAAGGAAAGAGAAAGGATAACTTGTCAGGTCTAAACTGTGCATGTCAATAAGAAACATGTGTTTCAACACCAGGTTAACTCATGTGTAAAGGAAGAAGGTGTTGGAAGAGGCAGAATGACCAAATGAGTTTGGTAGCCCATCTACCTGCATTATTCCCTCTCCCCACAGCTTCTCCCACCAAGGAGTGACAGCAGATAGAGTGGTGCAAAGTAGAAAGTGGCAATTTTAACTTCAGAAAGCCAGAGCAGGAAAGAGTCATGTTTCAGTAGATGTGGAGATAGCCGGAGACCTGTTCAGCCTCTTGCTTTTTTGTGCCTGTTGCCATTGGTCAGGGGGCACTTTTCCCAACTTCAGTTCATGTCCCAGTTCATGTCCCATGGAAGGGAGACTGGAAAGAAGAGAGCAAACTAACTACAACGACAGTAAGAATGGGGATTTAGCATTTAGTCTGTTAACCCATATGGACTTCCCCAAACTTCATAAATAAACGAAGCAGGCATCTTGCAGTATATAAGCTACTATAAGCCTCAGAAACAGCAGTTAAAGTTAATTATGTATTTGGAAATATTCAGAATTAATTGAATGGTGCCATATTCAAATAGTTCCAAATACATCTGAATCAGAATTTGATAATTCTGAATATCTGTAATAATAATTCCTACTATATGGAGTCCCAATTTCTCCTATAGATGCATTAGAAAGCAAAAGGCTAGGTTTCTGCTTGCTAGAGGAAGCAGTGAAAGTGAAACCTATTTGTTAGGTATCCGAGAGTGGTTTTGAGAGAAACAAAAATGGAAATATTCTGGCACCAAGGGTAGTGATGGTAGAGAACTCCTGACTGGGTTTGCCATGGCTTTCCCAAGGGGAAGGGCTGGGATGAGAGCAAAACCTGTAAATCAGTCATCCCCAGCCTTGGGCCTCCAGATGTTCTTGGACTCCCAGAAGCCTTCACCACCAGCTCTGCTGGCCAGGATTTCTGGGTGTTGAAGTCCAAGAACATCTGGAGGCCCAAGGTTGGGGACCACTGCTGTAAATAATGCCTGCCTGCACCAATGTTGTCTAGAAGCAGGCACAGACACCAGAAGATTTTTTTTCCTCATTGGTTCTTTCCAACTGAAAGATAGACATAGCAGCTTACGAGAAATCTCCTGAGCATTTGCTGAATGAAGAAGGTCCAGTTAGCTCTGAAGGGGCAAAGAGCAGTAAGAAACCACCAATATTCATAGCAACCCAAACAGCAATATCAGCAGCTGTGTTCTAGAGTCCAAGCCCCTCATCGTTGCAACAACAGGGCAAACTTTATGGGAAATTGACTTGGAAACATGGCAGAAGCCTGTCCTCCACATACACCACCCCAGAGGAAGGACACGGTCTAGAGGCAGAGTAGAGATGTACATGTAGGAGCCCTACAAGACAAAAGAGACTGATCCCTTATTTTATTGGGCTGAAAAGGAGTCTGAGGAGGTTTGGTCAAGGTAGCAGTGGAAGTGCTGTCTTGTCCACTGACTAGTGACCCTAGTGAGAGACTGTTCTCTCAGGCAGAGGACAATGTCACTCCACACCATTCATTCCTGGCACCTGGATCTGTAGAAAAATTTACTTTCCTTAAGTTCAACCTACCATTGCTGGGCTTTCCTGAAGTCCTCTTTAAGTAAAAGAAAATAGCATACACTACATGCGTACTACGTATGCCATGCTTCAGTCTGTTGCTCCCTCCTTTTGCCTCTTTCTTTCTTCCAACTGTTACTTCAAGATTGTGCCCACTCACACACCAGTGCTGTGCCCCATGCTATTGGCACAGTTTCAACCCACCACAGGCTATCTGCTGCTTCAATCTGTCTGCCAGTATTGCCTAGGGCATTTGCTCACACCCAGTGTGACCTGTCCTTTGCTTTCCCAATGCTGCTGGCATTTCCTGCTGGCATTTGCATTGTTCAGGGTTCAATCAGTATGCTCATTACACTCATTTCCTAACATCTAGGCACTAATGGTGGTTGGTGTGCACTTTTTTGTTTGTGTGTTTGTTTGGCATAATCACTGGGAAAGTGTCAAAGGACATCTGGAAATACTTTAAAAACATTTTGCCTGATTTTTTTAAAAGGGAAAAATAATGGTTATATAGTATTCATGTGGACTGTAACAGATTTCTGGATATCCAGAAATTCAAATTTTTTAAAATTTGGAATTCCGAATCTGAATGGCTGTAATTCCAAATTTGAATTCTGAATCCATTTTTTGTGCTAGTGCACATCCCTAGTTAGTGTACTGCAACTCCTAGCTATATCTATATCTTTATCTACGTGCACGCACGCACGCACATACATACACACAGAGTGTGTTGATTTGACTCCTTCAATGCCAACAGAGTTCCAGAATTTCAATATATACCCCCTTGAGGTCGGCTATATAAATGAATAACTTAGCCTAACTGCCGCCATCTTGCTTCTGCAATTTGCTTTGCTATATAAATGTGTAAACCTATCACATAAAGGGTTTCTGCTTAGCAGATAAGAATAGACAAAGGAGGGAGGCTGCCTGAATTCCTTTTGCCTGCAACTAGACACTGTAGTCTAATTGGGAATTTGTCCTTGGTTAGTGATAAGAGACCTGTGCTGAGAGATGAATTATTACCAAAAGCCCAGGCACCTGCAATCCCTCCTTTCCCCTTCTCCACACCCCCTTCTGCCTCCCTCTTTTCAAAACTTATAAAATGTATAATCTGTAACAAGTGTGTGGTGCTCTTCTCTGCATGTTTTGGCGGACTGAGTTGTGTCCATTATCTTTGCTTCTTTTCAGCTGAAAATAAACAAATATATATATATATATATATATATATATCGGATCTCCTTGTCCTTGGTTAATTGAACATATATCAGAGACATGTTAATGTGCCAGAAATTAGTTCTGGCACTCTTCAGCATGATCATAGATCATTTGACTGAATATCAAGGACTCCATGACCTGGCCATGGTGACACATTCCTAAATTACATCCTGGATGGATTACTGTAACACACTCTATGTGGGGCTGCCTACGGAAAATGTCCAAAACAGCGGGTCCAAAACAGAGAAGCCAGATTGCCTACTAGAGCAGGTAACAAAGATCACATAACCCTCCTGTTACAGCAGTTCCACTGACAGCCAATCCATTTTGGGGAGAATTCAAAGTATTACTTCTAACCTAGAAAACTGTAAATGGCTGGGGCCATATCTCCCTTTATGAGCCTGTCTGGGTGTTAAGAGATGCCTTTCTTTCAGTCCTAGTCTTTTACAGGTAGATGGGAGAGGGCCCTTTCTGTTGCTCCTCAGACTTTGGAACTCCCTCCTACAGGATGCTAGACTGGCCCCAAATTTGTTCTCCTTCTGCAAGCAAGCAAAGACCTTTCTCTTCAGGCAAGCTTTCCCTAAGTGACTGGCTGTCTGACTGCGGTTTTTTAATAACTGGTGTATCTTCCTTCTTTGAATGGCTTTTGGTGTTGCTTATGTTTTTTAGTACGGTATTTGTTTGATCCTTTTAGTATTTGTATACAACTGTTGTTAACTTTTAATGCTTTTAATTTCTTTTAGGGACATAAGCTGCCTTGGGTCCTTTTTAAGGAAAAAGGTAAGATAAAAATATTTTAAATAAGTAAATAATCCCCATAATCCAACAAAGGCAAGTTCTTTAGTTGTTTGTGTACCCCTTTCCTGTTTCAGTTTCAAACAAGCAGAACGATAAGCAGCACTTTGCAACAACTTCTTCCACCCACCTTTTAAAAATCTGAACTTTACAAAATGCAGTTTTTTATTACTGAAGTTTATCTCAACAGTGTCTTCCAGAGACAAATTCAGCAGTCTTGAACACAAGAACATTCTATTGATCTCATGAAGGACACAAGATATTTTTGCTGAGGTTTATTTTGAAAAAATTCTTTAGGTACAATAGTTAATGTGGAAGTCACATTATCTGTACAGTGAACTATTGGCTTAGAAAAGAAGTATGGAGCTAACCAGTCAGTAATTTAGAAAGGGACATTAATGTCTCAACACTGGCTATTCTTACCAATGTTATCACCGAGAAGATAATCAACTTCCCTAGCAGTAAATTCCACAATGACTTCCTATTTTAATATCATAAGCTATGATTAAATAGAACCAAATAATTGCCCTTGGCTTACTGCATACTGGTCAGAATCCAGAATAGTATGTAATTGTTTATTCTCCAAATGGCTCCTTTGCTACATAAGCAGTCCCTGTCCCACCCAATTTATAAGTTGCTTTTAAAAAAAGTCAGGTAGCCTTAAATTATCATTTGGTCAGCATGAAATATGTAGAGTGGTGCCTTGCTTAACGAGCGCCCCGTTTAATGACGAAACTACTTAGCGACGAAGAATTTGCGATCGAAAAAGCGATCGCATTGCGATGTTTTAAATAGGAAAAAATTGCTTTGCGATGATCGGTAAGCTGTTTCACTTACCGATTATTGCATAGCAATCTTTTTCCTACAGCTGATTGGCGGTTCCAAAATGGCCACCAGAAAAAACATGGCTGCCTGCTGTGTTTTGGGACGGATTCCTCGCATACCGGGCAGCAAAAATGGCCGCTGTATGGAGGATTTTCGCTTAAAGGTGAGTTTTTTGCCCACAGGAACGCATTGAAGCGGTTTCAATGCATTCCTATGGGCTTTTAGCAGCGATTTTTGCTGCACAGATTAACATCGCTAAGCGAGGTACCACTGCATCTTGTAGCTTTATGGATGTATTCAAGCAGCTGCATGAACTTAACAGAACTACCCAACTGTAACCATTAGCTCTACCAGCTGGCTATTAACCAGTACCTGGAGGGAAAGGTTAAGACCAAATGCTTCCTTGCTATCCCTACAGGATGTATAGGCAGTGTAAAAGGAATTATTGTAACACTAGTTATATATACACAGCTTGGAGAAATAAACCCACTACATACCAAGAAATAAACTGTGTGTGAGAGAAACTATCGTCAGCAAGCAAGCAAAAAACAAATAATTCCATTTTTAAAATGTTGGCAACCACAACATAAAAATAACAGAACACCACACTGTGGTCATGAAATCTATCTGCGAAGAGTACAAAACAGATAAAGGAAAGAATAATGCAATGTATGGCATATAATGATAAGCTCACAGTGAAAGCAATTAAAGGAGGGGGTAGTAGGTAGTTTTTTTTCACACCATGAAGTTTTCTGTAACTATTCACTGTCTGCTGACACTTCAGAGTTGACTAGAAATAAGTATTCAATTAATATTTGCGCATTTTCTTGTTCAATAAAAAAAAGGATCTTGACAGAATGAGACACTGTACTAAAAGAACTGTCTCTCACTGGGAGTTTTTTGTTCTTGCACAAGAGTGGAAAGTAATGAAAGTAACTTTTACTGATACATTCACTGAAATATTAGGTCAAAAAAGAGGGGAAACTATAGTGCCAGGATGTAGAAAATATCAACTCTTTATTCCAGTGTAAAATGCTTGACAGATTTTAGCCTGTCAGCTTTCTTCAAGGGCTATATAACATTAAAAAAATGCATTTATAACTTACTGGGAACAGCATAATGTAAATAAATTCATGTATCTATAATTCTACAGAACATCCATATTTTACTGTATTCTTATGCTAATTAATAATATTCTTATCTAAAGTACTGAATCAATATGTTAAAATTAGGATAGGTGGAGATGAAAAGAATATTTCATTAAATCTGTAGTCATAAATATTATCTATCCATACCATATTTATTTAATTGTAATTAGTTCTTACTGTTTATTTGGTCTGTGACAAGCTCCATTAAATCAAGTCAACTACAGAAGGAAATAAAAAGCCTGTATATACACATTTACAACCACATCTGTTATTTAAGGTCATGCTGTTATTGTTTTATCTGGTGATCTGCAATTGCTATGGATACTGTAGTCCTTGCAGTGTGTTCCCCATCCTTGAATCAAGGCATCTGTGGCCAAAACAATGGATGGGATGGAGGGGGCAAATGGAATCCCTCTGCAGATGTGGAAATTGGAAGTCCACCATCTCAGAGTGTGTCATATGTGTAAGAGGAGGTAGACACAAGCTGCTGGGTTCTCCTTTACCTGTATGAAGCCATGGAGGAAACATTATTGTAAGAAGTGCATGTGAAGCCGGGCTATTGGGGTGACTGTTGTTGTGGAGGCAAAAAGGCCCAGGAGCACCTGAACTTTCCTTCCCATGCATGCTTTGATAGAGATGAGAACTTGACTGTGTGCAATAATCATCCTTGCTCTCCTGAACCAAAGCGATACCATAGCTGTCGTTGAATCTAGTTGAACATCAATGAAGTCTATTACAGGTAATGGAATGAGATGAGATTTTGTGGTATTGATTTTGAGACCCAACTTGTTTGTAATGGAGACGCAGCTGCTGTGAGGCCTTCCTGAAGCAATGCATCAGAGACTGCAACGAGCACCCAGTCAACTATGTATGGGTACATTATGATGCCCCGGGAGTTCTGAGGTATGTTGCTATGGTAGCTATGCACTTTGTGAATACTCTTGGGGAAGTAGCAAGGTCAAGCAAAGGTTAGTATTGGGAAGTAGTTGATGCGGTTGTCAATCATGAATCTGAGAACTGACCTGTGAAAACAAGCATCCTATTAAGTTGATTGTCATGAAGTAATCTCCCCTATGGAAAAGCTGGATAATAAACTGTGTGGTAATCATGCAGAATAGTTTGGGGAGTATGGAAAAATTTACTTCTCCTAGATCCAAGATGGCTCTCAACTCATCATCTCATTTGAGAATGGTGAAGTAGCATGAAAGAAACCCTAAGTTGGCGTATTGAGGGGGAACTCCTTAGATAAGCCGAATGTTGATTTCTGCATGAAAGATGAGATGGCCAGGTGACAGCACATGCATCAGTTGGTGGTAAGGAGGTAAATTCTATGGCATAGCCACAGCAGATGATGATGATGATCCAATGGTGGGTAGTGATGGCTTGCCAGTGCTGGTAGAAATGGGAGAAGCAATTTTCAAAAGGTGTAGGGTAGTCAGATTCAGGGGGTGGAGTGGTTAGAAGGTTTTTTTCCTTTGGGAATGAGGGATCTTGTGAAGATCTGTGACGATCTGGAGGTAGATTGGCCAGGTGGTGAAAAGAAATGTAAACAGGTGATTTGTAGTTGGTGGAAAACTGAAAGGATCTGGAGTTGAAACGTTTTGAGTGAATATCCAGTCTTTTGGCTCTGGTTTGTAATTTTACAACTTATCATCCATTTTTTCATTAAACAGGTCTAATTTTATTGAATGGCAGCTCCTCTATAGTAAAGCAGGTATCAAGGGGAAGGCCAAATCTAAGCCAGGCATGTCTCCTGAGCACCTTGGAAGTGGTGAGAGGCTCAGGAGCACAGTTAGTTGAATGTCTTACTGTAGTGATTTGCTGACTGCTAGACAGTGAGGCTCTGCTTGGGAAATGAAGGCCTTGGTTTGATGAGTCGCAGGGAAATGATCTAAGAGTGGAATGTTCCCATACACTCAGTGTAATTAGTGATCTTAAGAGAAAGTGTTGCTGAAGAATAGAGTGTTCTCTGTGGAATAGCTCATTGGTGTGCGTTCAGAGAAACCACAAAAAAAATTGCTTTTTTTTTCTTCACAGTAAAACCAAGCAGTAAAAGGTATGCTATCCAAATTTGCTTGTTTGAGATGGATAAAAGGATTTGCCACTGAATGTATGATGATGGCCAAAATCCTATTCATGTTTGTGTACGTTTTGGATAACATCCCACAGCTAATTAATTGCCAAGGTGCCCTGGTGTTTCTGAATCACGTTTGCTCACAGGCCCAACAAGACAATGGGATGTATCCCAGCATTTCACCAACTAATCACAGCAAGCAATGCAAACATTGGGGGGATGTGGTGGGGCTGTGGGCTAAACCACAGAAGCCTTTGTGTGCTGCAGGGTCAGAAGACCAGCAGTTGTAAGATTGAATACACGCGATGGAGTGAGCTCCCGTCGCTTTGTCCCAGCTCCCTGCCAACCTAACAGTTCGAAAGCATGTAAATGCGAGTAGATAAATAGGTACCACCTCGGTGGGAAGGTAAACAGCGTTCTGTGTATAGCCGCGCTGGCCACGTGACAACGGAAACTGTCTTTGGACAAACGCTGGCTCTACGGCTTGGAAACGGGGATGAGCACCGCCCCCTAGAGTCGAACATGACTGAGTAAAATGTCAAGGGGAAGCTTTACCTTTATCCATGCAAACATTATGGAAACACCAATAGTGTTCTGGCTGATGTGCTACACTAATTAACATCACTGGTCCAATAAGCTCAGTATTCTTTACTCTGATAATGGCTGCCTAAAATCTAAGGCAGTGAGATCTTTCTCACCTTATGGTTTTAAATGCAGATGCCAAAGTCTGAGCATGAAACCTTCCACATGTAAAGCATGCATTCTGGAATTCAGTTAATCACCTGCCTCCCCACTGCACACCATCTGGTTGTCTTCCATTCCCCAATAAGCTCTGCAGCCATAGTATTTAACTAGGCAAGGTCAAACCTCTATAAACATACTTTTATTTTTTTACACATTGTAGCATCTACATGGTTGTGCAGAAATGGTAGAGGACCAAAAAGACAAGGGTCGGTGGTCTGGTGAGAGCCCCTTCTTGTTAGGCTCTTATAAAACACTAGTGTAGAACAGAAATCTGTATTAGTACGTATTATCATAATATTACTATGACCATTATCATCATCACTGCCACCAACACCACCATTAACTATCACTATCATCCTGAGGAAGCAAACAGCACTGAGTGCTAGTTTTGACAACCAAATAAGGCAACAGTAGTCTTCTATGCTCAATGTCAGCATCAGGGTCAAAAAGAACATTTCAGTCTTTCCCACCATTTCTTGTCTATCAAAGCTTTTATCCCTTGCTGGTAAACATGCTGATCTTTTCAGAGCCACCTTAACAGAATTTTTGGTTGGGTCCAAGTGAAGGGAATGGAGGGGGGATGGGAAAGACATAATGTTTAATTATAAGAAATGATTGAAATAGGCACAGACATACCCTGGGTGCCTCTGCACTGCAGCAAGCTCTAAACTTGTTATCGTTAATGGTTTAAATTTCACTGTGCTAATCATTTCAGGACACAAGGCTTTCTTGATAATCTAATGAATTATTCCAACATCCTTCAGGAAAAAAAAACGTTCCATGACAGCACTAATTACAAGACGTTTTCCCAGTGCTTATGTAAAATATGACAGAGCAGCAGCTTAGGGAATTGCAAAAAAACTGCTTCTAATTTCCACTGAGAAACTGACAAACACCTCTCTTGCATCTCTCCCAGCTCTCAAGTAAGATTTAACTTTCTCATTTAGTTAATTACCGAGTGAGGATCATCATTTTCCCGGATCGGAGCGGCACAGAGCCTTTATCGTGTTAACTTGTGAACTTGATCGATGGCTGCTGCTAAAACTTAATAACTTCACCCCCTGGCAAATTGTAAGATAAATATAATAGGAAAAACTCTGACAGTAAAAACCTGCCAGAAATGAGTGCTGTGTTTATGTTTCTTTGCAGGCAGAAAAAAAAAATCCACCAGCAAAACAAAAGCAAAACAAACAAAAAAAACACCAACCAATAGCTTATTATTGGGTGTGTGTTACTTATATTTAAAAGACTCCAGGCAGTTAACTTTCTGTGTACTGTTCAAACTTTGCTGGGAAGATGAAAGACACCGGGGACAATTACAAAAGTACAAGCAGTAGAAGAATACATAAGGGCAGAAATACTCTGTGGGTGAGGTGAGAGGAAGAGTAGCTACACATGGAAAGGGAGCTCACAGTCAAATCTGTCTGCTTATCACTGCTTTGCAGTTTGGGAATCAGTAACCAGCAGTCAAGTTGACTAACTGGCCATTCAAGCATAAGATATAGTTCACCTAATTGGGTGCATCGTGAACAACTGAGCAAGAAAAGGGGACTCAGTGGTACAAGATGTAAACATAAGCTATATTTTGGCCTTTGATGTGAGCAGGTTCCACATATCGGAGGCCAGAGCCTTTCACATTCATTCACAATGTTGTCAGTATCACGATAGCAGCCTGGATTCACATTAATGAGAAAATACAGGAACATAGGATGCTGCCTTACAGAGTCAGATTACTGCTCTGTCAGTCCCAGTATTGTCAACACTGACTGGCAGCAGCCTCTAGGGTTTTATGCAGAATTCTTCCTAGCCCATTCTGGAGATCTGTCATTATATGTTGGTTCCTAGAGATGGGGCTATTCGTATACAAATACCCCCGCACAGGTGAAGATAACAAGGGTCCGGCTGCCTGGGATCAGACTGTCCGCTCACCATTCTGCTGCTGCTGCAGGCTCCACACTCCCTTCCTATAGCTCCAGAGCTTGCAGTGGATTAGCCACTCCTGACAGAAGGTGGGATGACGAGGTCGAAGAGTGGGTAATCCATCGCAAACTACGGAGCAATAGGAAGGGAGCGTGGAGCCTGCAGCAGCAGCAGAACAGTGAGTGGACGGTCTGGCCTCAGGAGGACGGACCCTCGTTATCTCCATCTGAGTGGTGTATTCTTATACACTTGGGCTGGGGTATTTCTATATTAATATGAATAACCCATCTCTAGTGGTTTCCCATCCAAGTACTAAGCCAGTGGTCAGGGAACAGGGGTAAATTATCCCAAATGGGTTATAAATGAAAATCCTGGGGGTAATGAGAACGGTCGCGGCAGGCATTTCACCCCCAGGCATTTTATTTCCAATGATGCTGTGTGTAGGCGGGCATTCTGGCGCAGGGAGAGCGAGCCCTGGCAAGGAACTGCACAGGACACCCGCCTGCCCTCCTTGCCTCCAAAGTTGGGGAGAGGGTGGTGTACCAGGTCAGCTGGACTCTTTTGCCTGGCAGAGCCCTGGCCGGGGCTCTCCTTCCTGCCCACGCCCACCCACCTGGTGCACTGGCAAGGAGGGCCTCTTCCCACCCTGCCTCACCTGAGTTCATGGCTAGTGGACCTGCCAGCCCTGTGGCGCCCGCCTCCCTTTGCCAAGGACGTGCTTTTCCAGTGCTGTGGTGGCTCCAGACTGGCTGCCCGGGTGGTGGCCGCAGGTCCTGGGCGAGTGCAGAGGCAGAGGTGGTGGCCGTGGACGGCGAGAGCCGGGGGGGGGGTAATGTTGACGTATATACATTTTTTGGGTGGGGGTAAAAGGTAAAAAAGTTCCCTGACCCCTGTACTAAGCAGATGCAACAATAATTAGCTTCTGAATAAAATGATTCAGTTCTATGTGTTGAGGATCATACGCTCCTGTCACTAGAAGACCTTTAAAAACTACTCTCAGCCCAGTCTGCTCCTAGAATTTTTTGAGCAGAACATCAAATAAGCTAACAGTGGTCACTTAGATGAGAAGCAACATACAGTGTGACGGATCACAGCAAACAAATTGCTAGTAGATAGGGAATTGTAGCAAAGATCCATAGTAACAATCCTGAAACTCCTGCATTGGGGTAGAATACTATTTTCCCCTAGGAAAGGATGGCTCCTGCTCACTTACAAAGGAGAAAATGAACAGGCCAACAGATACACTGCTGTGGTGACCATTAAACAATATGACTCCAGCATCTGGAATTGGAGAGCAAGTTTTGATCACTTTTCATGTGTGTATAAAACTCTGATTTATTTTGCTTAATCCAATTCAATGGGAGCTATTGAGAATCTGCAAACTCCTTGCTGAACCTGCAGATTCTTTCCTAAGGAAGGAAGCAATTTATGAGAATATGATTTAAATTCTTTAATTTTAAATGAATAAAAAGAGAACACAGACATATAAATTATGTTTCCAATTTTCTAATTTATATGTTTCTTCAGCAAGAAGGCAATCATCTCCTGGAGCACAAATTTGACATGCTTGTAAAACTCACCAATATTCCAACAGTACAATTCCCCTTCACATCACCCAAGAATTCTCAGTGTTTCCAACTGTAATCTAAACCAGAAAAGAATTATCTCTTCCCTCTTGCCAATCCCCTTCACTTACTGCCCTGCAGCAGAAAAGGAGGGAAGTCATTCTCATTCCATCTTCCCCCCAGCATTTGAAATACTGCCATAACGCCATTGCTTTAGAAGTATTTCAGCTGCTTTAGTAACATTTTGAAACATGTTCTTTCAAAGCAGTATCAGCAGCAGCTACACCAAAATACACAGCCTCATTATGTTCTGACTGGATAGGATCCAGATTCAACTAACTAACTAACTAACTAACTAACTAACTAACTAACTAACTAACTAACTAACTAACTAACTAACTAACTAACTAACTAACTAACTAACTAACTAACTAACTAACTAACTAACTAACTAACTAACTAACTAACTAACTAACTAACTAACTAACTAACTAACTAACTAACTAACTAACTAACTAACTAACTAACTAACTAACTAACTTACTTACTTACTTACTTACTTACTTACTTACTTACTTACTTACTTACTTACTTACTTACTTACTTACTTACTTACTTACTTACTTACTTACTTACTTACTTACTCATTATACTGCTCCATTAAGTGCAATCCACTATTCTGGGCAGTTTACAATGTAATAAAATACAGTAGAACACTACAAGAACAATGAAATTATAAATAAAAGGTCAGAAAAATAAAATAAACAACAAGAGGCCAATTATTCCGGTAACAGGTAGGACATAAGACATGAGATCAGGTAGGGTTGCTATGGAAGGCCTCTCTTAAGAGGTAACATTTTGGTATTTCTTCTAAACGTCATGAACTACACCAACTGCAAATACTGTACAATGAAGCACTGGGCAAACCTTTTCTAAAAATTTAAGCTGCCCAAGAACACGGTCATGCATCCCATATGCTTTTTCCGCCACAGCATTTCTGTCTGCTAAAATTAAAAAATTTGGGATTTATTTGCTATCCTCTATACTCACGTAAGGATACTGAGCAAGACCACTTCACTTGACAGCAAATTTTCCAGACCTTTCATGAAGCAAGAGCTGGATATTTCTGGGCAGGACAGCATCTCTTCATCACAAGGAAAGTGTTTATACTGCTCACTAGACCATTTAAATGTCTCTTGCTTTTACTATATGACGTTTTGAGTTCAGGAGTCATATTTTCAGCCATTTGTTTAAACAGAAAAGCAAGTGTAAATTCCATGGGTATGCTCCAGACTCACTTGTTTCAACAGAAAGAATTTCTCACTGAAGCCAATGAGAAGCAAGAAGTGCTTCACTTGACTGGATCATACTCACTGTTTTATAGTAAACTTTTAAGAGAATATGAACGTTGACTTTAACATATTGCTATTATTCATGTGCAATTGTCATTGGAAACCAGGCAATTTAAAGGAATGCTTAACTTTTCCACCCCAATCTGTTTTCAACAGATAATTTGTATTGTGATTTGTTTTTAAAAAGAATTCTTCCACATCCATATTTAATACATGTCGAAATTTATTCCTTGCTATTTTGCTGTTATGACAGAATCTGGGAAACATTTTTAAATGCAAGCAAAAGAAAGAGAAAATGTTGGGAAGTCTTTCTCCCTCTTCCTGGCTTCTGTTTCTTAACTGTCAGAAGCCAGAGTGACAGTGCATCCCACAGTAGCATTCCTTTTGTATTAGGGGTCAAACATACTTCCCTTTGTTCAGAAGCTTCTGCAGAAAAAAAATTGCGAGGGCCCATGCTACACTATTTTCACAACTTGTCTTTTAAGAATTTTTATAAAATGTAATATTACAGGAAGTAGTTGTCTCTTACCTTTCTGTTATATACAACAAAGCCTGAACAGTTTTGATTCTGACTTGGGAAGGCTTAGTGAGGTAGAGTTTGACAGCAATTAGCACTGTAATCTGGACACGCTACACCAGGGGTCTCAAACTCAGTTTACCTGGGGGCCGCTGGAGGCAGAGTCTGGGTGAGGCTGGACTGCATCAGGTTTTCCACTAAACCCCTGTGGGAGAAGACTGCTGGGCAGGGAGAGCGCTCCCCTTCTGGACACGTGGGCACTTCAGGGGGGGCAGGTGGGACCCAGTCCCTAAGAGGTGGGGAGGAAGCCCCGCACTTGCCAGTTCGGTGCCGCCGCCGCCGCTCCCGCTCCTTAAAGTTTCATATTAAGGGGGGGCACAAACTATCCTCCCCCAGGCTGCAATTGGGCCCTGGGCCGCAAGTTTGAGACCCCTGCGCTACACCATGTGAATTAGATTCAGCTTCGTAGCTCCCTACCTTAAAATGTGTAGGATGAAAATATACTCTCAAGTTTCTATTTCACTGAATGAACCTATTTTAGTAACATGTCAGCTGAAGAATCAAAGTATAGTAAAAACATTTCCTCTTCAGAACGTTCTGTCAATTTCCTTTTATTTCAAAAGCTCTGCTTGGAAACTACCAATTTCTATCAGCCTCCTTCTATTATTCCAGTTTGGACAAATTCATTCCAGGAGGTAAACTGATGCAGGACCTATTCAACTAATGCTGAATCATTCTTTCCACCCTGCAAGATCATGAAAACATCTAAAAATCCTGAGCAGCTTAAAAGTAAATCATCCCAGAGTGTCATAACAATCCTTATGAATGAATGCCAAGGATTTCATTACTATTTACACCTAGTTATTTCACATCCACATGCTTTTTCTAATTGTGCAATAAGCAAATTCACAAAACATGCACCTCAATGGAAGAGCATACATGAGTAAAATTCTAGTTGCTTTAAGCCACAGAGATAGTTTACACAGCTAAAAAAACCTGGACAAACGGAAAGCTTAGGCACTAATGTAAATATATTTTTTAAAATTTTAAAGTGTTATTTTTGAGAGAAAATATGCACAATACCAACTCACTCTTTTTGTTCAGACTACTGACTTTTGCAAAATTTTAATAAATTAGTAGGGTAATTTCTCATTCAACTTATTTTACAACAGTTTCCTTTCCTTACCCCATCCCTAAAACACAAACCTTGCATTTCACTCAAATGGAAAGAGAAGCAGGTTATACTACATTCAGCATTCAAGGCACAGCTTCCCTATGCACAGGATGAGCATCTTGGATAATGCTATTTATTTAGAGTGCAAGGCTATAATGTCTGTTCAGAACTGAAGCCCACTAGCTAGAATGGTTTAGGTTTGTGTTTAGGTTTATAATTTTATTCTCTATTCTCTTGTAAGCTAAAGCTTCAAGTCAGAATGTCTAAATGTCTAAAAAGAAACTGTTTTTAATATCTTGATACAGAAAAGTGGAGGGGAAATGTTCCAGCCCTAGCAGTTGGCCTTACCTCTTTTCCTCATGCCTATATCCATTTTTTTCCTGTGCAGACAGAGGCATTGGATTCCACATTATTCTTTGCACATAGCAAGTTCCTTTGTCTGCCCTTGCCATCCAACTGGACAATGACTGAGGATGACAGGTAATAAAGGGAATCCCACTAACAAAAGTGAGGAGAAACCTAGCAACTCTCTAACCCCCTAGTTATCTCCAATCATTCATCAATTCCCTCCTCACTAACTCACTTGCCTTCTTACCAGAGAGGAAAAATGAAGCAGATTTCTCAACCTTCATCCTTCCCATTGAGAAGGGGAAGAATGCACCCCTCCCAGTGTGGAACAATAAGAGCTTTGGAGATGGGGCAGAGTTGCTTCCATAAACTTCACAGGCTATCCTCCTCTTCTCTCTTATAGATAAAAAAAGAGTTGAAAATGAATTAAGTGTATTTGTCCGAGGCCTTTTCTATGAAACTTTTGCTGTGACATATTCAGATAAATATCTCAAAATAAAAGGATGACTAGAAAGACTCATTACATTTGAGACTCAGTAGAATTTATGCAGTTCTACCAAGCGGCCATGAATATGTCTCTTGGGCTGGATGCAGTCTGTATATTACATATGTACCTTAAGATCCAAGAAATCAAAGGAAAATGTAAACCTAGATTAGTAATAATGAATGGCCAACAGGAAAGCACTTTATCTGAGCAGGAGAAAATAAAGAGAAGATGGAAACAATATACTGAAGTGATAAAAGAATAACTCCTTGAAAGAGGAATCCTATGATGAAGATCCTGCAGATTGATTGAGTTCTAGAAAGGAAAGTGAAAGTTGCTCGGAAAGCACTGGGAAGACATAAATCACCAAGGGTAGATGGGATACTGATATAACTGTTTCAAGCCACAGAGACTGGATCTGCCAAAATTCTAACAAGAAATATGCCAATAAATATGGAAAACAAAACAATGGCCCACAGATTGGAAATGCTCGATATATATTCTAATTCTCAAAAAGGGAGATGCCAAGGACCACTGCTTTAATTTCACATGCAACCAAAATGAGGCTCAAGGTGTTGCAACAAAGGCTTTTACCTTATATGGAATACGAAATGTCTGATGTTCCAGATGGATTTTGAAAAGAAAGGGGCACTTGAGATCACAATGCAAATATCTGCTGGCTACTGGAGCATACCAAAGAGATTCAGAAGATCAGTCATAGACTACACCAAAGCTTTTGACTGTGTGTATCACAGAACCAACACTATGTGTTGGTTCTGAATGAAATAGGTGTGCTTCAGCACTTGATTGTCCTAAGGTACAACCTTTATTGTGGAAAAGGAGCTACCCTTGGGCCAGAATATGGAGACACAGAATGGTTTCCTATAGGCAAAGGTGTTAGACAGTGGTGCATTGGATCCCCTTATCTGTTCAATATGTATGCAGAACATATCATATAGAAAGCCAGACTAGATTCAGATGAAAGAGTGAAAATTGGTGAAAGAAACATCAAAAATTTAATAAATTTATTTTGTTTATTTAAACAATTTTAAATCTTCTGCTTAAAAAGGACCCAGAGTACAACAATCCATTTAAAAAAAACCCTTGGCAGCCATTCACTCAGGGAAAGCTTGCCTGAACATAAAGATCTTCGCCTGCTGGAGGAAGGACAATAGAGATGGGGCCAGTCTAGTCTCCTATGCCAGAGTTCCTGCGTCTGGGAGCAGCAAACAAAAAGGCCCTCTCTCATTTACCCATCAAATGCACCTGTAAAGGTGGCAAGATCGAGAGGAAGGCCTGTCCTGATTATCTTAACACTTGAGGTTAACAATGAAAAATTTGAAATGGTTAGAGATTTTGTATATCATTGTTCAATTATCAATCTAAATCGAGTGTGTAGCAAAAAAAAAATTAGAAGAAAACAAAGACTTGGAAGGGCAGTAATGAAACAACTGGAAAAGATCATGAAGGGTAAAGATGTCTCAAAGGAGATGAAGACTAAGATCATCCATACTATAGAATTTCCAATCACCATGTATTGGTGTGAAAGCTGGACAATAAAGAACACTGACATGAAAAAAAATCATTTGAAATGTGGTGCTGGAGGAGAGCTTTGTGGATACCCCAGCCTGCTAAAAGATGAACAAGTGACTCCCAGATAAAATCAAGCTTCAACTATCTCTATAGTAAAAATTGATTAAATTGAGTCCGTCCTACTTTGGGTATATCATAAGAAGATAGGATATTCTGGAAAAGACAATAAGGCTGGGAAAGGTTGAAGGCAACAGGAACAGAGGAGACCAAATATGAGATTGATTCCCTAAAGGAAACCACAGGCTTACGTTTAATAGCTAAGCAGAGCTGTTGAGGGCAGGGCATTCTGGAGATTGCTCATTCATGAAGTCGCCATAAGTGGGATTGACTTGATGGCAAATAACAATAATAACCTGAAGGACATAACAAAGCACTTTCCTCAGAGCTTTAGAATTATCATATTTAGAAATGAATTTGCATTGTATTCTGTTGGCAGCATGTAGTATAAGAATGGTAGAGAGTTTCTTCACTGAATGGGTCTGCCTAAAACAGAAGAACAGTGCCTCTCCCACACTGCTAAACAGTAAACAGCAACTGGGAGAGGAGATGAAAAATGTTCTTTTAAGAGTTACTGCTTTATGTTTGAGACAGACTAGTGAAGTTTACTTGTCTGGAATATGGTGATTCTTAGTGCATAACTTTCCTTTGATATATGTAGTCTCCTATTTGAATTTTAAATGATGGTGAAACTATTGAAATAAAATGTCTGTGATGTTGGGACAGAAGAATTGAACAGACTTTGCCAACATCTAATTTCAAGTGCACCTGCAAAGGCTGAATTGAAATTGAATCATCTTTTAGCAATGAGAAGCATGAAAATGTTTTGGGGGAGCATCACTAGATCAAATGACTTTGCAAAAATCTGGAGAACATGCTAATTTAATTTGTTGAGATTTTCCGTGAATTACCTTTTTAAAAACACACATTGGTTGAAATCCTGTTGCTTAGCATAGTAAGTTGCATTTGAATCAACAGAGCTTATAGGATAAGTTGACTCAGCAAAACCCCATTGATTCACATGCCCTATATTACACTAAACAACAGATTTCAGCCATTATGTGACATAAATTAGATAGGGCTCATGAGCTTAAGTCCATTGTCAAATGTGGACAATGGCTCCTATAAATTTGATTCTCTCCACAGATATAACATCTGCTTCTTGGGACAACTGGTATCACTGTGGAAGCAGGATTTGCTTCTAGAGGTGGAACCTACCTGTCAGAGCATCTCTCCAAAAGATCTGCTGTTCATTGCACCTGGTCCTCCCAGGCCTTGTTGATGCAAAAGAACCGAGGACAATTTCAACAAGGAACTGAATCTTCTCAGTGGTGCCCCTTTCAATCTGGAACAGTCTCCCACTGAAGATGCATCAGGCCCCCTCCCTCCAACTTTCAAGAAATTATTAAAAACAGCACTGTTTAAAGAAGCCTTTAAGGACATTCTTCTTCTTAGGTAGTAGTTATGACTAATGCTTTACTTTTATCACAGAAGACAGATGACATTATTTAATTATTTGGTTATTAGTTTGAGTTGGTTGTTTTCTTGCTTCTCTTTTTGTTTTTGGTGTCTGTAGGGTGATCTGTGAGGGCCTGATTCTGTTTGTATGACTGCACAGAGTAATGAATTTTCACTTTCAACAGGCAAAATACTGCAAGAATTATTTCAGTACCTGCTCTCATTATCCCTATGTAATCATCTAGACAGGTTAAAAGAACAAAAAAGTAAAATCTTTTCAAGGATTCATCTCTCATAATCTTAATTTTATGGTCAACCTACTCTAAATATTCTTCCAGAATTACTGCAGAATTTCAGTAAAACTGAAAGCACGCACATCCCCCAAATCAACAATTTATCAGCTAAAGTGATTTATCAATGTTAACATGCCAATTTTTTTTCCTGTTATATGTGAACAGAAACAAGTTGCTTCCAAGTACAAGTCACAAAACCATAAATGATGTAATCTTAGCAGGAACTAGTTTTGTGTTGTTCATTTAGTAGTGGCAAAAAGAAAGGTTACTTACCTGTAACCATGGTTCTTCAAGTGGATCTCTGTGAATTCACACATTTGAGTTAAATCAGCGCCTGCGCTGGAACTTTGGAACCTTCTAGAGCTTTTCTGAAAAAGATACAAAGTTCAGGTTGCCCCTAGCACGCATGCTCCATTCCCTCCCCGCCTCCAGTTCCATTTATCCGCCATTGCTAGAGCAAGAGCTCATTATAACATAAGCACTGACGGATAGTGGGGAGGCCGGGTGGGAATGTGTGAATTCACAGAGATCCACTTGAAGAACCATGGTTACAGGTAAGTAACCTTTCTTTCTTCATCGTGGTCTCTGTGAATCACACATTTGGGTGACTGACAAGCTAACTTACCGGAAAGAGGGCCGTCACTGCAGGACAGATGACAAGACAGCCCTTCCAAAACTCGTTTCCTTCTTTGCCCAAAGGTCCAGCCTGTAGTGGGTGACAAAAGTGGACAATCTGGACCAAGTAGCTGCCTTGCAGATGTCTGGAATGTCCACACCATGTAGTAGGCCAGTAGATGTAACCATGGACCTGGTGGAATGTCCTTTAAGACCTTCAGGCACATCTTTACTTGCAAGTTGGTAGGGAAGAGTAATAGACTTGCAAGTCGGTAGGGAAGAGTAATAGTGGAGACAAGCCACCGTGACAAGGTAGATGATGCTGGACAACCCTTGTGTGGTCCAAAGAAGCACAGGAAAAGTCTTTCAGATTTCCGAAAGTCCTTTGTCCTGGAAACATAGTATGCTAACGCCCTTCTAACATCCAGGGAATGGAGCATCTTTTCAACGTCAGATGAAGCATCAGAAAACAAGGTAGGTAATGAAATAGGCTGATTGAGGTGAAAGTCTGTAACAACTTTAGGCAGGAATGAAACATCTGGAAACAACATAACTTTGTCCTTATAGAATTGCAGGTAAGGAGGATCATACCTTAGGGCTGCCAACTCACTTGCTCTTCTAGCAGACGTAACTGCAACTAGAAACAGAGTCTTTAGGGAAAGAAACTAAACAACACATGAAGCCATAGGCTCAAAGGGGTGCTTCATGAGTGATTGTAGAATCAATGTAAGGGACCACTGAGTTACTGGGGGCCTTGTAGGAGGACGGATGTTGACTAGTCCTTTTAAGAAGGCTTTCAATGTAGGATGAGAAAAAAGACGTGAAGATTCTGAGTCCCTAGGTTGGAAAGAGACTATTGCGGAAATGTACACTTTGAGGGTCGACAAGGTAAGGCCGAGATCAAAAAGATGTTTGAGATAAAGGAGCAAAGTCTGTAGGGATACAGGAGAAGTCTGGAGATCTCTGGCAGTGGCAAAATGAAGGAAATTATTCCACTTATATTTGTATAAGAGCATAGTAGACGGTTTTTTGGACTTGTCTAACACCTCTTTGATTTCAGGCAGATCCTCCACACAGCCAAATGGAGGGAGTCCAAGTCCAGGTGTAGAACGCTCCCTGAGTCCTGAGTCAGCAGATGTGGCAACTGTGGAAGTCTGAACACCTCGGTGGCCAACTCCTTCAGAGTAGAGAACCATGGTTGACGTGGCCAGTATGGTGCTATGAGAACTGCTGACAACCTGTGCTGTCTGATCCTGACTAGAGATCTTTGGATCAGAGGGATCGGTGGAAACAGGTACAGAAGGTGGTCCTGCCATGGTATCATGAAGGCATCTCCCTGGGAACCCAGGCCCCTGCCTGCTTGAGATGCATACCTTTCGCACTTCCTGTTCATGTGCGAAGCAAAGATGTCGATGGTGGGATGACCCCATCTTCTGCACAGCATCTGGAATACATCGTTGTCCAGTTCCCACTCGTGTGATTGTCCCTTCCGGCGACTCAGCTCGTCTGCCAGTTGGTTCTCTGATGTGGATATGTGGATTGCTACTGGATAGATGTGATGGTGGCAACACCACTCCCACAGGTGCACCGCAAGGTAGAGAAGGGACAAGGACCTCGTCCCGCCTTGTTTGTTGATGTAGTACAAGGTCGTGGTGTTGTCTGTTACAACTTGCACACCACGACCCTGTATCAGTGGCAGGAAGGCTCTGAACGACTTGATCACTGCTAGCATCCCCAGATGGTTGATGTGGAGTCCTCTTTGGCGATGTGACCAGAGGGCATGTATGGTATGACCGTTGCAGTGAGCTCCCCAGCTTGTGGGGCTTGCATCTGTTGTTACTTGAGCAGAGAGTTGCAGAGGTCGAAATGGGCGGCCCATGAGTAGATGAAGTCAGAAAACCCACCACTGTAGTTGTTTTGCCAGCTCTAGGGTGACTAGGATCTTCCTCGGATCCTCCCACATTGGGTCGAAATGATGGGGAAACCAAGCTTGTAGCGAGCGCATTTTTAGCTTGGCGTGTGGTAAGGATGCTGTAATTGAGGCCATGAGACCCAGCACATGTTGTGTATGATGTGTTGACACCTGGGCATGTGGTTGAAACTTTTGAAGAGTGGTCTGTAGTTTGTAGATGCGCTCTGGAGGAAGGAAGAGTCTTGCCCTTCTGGAGTCCAGTGTTGCTCCTATATAACTCATAACTCAAGAGGGCTGTAGGGTAGATTTGTCAAAATTTATGGTGAGACCTAGACTCTGTAGGGTGTGGAGGGCGAACTTTGTGTCCTGAATGGCTTTCCGTCTGGATGGCGACACTATGAGCCAATCGTCGATGTACGGGAATACTTTGACACCCTGTAGACGTAGAAATGCAGCCCCTGGAGCCATGCACTTTGTAAATGTGTGTGGAGCCGTTGCTAAGCCGAATGGTAAGGCCGCATACTGGTAGACCTTGTTGTTGATTATGAACCGTAGATACTTCCTGTGATGCCGGTGTATGGTGACGTGGAAGTATGCGTCCTTCAGGTCTATAACCACAAACCAATCTCCCTTTTTCAACAGGTGGATGATGGACTCTAGGGTGACCATCTGAAACCGGCATGGCTGAAGGTAAATGTTGAGGTCCCTGAGGTCCAGTATAGGTCTGAGACCTCCATCCTTTTTTGGAACGGTGAAATACCGGGAGTAAAACTCCCTGAGGATGTCCTGACGAGGGACCCACTGTATTGCCTTCTTTTGGAGCAGTGTGAGAACCTCCTCCTCCAGGGTGGGATTGGATGTTGTCATTTGCACATACCCTAGAGGAGGAAGTTCTACCAACTCTAGCTGGTAGCCGAATTTGATGATGTTCAGTACCCAATTGTCCTTTGATATCTTTTGCCAATTGTGGTAAAATGGGGCCAGCCGTGTATGATGGTCCTGAAGCAGAGGGTTGATGCAGTCAAAGGTATTGCTTGGATTTCTTGCTGGGTTGGCGATAAGATTGATGCTTATATGATGTTTGCTGTTTGTAGGGTGGAGCAATAGAAGACTGCTGAGAAAATCTACCTTGAGAGCTCCTGTAAGGCCTATACCCCTGAGAAGCCTGATGTTGATATTGCTGCTGGGGAAGTTGCCTTTGCCATTGTTGTCTTTGAAAATGAGGCTGTTGATGAATGGTGTAAGCTTTAGCGGTTTTCTTCACTTTCTGTTCAGTTGGATATAGCGAGTTTTCAGTTAAGTAATTTTATATTGATCTTGTCAGTACTACTGTGAGGAGCTTGAACATTGTTGGAAGGCATGTAATAGGTTGATAATTATTGTGTTCATTGCCTTTTTGATTATCTTTTATTACCAGAAATGTGCGGCACGTTGTCATCCAGTCTTCAGTTGTAGAATTTTGAAGAAAGTGGTCAGATTGCACTGCTATACATTGATGGAGACTTGTTAGATGCTTTAACAAAAATCTGTGCAGCTTATCTGGACCAGGTGCAGCCTGTTTTTCACATCCTTTACTTGCCTCTTAATCATTTTAGTTGTTCCAGTTATTACAATATCATCGTTGTTGTTGTTATAATAAAATACCGGTCACAGTCAATCAAAATTATTAAAACAGAAATAGGTTTTTTACCAAAAACCTAAGTATCTGTTAAATATCAGCGCAGTATGATCTAATATTGCTGCTTTTTGTAGATCTGAGTGTTATTTCTGAGATCTGCAACCATTTATAATACAGTGTGAAATTTCTTGATATTGTTCCCAAAGCCTGTATGACTATTATTCTTATTTTCATTGCCATACGCTGTCATGTCACTTATCATGAATCACCCAGACTTATTCTAGTATTTTCTGTTGCACATTTCCACTGCTGTCTCCTGTATCTTGGCATTCCATTCCAACATATCTATTTCCTCATACATACTTATTTAAAAATAATTATCTTTCTACTTTCCTAAATCGTTATCTCCTACTCCAACCTCCTACTCTCAGTATATATCAACAATTCTCCTCATTATCTTAATATGCAACATTGTCTTTTCTCTATATATATCTTTTCTCTCAATCCATTACTTCCTTCATGTTTAATCTTTTGAATGGAAAATAATGACATAGGGACCTCACATATAGAAAGTCTTATCTCTGTAGAAGGCGTTATGACCATAAATGGCAAAGCATAATAATATATTTTCCCACTCTTCATTCAAGAGGAACACTGACATTTCTCAGACAGAGAACCAATAGTAATAGCTCCAAGCCTCAACCTGAAATAGCATCCTGCATAAGGACCTACCTGCATGTGTTATTTAAACTATGTCAACCAATTTCCTAGGGACACTTGAACAAGTAAGACTTGAACTCCGAAAGCAAATGACACTATGTGTTTTTCATTGCTGAAGTTCCATGATTCTTCCTGATAGACATGCTACATTCTGACAGCTGCCTTAAAATCAATACCAATATGAAACCAGTGAACAAATTTGTGGAGTTCAAAGAAGCGCCCTAGAGAGGCAGCACTTTAGTAAAGTTACCTTACTTATCACAGCAAGTTCAATATTTAACCAGCAGGGGATTTTCAAACTTTGCTAAGATTTTTCAAACTAATGATTAATTTTTCTGCCATCTATAGACAGAGAGAAAGAGACAGGCACAACAGACTGTGTCAGGATAACCATAATTACATTTTTCTTACTGCCTATATCCCACCTCTTCCAAAATGGAGAAAATACAAGTGACAGAGAAGACCAGTCAAAACCGATCCTTCTATAAGATAATACTCCAGCTAGGAATTACTGCAATTGCATTCCAACACATCTGTACAGCAAGAGATTTGAGAAGGCCATCCTGCCTTACAATTGAGCAAATCAGACCACACTTTGGCTAAGATACAGGACAATTTAGAAAACCAGTTCACAGGCTATGATTAGAAATGGGGGTATTCATATTCATATGCGAATAACCCCGCACAGGTGGCAATAACGAGGGTCCAGCACCATGGGGCTGGATGGTCCACTCACAATTCCGCCACTGTAACGACCTCCATGCTCCTGTCCTATCACTCCAGAGATCATGATTGGCTCGCCACTCCTGGGAGGAGGTGGGACAACAAGCCTCTCTGCGAGGTTGAAGAGTGGCTCACCGATCATGATCTCCAGAGTGATCAGACAGGAGCACAGAGGTTGTGGTAGTGGTGGAATTGTGAGTGGACCATCCGGCCCCATGGGGTTGGACCCTTGTTATCACCACCTGTGTGGGGATATTCGCATTCAAATACCTACATCTCTAGCTATGATCCACTTACTGTGGTTTAATTTTATTTTGTCTGAACATTGTTGTTGTTTAGTTGTTAAGTCGAGTCCGACTCTTCATGACCCCATGGACCAGAGCATGCCAGGCCCCCCTGTCTTCCAATGCCTCCCAGGGTTGAGTCAAATTCATGTTAGTAGCTTTGGTGACTACAGAGGATTGGACTTTGCAGTCCAATCCTCTGGACACTGCTGAGTTTTCCAAACTTGCTGGCATATTGAGTGTAGCACCTTAACAGCATCATCTTTTAAGATTTTAAATAGTTCAACTGGAATGCCATCACCTCCACTGGCCTTGTTGTTAGCCATGCTTTCTAAGGCCCACTTGACTTCACTCTCCAGGATGTCTGGCTTCTCCATCTTTGGCTGCAGAGAATATAATCAATCTGATTTTGCTATTGCCCATCTGGTGATGTACATGTGTACAGTTGCCTCTTGTGTCTGAACATAGCATTCACCTAATCAATATTGAGGAATATGACTTTGAATGGAAGTGACAGTCTTAAATTAACAACCCCAAGAAGCATTCTGGTTGAGTTCCTTGATTTATACATTTTACACAGTTCTGTAAAATGCAAAGTCTCAGAAAGACACACACTGACATTAATTAAGCAACATTTTTATTACCTACTATCGAATTATTCCAAGGAAGGCTTACCTGTCATCTCCACTAAGGAATTACAAGCCTTACTTCAATTATCAATCTAACTTTTTTGTGTTGCGATTGGTAATTGAGATATTTTTCATTTTTATATCTTATAAATTAATGCAATATATGTGTGCTCAGTCCACACACATAGGCAATCAGAAGAATCAACATGAATGTTGAGATCTGATGAATTAACAATTAGGTATTTTAGTCATTAACTAATTTTAAAGATGCTGGCATTGTGAAATAAGGTTTTACTTTAACTTATGATGGGAACATCCTAGGTCAACAGGTATGTTTACATTTTAAACTTTGAAATTTGAACTATGAATCTGTTCTCCAGCACAACTGAAAAATCAGCACTGCAATTTCCCAAAAGATTGACAGTAGACACAAGAGTTATTTGATACTAAATATATGTGGAAAACATGGCTGGAAGCTCAGTGAGTTAGGCACCTGACTGTAGAGGCACAGGTTGGGGGTTTGATGCCCCGCTATGCCTCCTAAGAGAAGACCTAGCCCGTGCAGATGTGATTGAGCTGCACAGCCCCATGGTGCTTCCAGAAGATGGAAAAGGCAAAGCACTTCTGAGTACTCAATATGTACAAAAGCCTGGAAAGGACTGTCATAATTTGGAATCAAGTTGTCAACACATAATTATTAGTTTGTGCAGAATGGTAAGGAAAGGAAAGAAATCCACACAAATTGTGCACTTAAATGAAGTTAGATTTTTTTTAACTATATGAGAACATGAAAACTATGGTATCTATGGTATCCTTTCATCAGTGACTCTGGGCCAGATATGGACATGGGGATGAGCATGGCAGGTGAAAAGAAATTTTATTGCATGAGCAAAAGTCCTCTTGCATAATGACCAGTTATAATACAATTCATTCTGTCAATATACTTCTTATGAAAAATTAAGGGGTAAAGAATAAGAGAGAAAGAAAGAGTGAGAAAAAACAAAAGACAGAATGTGGAAACTTAAAGATGCCCAGATTTATTTCAGTGTACGTTTTTGTGGATCAAAATACACTTCATCAGATACCACTTCTTACTGTAACTAATACAGTATCATTTTAAATTGACCAATTTCAATAATGGTCTGCTGAAACACAGACAATGCATAATACAGATCCATACTCTGCAGATTTCTCAAAATACACTCAAAATGCTCACATAGCCCATTACATTCTGTAATTATAAAATGTTTCTGAACTATCTCCAGTGTACAACTTTAAATGACTGCTGCAATTTTCATGTAATTTAGAAAAATGAAGCCAGGACCAAGGGAATCAACTTCCCAGTCCTTAGATGAGTTTAGATGTTCTTTACCTTTAAGAGTCAAGCTAAACAAGCTGTCATTCACACAATAAACAATTGTGTGAGTGACATTGAAAAAAGTAAATAGGAGGCACAAGGGTACTTGATTTGGAACAGGACTCAGATAGGATAGGGAGGTTTTGATCCTTTGCCCCCCCCCATTCTTGATTAGCAGCTCTCTGAGCCTGTTATAATGACTTGGAAAAATATACGTAAATGCAAATTTGCACTACTGGAAGGCTTCCCCACTCAATGCATATAACAAGTACTGGGTTCTCATCTGGAGTATTCTTCACTGCCACTCTCCACCCTGATGGCACCTGCTTTAAAAGGGTGGGCTAGTGAACACTATTCTACTTTTCAAGGAGTCTGAGAGGGTGTTGTGAAGGAAAAGGAGCTGGAAGTGGTGAGTGAGGACTCCAGGGTCAGTTTCCCTCCTCCACCACATGAAAAGGCTGGATGGGAGATGGCTGTGGCATCCGCCTATCTCATTATTCTGCATGGACTAATGAGAGTGAAGGAGAGGCAGGGTCATGAGATATAAGAGTCTCTGCAGCAGGAGGAGAGGGAGATTGTGAGTTTGAGACTGAGAAGTTTTGGAGTTTGGAATAGAGAGAGAGGGTTGGCAGCTGAGAGTGGATGAAGTAGGATGTTCTGTTAAGAGTTAACGAAGGTGCTTGGGTAACTCAGAGAAGCTATGGACTATGCCATGCAGGGACACCCAAGACAGACAGATCATAGTGGAGAGTTCTGACTAAACGCAATCCACCCGGAGTAGGAATTGGCAAGCCACTCCAGTATCTTTGCCAAGAATACCCCATGAACAGAAACAAAAGGCTAAAAGATATGATGCTGGAAGATGAGCCCCTCAGGTCGGAAGGCATCCAAGATGTTACTGAGGAAGAGCAGAGGACAAGTACAAGTAGTTCCAGAGCTAATGAAGTGGTTGGGCCAAAGCCAGAAGGACGCTCAACTGTGGACGTGCCTGGAAGTGAAAGGAAAGTCCAATACTGCAGACAAAAATAATGCATAGGAACCGGGAATGTAAGGCCTTCCTGTCTTCCACTGCCTCCCGGGTCAAATTCATGTTGGAAGCTTTAATGACACTGTCCAACCATCTCGTTCTCTGTCGTCCCCTTCTCCTCGTGCCCTCACACTTTCCCAACATCAGGGTCTTTTCCAGGGAGTCTTCTCTTTTCATGAGATGGCCAAAGTATTGGAGCCTCAGCTTCAGGATCTGTCCTTCCAGTGAGCACTCAGGCTTGATTTCCTTCAAAATCGATAGGTTTGTTCTCCTTGCAGTCCAGGGGACTCTCAAGAGTCTCCTCCAGCACCACAATTCAAAAGAATAAATTCTTTGGTGGTCAGCCTTCTTTATGGTCCAGCTCTCACTTCCATACATCATGAGTGGAAAAACCACAGCTTTGACTATGTGGACCTTTGTCGGCAAGGTAATGTCTCTGCTTTTTTAAGATGCTGTCTAGGTTTGTCATCGCTTTCGTCCCAAGAAGCAGGCGTCTTTAAATTTCGTGGCTGCTGTCTCCATCTGCAGTGATCATGGAGCCCAGGAAAATAAAATCTGTCACTTCCTCCATGTCTTCCCCTTCTATTTCCCAGGAGGTGATGGGACCAGTGGCCATGATCTTAGTTTTTTTGATGTTGAGTTTCAGACTGTTTTTTGCACTCTCCTCTTTCACTCTCATTACAAGGTTCTTTAATTCCTCCTCACTTTCTGCCATCAATGTGGTATCATCTGCATATCTGAGACTGTTGATATTTCTTCCGGCAATCTTAATTCCTGTTTGGGATTCATCCAGTTCAGCCTTCTGCATGATGTATTCTGCATACAAATTAAATAAGCTGGGGGACAATATACAGCCTTGTCGTACTCCTTTCCCAATTTTGAACCAATCCGTTGTTCCATGTCCAGTTCTAACTGTTGCTTCCTGTCCCACATATAGGTTTCTCAGGAGGTAGATAAGGTGGTTAGGCACTCCCATTTCTTTAAGAACTTGCCATAGTTTGTTGTGGTCCACACAATCAAAGGCTTTTGCATAGTCAATGAAGCAGAAGTAGATATCTTTCTGGAACTCTCTGGCTGTCTCCATAATCCAGCGCAAGTTAGCAATTTGGTCTCTAGTTCCTCTGCCTCTACGAAATCCAGCTTGTACTTCTGGGAGTTCTCGGTCCACATACTGCTGAAGCCTACCTTGGAGGATTTTGAGCATAACCTTGCTAGCGTGTGAAATGAGTGCAATTGTGCGGTAGTTGGAGCATTCTTTGACACTGCCTTTCTTTGGGATTGGGATGTAGACTGATCTTTTCCAATCCTCTGGCCACTGTTGGGCCAGATATATTCCTCTCAAAATAATATATTAATACATAAAATGATTACAGTTTTATTTTAACAAAGGAAGGCAAATATTTGGTTGTGACAATGAAACAAGGTGTGAGAGTTCAAAAGGGGCCTGATTTGAGTTATGTTGGGAACCGTTACCTTATATTGATTGTTTTTATTACGTGTTTGTGAGCCGCGCAAAGTAGATTATGTCTAAATGGGCAGCATATAAGCTCAATAAATAAATAAATAAAAATAAATATTGTCTTTTTGCACAGAGACTACAGGCTCAGTTGGAATAAAGTCAAAATCAGTATTTATTGCAACCTTTAACTCAGGGTTCGTAACTCTCAAACTTATATCAACTTTATCTCTTGTTGACAACGGGTCCCACGAGGGCATGCAAACATCTTGCATAAACGGGTTGTAACCAGTTTCGTTCCATGGTCCCTTAGCGAAAGCGTTAGTGTTCTCAGGATCACCTAAGTCTAGTCCCGGGTCGATCAAGGGTAGGGTCTCCTCGTCTCTCCCCTCTGAGTCGAAGGAGTTTCTCCCCTGGGTAATAAGTCCCACGGTCCGGCCAGTACCCTCTCTGGCGGGCCTCCTCCAGCTGCCATGCTTTCCGTTCTCTATCCTCTCTCTCCACAGCCTCTTTCTCTTCCCGCAACCGGCGTCGCCACTCCCGGGCTTCCTTTCCCCCCCAGTAAGAGGGGCGCTGTGGTAGACCTCTTCTCCATCTGTAATCCGCCTCTTCCCAAGGCACCCGGGCCTTTTCACACTTCCCCATCCATGGGTCTTCCACCCATATCAACTCCCCACCTCCCGGTATCTCATCTCTGTTCCCTTTTATATCCACCATTCCCACCTCCACAATGGCTCTGCCACTTTCTTCTTTTCCTGCTGTTTCGGCTCCTGTTTGAGTGGCTATAGATATCTTGGCCAGCCCCTGCTCTAGGTCCCTGGTGTCTACACCCTGATGAGCTGTCATGACGACCGGTGTGGGCATGTCAGTCTGTGCTTCCTTTTCTTTCTTAGAGGACGACAACACTCCAGCGAGGGCTTCTACCCCCTCGCCTCTAGTCTCACACAAGGACACACCTGTTTTCTCTGATTATTTTAGACTGAAAACAAAAAAATTTATAGCAGGTATTTTTATTTTTATTAAAATGATGTCCCAAAATGCCTTCACTATTTTTTAAAAAAACTATCCACCTAGAGAATTCAATAATATGCACGTTTATTTAAATATAATTGAATTATCAATCAACAGTTAATCAACCTGAACAGGTTTAAAACAGTATTAGCTATGGATTACACAAGTTATTTAAAAATTAATATGGTGTAATGCCTAACATGAACATCAAGATTCATGTTTCAGTTCAAGATGGACTTGTTTTGTGACTTTATAATTAGAGTATTTATAGATGGAGAACCATACCATGTGTCCCTGAAAATAAGACAGGGTCTTATATTAATTTTTGCTCCAAAAACGCATTAGGGATGATTTTCAGGATTTTTTTTTTCCATGTACAACAATCTACATTTATTCAAATACAGTATTGCCTTTTTCTTCTGGTGGCTGCACAATGGTGGAGGGCAGGGTTTCACTTAACTGGGGCTTGTTTTTGGGGTGGGGCTTATATTACGAGCATCCTGAAAAATCATACTAGGGCTTATTTTCAGGTTAGGTCTTATTTTCGGGAAAACAGGGTAGTAACAGTCTAACACACTGCGTTCTGGTTGAGTTCCTTGATTTATACATTTTACACAGTTCTGTAAAATGCAAAGTCTCAGAAAGACACACACTGACATTAATTAAGCAACATTTTTATTACCTACTATCGAATTATTCCAAGGAAGGCTTACCTGTCATCTCCACTAAGGAATTACAAGCCTTACTTCAATTATCAATCTAACTTTTTTGTGTTGCGATTGGTAATTGAGATATTTTTCATTTTTATATCTTATAAATTAATGCAATATATGTGTGCTCAGTCCACACACATAGGCAATCAGAAGAATCAACATGAATGTTGAGATCTGATGAATTAACAATTAGGTATTTTAGTCATTAACTAATTTTAAAGATGCTGGCATTGTGAAATAAGGTTTTACTTTAACTTATGATGGGAACATCCTAGGTCAACAGGTATGTTTACATTTTAAACTTTGAAATTTGAACTATGAATCTGTTCTCCAGCACAACTGAAAAATCAGCACTGCAATTTCCCAAAAGATTGACAGTAGACACAAGAGTTATTTGATACTAAATATATGTGGAAAACATGGCTGGAAGCTCAGTGAGTTAGGCACCTGACTGTAGAGGCACAGGTTGGGGGTTTGATGCCCCGCTATGCCTCCTAAGAGAAGACCTAGCCCGTGCAGATGTGATTGAGCTGCACAGCCCCATGGTGCTTCCAGAAGATGGAAAAGGCAAAGCACTTCTGAGTACTCAATATGTACAAAAGCCTGGAAAGGACTGTCATAATTTGGAATCAAGTTGTCAACACATAATTATTAGTTTGTGCAGAATGGTAAGGAAAGGAAAGAAATCCACACAAATTGTGCACTTAAATGAAGTTAGATTTTTTTTAACTATATGAGAACATGAAAACTATGGTATCTATGGTATCCTTTCATCAGTGACTCTGGGCCAGATATGGACATGGGGATGAGCATGGCAGGTGAAAAGAAATTTTATTGCATGAGCAAAAGTCCTCTTGCATAATGACCAGTTATAATACAATTCATTCTGTCAATATACTTCTTATGAAAAATTAAGGGGTAAAGAATAAGAGAGAAAGAAAGAGTGAGAAAAAACAAAAGACAGAATGTGGAAACTTAAAGATGCCCAGATTTATTTCAGTGTACGTTTTTGTGGATCAAAATACACTTCATCAGATACCACTTCTTACTGTAACTAATACAGTATCATTTTAAATTGACCAATTTCAATAATGGTCTGCTGAAACACAGACAATGCATAATACAGATCCATACTCTGCAGATTTCTCAAAATACACTCAAAATGCTCACATAGCCCATTACATTCTGTAATTATAAAATGTTTCTGAACTATCTCCAGTGTACAACTTTAAATGACTGCTGCAATTTTCATGTAATTTAGAAAAATGAAGCCAGGACCAAGGGAATCAACTTCCCAGTCCTTAGATGAGTTTAGATGTTCTTTACCTTTAAGAGTCAAGCTAAACAAGCTGTCATTCACACAATAAACAATTGTGTGAGTGACATTGAAAAAAGTAAATAGGAGGCACAAGGGTACTTGATTTGGAACAGGACTCAGATAGGATAGGGAGGTTTTGATCCTTTGCCCCCCCCCATTCTTGATTAGCAGCTCTCTGAGCCTGTTATAATGACTTGGAAAAATATACGTAAATGCAAATTTGCACTACTGGAAGGCTTCCCCACTCAATGCATATAACAAGTACTGGGTTCTCATCTGGAGTATTCTTCACTGCCACTCTCCACCCTGATGGCACCTGCTTTAAAAGGGTGGGCTAGTGAACACTATTCTACTTTTCAAGGAGTCTGAGAGGGTGTTGTGAAGGAAAAGGAGCTGGAAGTGGTGAGTGAGGACTCCAGGGTCAGTTTCCCTCCTCCACCACATGAAAAGGCTGGATGGGAGATGGCTGTGGCATCCGCCTATCTCATTATTCTGCATGGACTAATGAGAGTGAAGGAGAGGCAGGGTCATGAGATATAAGAGTCTCTGCAGCAGGAGGAGAGGGAGATTGTGAGTTTGAGACTGAGAAGTTTTGGAGTTTGGAATAGAGAGAGAGGGTTGGCAGCTGAGAGTGGATGAAGTAGGATGTTCTGTTAAGAGTTAACGAAGGTGCTTGGGTAACTCAGAGAAGCTATGGACTATGCCATGCAGGGACACCCAAGACAGACAGATCATAGTGGAGAGTTCTGACTAAACGCAATCCACCCGGAGTAGGAATTGGCAAGCCACTCCAGTATCTTTGCCAAGAATACCCCATGAACAGAAACAAAAGGCTAAAAGATATGATGCTGGAAGATGAGCCCCTCAGGTCGGAAGGCATCCAAGATGTTACTGAGGAAGAGCAGAGGACAAGTACAAGTAGTTCCAGAGCTAATGAAGTGGTTGGGCCAAAGCCAGAAGGACGCTCAACTGTGGACGTGCCTGGAAGTGAAAGGAAAGTCCAATACTGCAGACAAAAATAATGCATAGGAACCGGGAATGTAAGGCCTTCCTGTCTTCCACTGCCTCCCGGGTCAAATTCATGTTGGAAGCTTTAATGACACTGTCCAACCATCTCGTTCTCTGTCGTCCCCTTCTCCTCGTGCCCTCACACTTTCCCAACATCAGGGTCTTTTCCAGGGAGTCTTCTCTTTTCATGAGATGGCCAAAGTATTGGAGCCTCAGCTTCAGGATCTGTCCTTCCAGTGAGCACTCAGGCTTGATTTCCTTCAAAATCGATAGGTTTGTTCTCCTTGCAGTCCAGGGGACTCTCAAGAGTCTCCTCCAGCACCACAATTCAAAAGAATAAATTCTTTGGTGGTCAGCCTTCTTTATGGTCCAGCTCTCACTTCCATACATCATGAGTGGAAAAACCACAGCTTTGACTATGTGGACCTTTGTCGGCAAGGTAATGTCTCTGCTTTTTTAAGATGCTGTCTAGGTTTGTCATCGCTTTCGTCCCAAGAAGCAGGCGTCTTTAAATTTCGTGGCTGCTGTCTCCATCTGCAGTGATCATGGAGCCCAGGAAAATAAAATCTGTCACTTCCTCCATGTCTTCCCCTTCTATTTCCCAGGAGGTGATGGGACCAGTGGCCATGATCTTAGTTTTTTTGATGTTGAGTTTCAGACTGTTTTTTGCACTCTCCTCTTTCACTCTCATTACAAGGTTCTTTAATTCCTCCTCACTTTCTGCCATCAATGTGGTATCATCTGCATATCTGAGACTGTTGATATTTCTTCCGGCAATCTTAATTCCTGTTTGGGATTCATCCAGTTCAGCCTTCTGCATGATGTATTCTGCATACAAATTAAATAAGCTGGGGGACAATATACAGCCTTGTCGTACTCCTTTCCCAATTTTGAACCAATCCGTTGTTCCATGTCCAGTTCTAACTGTTGCTTCCTGTCCCACATATAGGTTTCTCAGGAGGTAGATAAGGTGGTTAGGCACTCCCATTTCTTTAAGAACTTGCCATAGTTTGTTGTGGTCCACACAATCAAAGGCTTTTGCATAGTCAATGAAGCAGAAGTAGATATCTTTCTGGAACTCTCTGGCTGTCTCCATAATCCAGCGCAAGTTAGCAATTTGGTCTCTAGTTCCTCTGCCTCTACGAAATCCAGCTTGTACTTCTGGGAGTTCTCGGTCCACATACTGCTGAAGCCTACCTTGGAGGATTTTGAGCATAACCTTGCTAGCGTGTGAAATGAGTGCAATTGTGCGGTAGTTGGAGCATTCTTTGACACTGCCTTTCTTTGGGATTGGGATGTAGACTGATCTTTTCCAATCCTCTGGCCACTGTTGGGCCAGATATATTCCTCTCAAAATAATATATTAATACATAAAATGATTACAGTTTTATTTTAACAAAGGAAGGCAAATATTTGGTTGTGACAATGAAACAAGGTGTGAGAGTTCAAAAGGGGCCTGATTTGAGTTATGTTGGGAACCGTTACCTTATATTGATTGTTTTTATTACGTGTTTGTGAGCCGCGCAAAGTAGATTATGTCTAAATGGGCAGCATATAAGCTCAATAAATAAATAAATAAAAATAAATATTGTCTTTTTGCACAGAGACTACAGGCTCAGTTGGAATAAAGTCAAAATCAGTATTTATTGCAACCTTTAACTCAGGGTTCGTAACTCTCAAACTTATATCAACTTTATCTCTTGTTGACAACGGGTCCCACGAGGGCATGCAAACATCTTGCATAAACGGGTTGTAACCAGTTTCGTTCCATGGTCCCTTAGCGAAAGCGTTAGTGTTCTCAGGATCACCTAAGTCTAGTCCCGGGTCGATCAAGGGTAGGGTCTCCTCGTCTCTCCCCTCTGAGTCGAAGGAGTTTCTCCCCTGGGTAATAAGTCCCACGGTCCGGCCAGTACCCTCTCTGGCGGGCCTCCTCCAGCTGCCATGCTTTCCGTTCTCTATCCTCTCTCTCCACAGCCTCTTTCTCTTCCCGCAACCGGCGTCGCCACTCCCGGGCTTCCTTTCCCCCCCAGTAAGAGGGGCGCTGTGGTAGACCTCTTCTCCATCTGTAATCCGCCTCTTCCCAAGGCACCCGGGCCTTTTCACACTTCCCCATCCATGGGTCTTCCACCCATATCAACTCCCCACCTCCCGGTATCTCATCTCTGTTCCCTTTTATATCCACCATTCCCACCTCCACAATGGCTCTGCCACTTTCTTCTTTTCCTGCTGTTTCGGCTCCTGTTTGAGTGGCTATAGATATCTTGGCCAGCCCCTGCTCTAGGTCCCTGGTGTCTACACCCTGATGAGCTGTCATGACGACCGGTGTGGGCATGTCAGTCTGTGCTTCCTTTTCTTTCTTAGAGGACGACAACACTCCAGCGAGGGCTTCTACCCCCTCGCCTCTAGTCTCACACAAGGACACACCTGTTTTCTCTGATTATTTTAGACTGAAAACAAAAAAATTTATAGCAGGTATTTTTATTTTTATTAAAATGATGTCCCAAAATGCCTTCACTATTTTTTAAAAAAACTATCCACCTAGAGAATTCAATAATATGCACGTTTATTTAAATATAATTGAATTATCAATCAACAGTTAATCAACCTGAACAGGTTTAAAACAGTATTAGCTATGGATTACACAAGTTATTTAAAAATTAATATGGTGTAATGCCTAACATGAACATCAAGATTCATGTTTCAGTTCAAGATGGACTTGTTTTGTGACTTTATAATTAGAGTATTTATAGATGGAGAACCATACCATGTGTCCCTGAAAATAAGACAGGGTCTTATATTAATTTTTGCTCCAAAAACGCATTAGGGATGATTTTCAGGATTTTTTTTTTCCATGTACAACAATCTACATTTATTCAAATACAGTATTGCCTTTTTCTTCTGGTGGCTGCACAATGGTGGAGGGCAGGGTTTCACTTAACTGGGGCTTGTTTTTGGGGTGGGGCTTATATTACGAGCATCCTGAAAAATCATACTAGGGCTTATTTTCAGGTTAGGTCTTATTTTCGGGAAAACAGGGTAGTAACAGTCTAACACACTGCGTTATAATGAAAATGAGGTCTGAATTGTCAAATAAATAAAAAATGCTGACTCAAGAACAATATCAAGAACAATATCACTACAACTAAGGTGCAGCCATTTCTGGGACAGAACACAGCCACTTCGTTACAGAAGATTTTTAAAAGCAAAACTCATTCTCTCCAGGAGAAAACTACAAAAGTCAATCTCTCCAGTGGAAACTACAAAAGTAATTTAGGTCGCAGAATGTAATCATCAGAGTTGAATTTGGCCAGAAGAACATCAGGGTTAATAACCTCACTCTTGCGATAAGCATCAAGGGATCCTTAATGACCAGTATAAATTGAACTCCTTCCTCCCTCTTTATGAACATACTATGGGGCTGATTCAAACCTACAAAAGCAAGAAATTAAGAAATGAAACTGCTAAATTCACCCTGTTGTGCCTGTATGTTGAAGCTATCAAGATGGCCTACTGTTGTGAAGCAGCCTTTGTAAGACAGAGCCACTACACTACCAGTGCATAATGATGTGAAATAAGAGGGAAAAGTAACTTTAAACAATTACATTTTAAGCTGCACTTTTAAATAAAGCAGGTGCATTTTCTTCTTGGGCTCTAATGGTGGGGAGCTTTTCTCATTTATGTAAATTTTGTAATCTTTTAGGTACGGGGTTAATCCAGCTTTTCTAAATTGAGATAAAATCACTGAAAATGTTAGCTCACACTGTTTTTATATTAAAAGCACATTATGTTGAAAAGGGGGAAAAGAGATGATGAAATCAATTATACTGATTAAATTGACAGTTCCCTCCTTTGCAGCCTATAAAGTTGTGTATGTTCTTTTTACTACTTATTTCTGATGAATGAGAAAAATTTTGATTTCTTGCCTAATCAGAACATTTCTCCACTGAAAGGCACCTAAAATTAAAAGCAGCAATCTAACAAAAACAGTTTGAAAAGAACATGGCAAGCAGCAATCATACTGAATTTCTCAAAAACAATGTTTTAAAGCATGAGATTGTGCAAAATGATAACACAGGAGGACAGGTTAAGTAGTAGTGACCTATGTATTCACAAATATGGGTATTGCACATGAAAAGAATCTGGTTCAGAACATTTTAAGAGCTCAGAAATGTATTTGGGGTCCTGTCTCTACTACACATGCTCAGTGGGCCTGTTTCTCATTACTTCCTCTCAAGTCTATTGTTGTGGCCCAATATTTTAAAAAAGAATTAAGAAATCAGCGGAGATGTCCGGGATAGGTTTTGTGAGTAAACAGATAACTATTCAGAGAACTAGAAGTAACTTGTCATATTTCCTCATGGTCTCTGACTTGCACATATGGGCAGATTAGAAGCTAAACTACTGGAGGTTGGCTCTTAAGTCACAGGTAAAAGAATACGCTAACAGGCAACAGTTGCTCTCAACTCCCTTGTCCAGCCATTAATATTTGAGAAACACAGAAGGATGAGGATGTGTTTCCTATTCTGCAGAGGCTAAGGGAATTAAATTAAGAAATGCTATAGAAGCTGCTCTATATGTCAACTAGGCCTCAGAAGGTGTCAGCAGGCAATAAACGCCTATTTTGAGTAACATTCTATTAATTAATTACGTTCTCTTTATGTTGAGGATGAGTTCCCAATGGGAGTGCCGCAGAATGATACCAAGGACATGGGGGATAGGTCAGTCCCCTGTACTCGTTATGGAAACCAAAGCCATGGTATGCATAAGAATGGTACCAATCAAAATAGTGATGTCTATACTGCCTTGGACTTCGGTTTGGTAGTATTGGTCCTCATGACCATAGCCTTGGTACGGAGAGGTGTGCTTACACTTCTCCATCCTCTTTCTCGGAGAATCATGCACGAGCTCCTGTTCCGACTCAATGTCAATATCTGCCCGCCCTGAAGATCGAGAGCTAGAATGGGCCACGGCCGGGCTGGAGGGTATGTTAGCCCCAAATTGGCCTGAGTTAGGAGACATGCTAGGTACGCCCTTAAGTGCCTGGGCTGGAGGAACTGCTCTCTCCTCTCTGTCTGAAAATCCCAGATCATCCCTTGATAATTCCTCCACAGGTAATGAGACTGGACGAAGGGGAGCAGGAGACGGCTGAGCAATTTTCTTTTGCTTCTTGTTCTTATCCTTATCCCTTTTCTTTTTTGCAGAATCATCGGACTGGACTGGGGCCTTGGTGGATTTAGGAATCTTTAGAGAGTCCTTTGACTTGGTAAGTATAGATTGTGCGGCCGGGCTGGGAGTAGTTTTGGCCGCCTCCGGGTGAGGAGGGTTAGACAATGGAGGGGTCTGCGCCTGCATAATAGGGTTCAAAGTTCTCTCGTAAAGGAAGGATCTCAGTCTCGGAAGCCTGAGCTTAATCGCTGGCTTGGAGAGGTTTCTGCACGCGGCACATGACTGGGTTTGGTGGAATTCCCTGAGACAAAATAAGCATTTGTTGTGCCCGATTTTTCGGAGACAAGCTGACCACCTCTTAAAGCCTCAAGGGGCCATAAAACATAATAGAAATAAAAAGAATGCGGGGGGGGGACTCCAACTGTTGGAGGGGGGAAGGCGAGGGGAAGGGAGAAGCATGAAAAGAACAGCAGGGGTTCTGATGGCTGCGGGGAAACAACAAGGAGTAAAATTAAGACAAAAAGATCAGGAAGAATAAGAAAGACTAGCAAAAAGTTAGGGTAAAACCTTTCCTTGATCACTCTAGTGTTCCTCATGTCCTACCTAACCGGCGGAAAAAAAGGAACCAAAAGGTGGACTGAGGAGGAGGAGCTAGCTCCTGGGGGGGGGGGACACTAAATTGTTACTCTTTTTTAAGCTCTAGAATCTTCCGAACGTCCTGCGCAGGCACAGAATAAACCCACTTGTGTGCATTCACAGAGGCCACTACAAAGAAGGAACTGGTACATCCACCAAAGCTGTTAGGCAAGGAGAGACACTGGTCCCAGGATGTAAAAAATTATAGTATGCACTTTATTCCAAATTAAAAGCCTGACATATTTCAAATTAGCCTTTTCAACTTTCTTCAAGGGCTGTATCACATGAAATAGAACAGGGGAAAAAACATAGCATTATTATTATTTTCTTTCTAGGGACAACATTTAAAGCATCTCCTACAGTACAATATGATAATTCAAATGTACCATATAATAATTCAACTGTATGAAATGCTAAAAATGTTGTACAAAGCATAGAGAAGATAATGTTGAGTTGTGTAATCTTTGAAACCTAGTCCTAGATGAGCAATCAAAGGCACAATCTTGGGGGGGTGTTGTGTGTGTGCATGCTTCATAAATCCTGGGCACTAGGGATGACTGTTGATGGAAGACACCAGCCTCCTACTTACAGCAGTTTTTAAAGAGGGGAGTGGAAACCTCAAGATATGCTGATGACATCGGGAGCAACGTTCCCTCTAATTTCCTGTCCCAGCACATGGGAGCCTCGCTCCATACGCACGGGGGTGGGCTGTCTGTCTGTGCGCAGCTGTGACGCAGCTCTGGGTGCGCACATGCAACTTAGAGGGAATGTTGATCTAGAGATATACAGACAAGACTAAAAATGCACATAACTTCCCTTTTTGTGAAAAAATGGTAACAGAATTTTTTTTATCTGCATTAACTGTCTATTTCTGTAGGTAGTACATAAAACATTACTAAAAAGTAACAATTAATAGAGATGTTGGAGGGGGGAGAATAAAAACAAAATTATAAGAGGCAGCTAACGCTCAGAAACATTTGTGAGGATTGAAAAGACCTCCAGAAGTCAGCCAATGTTCATAGCATTGCTGCTGAGACATACCACAAGAAATTGAGATGGAACAATGAGACCCACAACTTTTAAGTATGCATGGTGGGGATGAGGTCCCATCAAAAGGCTTTGCTCAGGTCTTGTATGCTACAATTCAGTCTCTGCGCAGGCTCTGAACTACATGCGAGTCACAAACAACTAAAAAACCCTAACAGAAAAGGGAAAAGGAGAAGTGCATATTGAAAATTTTGTATATGTAAAATTCACACTGTAAACAGATTCCTTCTCAGACTTCTAAAGTAGCCACATCCCTTAATCATACATATTTATTACAGAATTCCAAGAGCAAATGGAAGGTGTCAGGATCTACACAGTCTGATGACTTTTATTCTCTGTACCTGTAGCTTTTTCAAAATAAAGTTATCTATGGAGAGAGAACTCTTCAATTAGTCATGGATAATTCTTTGCAGCTCTATACAGTCAGCAAAAACAAGACCTGGAGCTGACTGCGGTTCTGATCATCAGCTTCTCATAGCAAAATTCAAGCTTAGACTGAAGAGATTAGGAAAAACCACTGGGCCACTCAGGTATAATCTAAACCAAATCCCTTATGAATACACAGTGGAAGTAAAGAACAGATTTAAGGAACTAGATTTGGTGGACAGAGTGCCTGAAGAACTTTGGATAGAGGCTCGTAACATTGTCCAGGAGGCAGCAACGAAAACCATCCCAAAGAAAAGGAAATGCAAGAAAGCAAAGTGGCTGTCCAACGAGGCCTTAGAAATAGCAGAGAGGAGAAGGGAAGCAAAATGCAAGGGAGATAGGGAAAGTTACAGAAACTTGAATGCAGAATTCCAAAGAATAGCAAGGAGAGACAAGAGGGCCTTCTTAAATGAACAGTGCAAAGAAACAGAGGAAGATAACAGAAAAGGAAAGACCAGAGATCTGTTCAGGAAAATTGGACATATTAGAGGAACATTTTGCGCAAAGATGAACATGATAAAAGACAAAAATGGGAAGGACCTAACAGAAGCAGGAGACGTCAAGACGAGGTGGCAAGAATACACAGAGGAATTATATCAGAAAGATTTGGATATCCCGGACAACCCAGACAATGTAGTTGCTGACCTTGAGCCAGACATCCTGGAGAGCGAAGTCAAGTGGGCCTTAGAAAGCCTGGCTAACAACAAGGCCAGTGGAGGTGATGGCATTCCAGTTGAACTATTTAAAATCTTGAAAGATGATGCTGTTAAGGTGCTACATTCAATATGCCAGCAAGTTTGGAAAACCCAACAGTGGCCAGAGGATTGGAAAAGATCAGTCTACATCCCAATCCCAAAGAAAGGCACTGCCAAAGAATGCTCCAACTACCGTACAATTGCACTCATTTCGCACGCTAGCAAGGTTATGCTCAAAATCCTCCAAGGTAGGCTTCAGCAGTATGTGGACCGAGAACTCCCAGAAGTACAAGCTGGATTCCGAAGAGGCAGAGGAACTCGAGACCAAATTGCTAACTTGCGCTGGATTATGGAGAAAGCCAGAGAGTTCCAGAAAAATATCTACTTCTGCTTCATTGACTATGCGAAAGCCTTTGACTGTGTGGACCACAGCAAACTATGGCAAGTTCTTAAAGAAATGGGAGTGCCTGACCACTTTATCTGTCTCCTGAGAAACCTATATGTGGGACAGGAAGCAACAGTTAGAACTGGTCATGGAACAACTGAGTGGTTCAAAATTGGGAAAGGAGTACGGCAAGGCTGTATATTGTCCCCCAGCTTATTTAACTTATATGCAGAATACATCATGCAGAAGGCTGGACTGGAAGAAACCCAAGCAGGAATTAAGATTGCCGGAAGAAATATCAACAACCTCCGATAAGCAGATGATACCACTCTGATGGCAGAAAGTGAGGAGGAATTAAAGAACCTTGTAATGAGAGTGAAAGAGGAGAGTGCAAAAAACGGTCTGAAACTCAACATCAGAAAAACTAAGATCATGGCCACTAGTCCCATCACCTCCTGGGAAATAGAAGGGGAAGATATGGAGGCAGTGTCAAATTTTATCTTCCTGGGCTCCATGATCACTGCAGATGGAGACAGCAGCCCTGAAATTAAAAGGCGCCTTCTTCTTGGGAGGAAAGCGATGACAAATCTTGACAGCATCTTGAAAAGCAGAGACATCACCTTGCCAACAAAAGTCCGAATAGTCAAAGCTATGGTTTTTCCTGTTGTGATGTATGGAAGTGAGAGCTGGACCATAAAGAAAGCAGACCACCAAAGAATTGATGCCTTTGAATTGTGGTGCTGGAGGAGGCTCTTGAGAATCCCCTGGACTGCAAGGAGAACAAACCTATCAGTTCTAAAGGAAATCAACCCTGAATGCTCACTTGAAGGACAGATCCTGAAGCTGAGGCTCCAGTACTTTGGCCATCTCATGAGAAGAAAAGACTCCTTGGAAAAAACCTTGATGTTAGGAAAGTGTGACGGCAAGAGGAGAAGGGGACGACCGAGGATGATATGGCTGGACAGTGTCTGCGAAGCAACCAACATGAACCTGACACAACTCCGGGAGGCAGTAGAAGACAGGAGGGCCTGGCATGCTCTGGTCCATGGGGTCACGAAGAGTCGGACACGACTAAACGACTAAACACACACACAACTCTTTGCAAAGAGTTTAGTGATGAACAGTTAAGTTATACTTTTAAAAAAAACCACATTTTCCCCTAAAGCTGTTCATGAAGCCGTTTTTGTAGAGGAGGAACAGGGTAGGCTTGGAGGGCTGCACAGGGCCAACCCTATGACGTGAAGAAGGGCATCTGCTCCTATACCCTAACCCAGGGGTAGGCAATTAATTTCTATAGGGGGGGGGGGGCGACATGAAAAATCTGAACTGTATTCGGGAGCCGAACCAACTTTACTTAAAAATAAAATGAAACAGTGATGTTATGATTGTTTTTATTTTAAACTTGTTAATCTTCACAAATACTAAAAAGGCTTTTTGCAGTATAAGCAACTGATCAACTTTAGACAAAAAGCTATAAATGGTTTTGAGGTTCAAAACTCTCCGAGGGCCGGACAGGAGCGGCTCGCGGGCTGTATGTGGCCCTTGGGCCGCACTTTGCCCAGGTCTGCCCTAACCCATCCCCAACATATATTGTTTTTTAAAAGACCATCCTATTGAGAAACCCCCTAATGTGGCTAAAATTTTAAAATGGCAAAAAATTTCCTTCCAAACCACCTGGAGGTGCACAAGGGGACACTGAGTGATTCTTTTAAAAAATTAAAAGTTTTTTAAACATTGGGAGAGCTGGAGGCCAGATTTTTGTCTCTGGAAATTAAACACTTTGCCTACCGTTGAGCTATATGATGTACATCTGAAGCCAAGGCATCCTTAAGGATATTCTTTGACTTTTAGAAAACAGCTGTTGTGAATGTCTCCTGATTATCGAGAAATATTTCAGCTGCACAATGAAAAACATCAAAACAGAGCACATAGGTGTTAGGTTTCAAAGAACTTTGTGAGGAAACAGTTCCACTGTACCAAATACAGTACTTCAAAATACTGAAAAAAATCAAACATGCATGCAAATCTGAGAAGACACAGAAACTAATTACTACAGATGCAAGAAAGAAGCATCAATAAAGCATGGCTTTTGAGTCTTACAGAATCCCAAGACAGAAAAAGAATAGGAATTTTAGTAGAAGCAGAAAAGCAAAGCTTAATGGTAGAGGTTTTTTTCATACATTTGGCTTGAGTTTTCAGAGCATCAGATGTTTATTGATTTTCTGTTATTGACCAAATCTACCCATCAGCATTTTGTTGCACTTTTGGCCTCTTTCAGATATTACTCCTGAAAGAGTCCCTGGGACAAGAAATTGTTAACTTCAATATACAAAAGTATCTTGTACATAGTACAAAAAGCTGAACTTTTCACCCAAAGTCTATATTTATGTGGCACTCTTTAATACTAGAAAAGACTGTTGCAGTGAGAAAAGAAAATTTAGTTGGCAGGCTGGACAACAATAGTGCCCCTATTCTGCCCCCCATCCCCACATTACATAAACAAAAGATATGCCACTCCTTTGAATAAAAAAGATTTAGTACAAACAGCTGCTGCAAAGCCAAAGGAGCATGTGGGTCAGGCAACTACAGCACAATTACCTTCTTCAGATCTGAAATATAGCAAAACTTTCAAATCAAAGCACACTTTCCTTGAATGACCAACAAAAGGAGCAAATGCTGATGTGCATGTCAGAAAGTGTCTTGTTTACAGTGTTTTAGTGAATGGAAGCATTGTTTCCAGAGCTCTGAGGAAAGGTTTCAAGATGGAGATACACTGCTGGTGGGCAAGGAGCAATGCAGGGTAATTTTAAAAACATGTTTTTTTTTTCTTTTTCCTTTACAGGAAGCATGGCTGTCACTGCACAGCTGTGCTGCTGGCGTCATCACTCCCTCTGTCTCCTGTCTTGCTAATTAAAAGGTTGATCACAGAACAATGCTCTTCTCATTAATTTCAGTGTTCCGATTGGGCAGGATCCCCATTTGCTCCGCCTGATCTTTTCCATGTGGTTGAAGTTAATCTGACAGGAGTCCAAAGATGAATTACCTGCTGCCATATTGCCCATCATCTCCAATCAGGAGCTATCTGTGTAAACTGATTGTTCTAATTTGCTCTCATTATTTCTACAATATCAGGAGAAAATAACACACACAGCTCACTGTCAAAGCCAAGAAAATCAGTCATTAGTTAAATCTAGACACTGAATGGGTTTATTAGGGAACTAGAGCTTATTGACGTGTAGCTCTGGTTAAAGTAAAACAGCCTTTTATTTTCAAGGAGAAAGACCGTGTCTTCACTTGAAAGGATACATTTATTAGACTAATTTCTGATCTGAGTATAAACCTACAGACAAACTTGAAATCTGTTTATGTGGCCAAATTTCACTGAAGTATGAGAATCAGTACAAGAAACAGGCTAGGGGGATGGAGAGAAACTACACTTCTTCAGCTCAAAGTATTATATTAAGTACTATACAGCACAGCAATGGATGTAGGAAACATCAATAGTGGACAACATTGCCAGGGATAGCTCACAAGGTCAGACATTTTGTTCAGAATACCCATGAGTCTGCAGATTCTCGGAAGGTCAAAAGACTGTACAGCTTCATTAGATCAATAAGGCAGCAGGTCCAACTAGGAACCTCTGTAAAAATGGAACACTGCATTTGTTTGTTTGTTTGTTTATTGGATTTCTATACTACCTGGTTAAGAAAAAACACTACTGGTGCCTCAGAAATGGACATTCTTAGAGATCAAAGGAAACTACAGTCCTGCTGTAATCTGCTGTGCTGATATGTGACAAAAAAAATTTCTGTACGATATTCAATAGCTTCCACAACCAAATCATTAACTTAAGTATTGATAATGAAACTGAATGAGAATTCTTATAAACCAAGCATAACAATTTCAGTAGCAGTCCTATTCTCACCATGACAGACAAGAAGAATTCTAAATTCAGTTAGCTCTTTGCATAGACCTAGGCAGAACAATGTGGCACTGAGCTACGAAAAGGGGAGGGAGTTAAAATCTGGTGAGGAATATTTGAACTTAATACTTTCAGATTTATGCATAGCAACAAACAATGAAGGCAACAGCTGGCAGATACAAGAAAAATCTACTTCTGTCCCTTAGTCAGTTTTGAGTTGTTCAGAACAGAGTCTCAGTACTTTTTAATGCCTTTGGTAGAACACAGCAAGCTACCTTTACGTCCATTAATCTTTAATTCTAAGAAATACGAAAGGAACAGTATCCCACATTTTTGTTGTCTTTTACTATTTGCTTTTAAAGTCAAAGGGTGAGGGGTTTTGTTTGTTTGTTTGTTTTTTTGCGTTTTCTGAGTAAACCAAGACTGTGATTCTCTATACTGATGGGCAAGTGCCCCACTCAACAGTCTTCTCTTTGGAGAGGCTTTGCAAAACACTGTTCCTCAGAATTCCTACTTGGAAAACGATGCACCATACCACAGTCTGAGAAACATGCTGTTGGCACAAATTACAAGCCCCCAGCCGAATACTTCAGCCCCCACCATTCGGGCAGATTTATGTGGGCTCTTGCCGACGTTATTACAAGTCAGAGTTTATTGGGAAATTGTTACATTATGCGGAGTGTCTAACAAATTGCTTATGCTGCTATAATTGGATTACAACAGCCGCTTGCTCCCACCGGTAAGATTAGGCAAGTAGGACTCCTGCCGATCTCTGAGCGTTAGCAGTAATTTTATTTGCCTTGCCTCTCTCTTTCCTAACAACATGCCTCTCTCCCTGCCAGCTGTCTGCTGAAAAGGCACAGGCTTGTTCCTTGGCCCTAACAATGCAATTACAGCCCTGCAGATCGCACTGTTTGTGCATTAACTACAGAGCCAAAACGAGGCGAATTGATCGTTTGACTTTTGGAGTGGTCACGTGATCCCTGTGTGCGGGTGATCCGGCATGCATCAGCAGGCAATGCTGCAGTGCATGCCTGATGAGGAACTTGCTCCTCATTATTACCCTTCCTAGGGAAAAAAAATAGAAAAGCCTTTCTAAGCTGACCGAGACCAATGTAAATTCATTCGTAATTGAGTTTAAAAGGGCCAGTAAGGCTAGAAAGGGGTTGCATTCCCAAAATGCTTCACCCAGATAACTATGTCCTGGGTGCTCCTGCAGAATACTAGGCAGTTATCCAGAAAGGTCACTCTGATGTTTCAGCTTTCTTGCATTACAATCAGGAAGTGAATTTTAATCACCGGCTCTTCAAGTATGCCATTATTCTTCCCACTTCACAGATGGGAAAACAAAATCGAAAAATTAACAACTCACCTGCTGTTATTCAGTGATGCCACTGTTGAGTGGGTATTCAAACCCAACTCTTTAAGGTAACTAGCCAATGTCCTTTTCGCAAGACCAAAAGTGTATATAGTACTGCTGAAATATGCAGTTTTAAAACATACACTTGGTCATTACATTTGCTTCCAAGTTTATGTTGTAAAACAGAAATGTGTTTGATTACAAGATATCTGACTATTGCATCTTGCCCTACACTGAAACAGGAAAAAGTATATCATTATTACCTTAAAAACAGGGAGCATATTTGTGAGGCAATAAGGTAGAAGGTAAGAATATTAAATCCCCAGGATTTCTGGCTTCTACATGCAATTCTAGAGGTTTGAAATGCTTAGCATGCTTAGCTTCAATTAATTCAAGGCAAACATTAACTGTCAAGAGTGGCTCTTTATCTGTAGAGTATTTAAAAGATCCTTGGTTGAAAACTAGCTGATGTAAGCTGCAATGTATTGTGAAGCTATCAGACACTGCTGGGGAAAAAAGACATATCCTTTTTAAATTAATGATGGGCCCAATATATAAAGTAGTTTTGAAGAGGGAAAGATGCTAAAATAAAGGCAAATGATATATGGTGTGTGCACATCAGTGACTAAACATGTCTGTTAACACGTAGTTTAACACTCAAAAGAAACTCTGAACAGCTGAAATACCTTGTAAATAGCTCAGACCCAGAGGAAGTGCAAACGTCTGCATTGTGAATTGTAGATCTTAATTACAGACAATGGCTGGTACAGCAAGTACTATGGAAAAAAACAGTGAAACAGTTGCACTGTTCATGGCTGGCAATAACTCTTTAGGAAAATATTTACTATCAATCAGTTATGAGAAAAGGGACTCCGTGCTCATAAAACAGCACGTTGCTTCTCATACCAGCATCATTTTGATTCAGCATAATCTGAATTTAAACGGCTTGTTTCCTGCGGATATAATTTTGGAAATAAATAAAACAACTCTACTATCAAAATCTGGGGAATGTGGGAAGGGTGAAGGGAGGGAAGAACTTGCACATTCTTGTTTCAATCCCTTCACAAATAACTTTGACAAGTGGTGGGGTGGGGAGAAGAGAGAAAAGAGAGAAAAGTATAATATATTCCAAAATAAAGCAGCATAATCTCATGATCAAATTTGGGCTATGGTAAAAAAGACTGAAAGGCTACTGCTCTGAGGATTTTAATTATATGTTATGTAGACAGAATACTATGAATATTAAGGAAACCTCATACTACTACTATGTTCTTAATGTCTTTTACTTCCATTTAACAACTGTGTACTCTCATTCAAAGATACACATTACTTACCTCAACTCCTATTCAGGAGTAGGGCTGTGCAGAGGAGATTGCATTCTAATTCCCCCAACAGAAAAAAAATCTGAGCAAAGTGTCTCATCCCCGAGAGAGAAATGCAACAATCCCTGTGATGTAGTATTTAACGGTTTATTCGACCTCATTAAAAAGAAAACACGAACATGGGCAATTCATAAACTCAGGTACTCTCACAGAAAAGGGAACTAGAAATAATACTGGATGTGAAAAGGTTAGTGTATAAATGGTTCTTCACAGAAGAGTTGCCTGCTTTTAGCAAGATCCCCCACAAGGTCAGTAGTAGTCAAGATATACCATATTTTTTGCTCCATAAGACGCACTCCCCCCCAAATGTGGGGGGGGGGAGTCTGTGCGTCTTATGGAGCGAAGGTGGTGATTTCGCCCCCGCTGGCCCCGTGGGGGAGAGTGTCGCAAGGGTCCGAGTGAGCCTTCCCGGACCCTTGTGCTGCTCCCCCCCACCCCCACGGGGCCAGCGCGGGCGAAATCGCCAGCTTCTAGGACCTTTTCTGAGCCTTTCAAGCCTCAGAAAACGTCCTAGAAGCTGGCGATTTTGCCCGCACTGGCCCCGTGGGGGGTGGGGGAGCAGCGCAAGGGTCTGAGTGAGCATTCCAGAACCCTTGCACCGCTCCCCCCACCCCCATGGGGCCAGCGCGGGCAAAATCACCAGCTTCTGGGACTCCTTTGAGGCTTGGGAAGCCTCAGAAGAGTCCCAGAAGGTAGCGATTTCGCCCCCTCTGACCCCCGGGGGGGCAGGGTGAGTCTCTAAAGGGTCCTGGAACACACCCTGCCCCCCAGGGTCAGAGGGGGTGAAATTGCCACCTTCTGGGATTCTTCTGAAGCTTCCCAAGCTTCAAAAGAGTCTCAGAAGGTAGCGATTTCACCCCCTCTGACCCCCCGGGGGGCAGGGTGAGTCTCTAAAGGGTCCTGGAACACACCCTAGGACCCTTTAGAGACTCACCCTGCCCCCCCGGGGGTCAGAGGAGGCAAAATCTCCACCTTGTTGTACTCTTTTGAGGCTTGGGAAGCTTCAGAAGAGTCCCAGAAGGTGGCGATTTTGCCCCCTCTGGCCTCCGGGGGGGGGCTGGGTGAGCCTCCAAAGGGTCCAGGGTATGTTCCATAAGACGGACCTCTCCATAAGGCTCACCAATTTTTAGGAGAAGAAAACAGATTATTATTTTTTTTTCTGTTTTCTTCTCCTAAAAATTTGGTGCGTCTTATGGAGAGGTGCGTCTTATGGAGCGAAAAATATGGGACCTCAGGTGTACTTTTTGACCCCAAGATCACTAATACAGTTCAAACTGTTTGGTACTCTTTTTTCCACCTTCTGTTCCTTCCCTCATCAGGCCAACTATCTTCTTATAACAGAGCTTGCAGTGATCTTTACGTGCAATTAGTGGTGTGAAATTGCCTAATAGTGTTCAAAGACCTTTGGACTGGGGAAACAAATCCAATGATTGGCATTAGAAAGTGACAGAGAAGACATCCCTACCATTTCTTAAAAGAGATAGTTCAAAATTATTTGAAAGTAAACAGCTCTTTCCAAATCTCAGAATGGGATGATGGAACAGATAAGCAAGAAGTGATGCTACCCCCAAAGCAATTTAAAGGGGAAGAAAGCCAAAACATGTTTTATTTATTTCAAGATTCTATGCGTTCATGGAACTTTCCATCCCCTTCTATGTGTTCTGTACCTTCAAAGGTGAGAGGGGGACAAGGCACTAACTGGATTTTATTTTAGCTTTGCATCATTCTAAGTGGACATTTAAGCCCACAATCACCAACACACAGCTTGGAAAGCCAAATTTACGAATGGTAGAACAGCTGCTTGCTTGGATGGCTTTCAATAATCCTCATTAAAGTAACACCTTGTTTGTCCTTGAGCTTCAGTAAGAGTTGTGAGGATGCCTTATCTAAGCAAGTTTTGCCAGTCCCCTGAGAGGCCACCCATCTGCAGCACTAGAACAGGAATGAAAACTTCAACAAGCCTTTCTGTGGCACTCAGTGAAGACTGTGAATGATGGTTAAATAGTAAGATTATTAAAATGAGTTAAATCAAGCAAGTCTGAAAAACGACAGACAAGACTACAGTCTAAAATGCACACATATCCCTCATCTGTCTCAGAATCCAAGCAAACAGAAGACTGGTTCTGACTCCTGGTCCATCTATTTCTTGTGTCAGGGGCCAAAACCTGCCATGCCAAAAGATTTCTGCTGTTGAAATATTATCTCAAATGCTGAAATGTTTTGAGCCAGTGAATCTGTCTCTCATGCATGCGCACACACACACACACAGACACACACACAAAATATATATACCCAAGAATAAACACCCTGGTGCTTGTATGGAACATGTCTTTGGCTTAGACCAGGATTCATTACCTAATTTTTTTGTCTTTGGCTTTCTTCTCATAGATGTTTGTCAAGATCCCAGGGGAAATTAACAGAGTTCTAATTTTTGTGGGCAGTCATTTTGAGGGCACACCTTTAATTAAAGGTGCTAGAAACTACTTTTAGTATTATCTTATTATCTCCCTCACAGTTTCCTGGAAGCTACATGTAAGTTCTGGTCAAACCAACACACTCTAAACAGAGCAACAAAAAAATTCCCAAGACCTTATTGATAGGGGAGCTGCATATTGGGAAAATGCTGCCAAGCCACTTAATAATCTCAGAGTAAGAAATGCAAGTCAAAAACTCAAAGGGATTTTCCAAAATGAGTCTATAAGCTAGCAACTAAAGAGAGAAAAACCTCATTTGCATAGAAACAAAGTAGATGTAAGTACTGTAATAAAGAGAGCTGTTAGACAATGGCTGCACTCTGGATACACAACCAAACTGTATCCACACTGTAGAAACTATGCAGTGATGTTTCCTGCTTTCCATGTGATGACACGTATCCAGATTTTCGTGACCATCACAGAAAAGACATGTACAGGCCCATGCTGCTTCAATATATACGCCCTAAGTACAGACAACATGTAACTGTTGGGGGGAATTTGGAGGTAAGTCCACCCCAGTTGGTCCATGATGCACAGAGTCTGATCCATACTGCCACATCATGAGTTCCACTGGATTCAAGAACATAGAGAACTGGGACTGCTGAGGCATAGCCTAGCTGATACTACACAACCCCTACGGCAACAGACTCGCCGTTCTGGCTTTACATAGCATTAAATTGCCCAGCTGCAGCCTAAGCTGCAATGCATCCACTCTACTTGCTGAAGTTCCTGTCATACCGAATTGTAAACTGGCAAAAATACATGAGGTGATCATGCTTGTACAGGAGCTCTGACTACAAACAGCTTGGGCCTTCAGCACATTATGCTCCTATGATAAAATTCATGCTAAAACATTTATCCTGCTTTACTGAGATTTTATCTGACTGTGACTGGACAGGTTTCCTGCAGACAAATCAACAATTAGCAACTGCCCAGGCGCTCATACTCTGGCACCCACCCTAAACGGAAGATTATACATGGCATTCTGCAAACAGATACATTTGTGGCAACACATTCTGTTAAAGGGGCTTTTTTTGCTGTTGTTGTTAACTAAAAGATGAGAGAAAATGTGTACAACAAGGGTATTTGGATACGGTGCCTCCATAGATTCAGCATCCACAATCTGGAAAACAGAAACTACATGAAGGACCAATGTGAAGGGAATGCCAATTTTCCTACCAACCATTTTGTTGGGGGTGGGAAAAGGAGGAGGTGGGGAAATGCAGCAAAAGTGCCAGCTGGTTTTACTAACAGATGGCTACATCCACTGATCTGTCCTGCAGGGTTATCCTGAACTTCCTTCCAATGGAAACATGAAGCTTAAGCAAGGCTAAACATGCCCTTTTTATACAGGCAGCATCATGACTGGAATGTTTTCCAGTCATTCAAAATCCCTCAGACACAGTTCTTGTTTTATAGGAGTTATATTTAGTTGCAGAGAAAGCTAAGACGGGATGCACGTTTCCCCAAGAATGCTTCTTTTGATGTAGCAATATAACATGGAACATTCCCGATTTGCAATCCCTTGGCAAGTGTTTTGTTTCAAAATTAGAGGCATCTTTAGCACTGTTTACCCATCCCACTGACAAAAATCTTCATACCACAATGAGTCTGCATTCTTACTGTGCAACTGGCTAGCAGAGGAGGTATAAGCATATCGCATGTTCACATTTTACCATAATTCTGTGTTTGAAGAGGCAGGAGCTAAAATGCACTTTGCCTTCAGAAGAGAAAGAAGGTTTTAATAGCCACTCCAGGCCCTCCCTCTGCTGAAATTAATGAGTTCCATAGAATAAATAATCAATGGCTGGACAAGCAAAAGCCAAATGCTGCATTTTCATATTAATATGACTACCGTTAAGCAAACTCAACGGGCATCTATATTTTGTTTTAAAAAGCTCAGAAATTGTATTTCTTTAAAAATTGGACTTTTAACTTATTAAGCTCTTTATCATTACAGTTTAAAAAATTAATGAGCATTATAAAAGAGCAGGCTTCTCAGGATTAACACAACAAACATGTTCATCAAATACTAGAAACAATAGTCAAGGCCCCATAGGCCCCTAAAGGTTTGATTACATTTATTCTAAAACATTCAGAAAGGACAATTTTAAAATATAAGAATATTTCACTCTACAAGATAGATCTTACAATTTACTTAGACCATGGGTGATAGCTATAGATACTTACTTTGGCCACAGAATTTTCAGTCTTCATATTGGTGTTCCCTAAACATACTGCTTCTTGGTTTAAACAGAGCCTGGCACAGCTGTTATAGGTCTGTGAAGAAAAGGAATAAGTGATTTTGGATACAGATTTATTTTGCTTTAAGATATTCCACATTCACTGCATTCTTACACGGTTACATGACAAGCAGAAAATGAAAGCCTGCATCATATAAGCTATCTAAATATATGGAACACGATGGCTCCTCCTTAAAGGGACTTCTGTTTTTTTAATGTAAGGGCCTCACACTTTAAACATCATAAAAATAAATATTTGCATCTCTAAATTCTCAATTTTAAAAGAGAAACAAGAGGAGCAACACCGAAAATAGCTAATTACTCTGTGTAATAGCTAATTACTCTTGAAGTTATGATAAATTGGATATGGAAGGTAGGTTAAAAGAGAAATGACCAGGACAGGGGCAAAATAGTCTGAAGGCAAAATCTTGGGTGGAAAGAAGAATTTGAGAACAAAAATTAGGTAATAATGTACTTTGGACAACTTCCACTCATCCAAAGGCCTCCAGTGATGATTTTAAAACCCAGACAAGCTCATAAAAGGAAACGTGGTCTTTCAGATAGCTTGGACCTAAGTAATTAAGAGCTTTATAGGGCAAAACCAGAACTCTGAATTGTGCTGGAAACCAACAACCAGTGGAGCTCTTGTAACAGGGGAGTTATAGTTAACAATCTGGATTCAGCATTTTGAATCCCCTGAACTTTCCAGACACTTTCTAAAGGTAGCCCCAGTTATACTGTTTTATAATAATCCAAACTTACATATTTATTTTATTTACGTTATTGAACTTCTACCACGCCCATCTAGACCAAAGGTCTACTCTACATGCACAACAGAGACATAGATTTCCATCTTGTAATTGTACTTTGTTGACTGAATTTCTCTAAGGTTATAGAGATGAAGACAAAATACAAGAGCATGTTCCTATAGTCTTTGTGATCAAGTTAGGAACTGTTCAGTTGTTTGGTAATACAGCACAAGGCACTCAGTGCTGAAGATTAGATTTCTTAATAAATCTACATCTGCTCCAAAGTGAAAACTGAGTTTCTGTTGGAGGTATTTAAGGAAGATATATCTTTTCAGAAGCTGGATGGATAGCTCAGTAGACATCTGGCTATGGAGTCAGAGGTTGGAAGTTTGATTCCCCACTATGTATCCCAGAAGAGTCAGCCTATGTGGCCTTGGGCAAGCTGCACAGTCCCAGGATGTCCACAGAAGAAGGAATGATCAACCACTTCTGAGTACTCTCTACCTAGGAAAGCCTGAAAAATATTGCCATAAGCCAGAATTGACTTGGAGGCACACAATTATTATTATACCCCTTTGGAATTATAATATATTATTTAAAAAGCAAATATTTAAGCAAAACTGCAGCATCACTCCTCTACCCAAGCTTTTTGGACAGAGGTTTAAACCTGAAACCCAGTCTATTCTTTATTTCATTTGCACAGAAGCATGAGCATTTTCATTGAGCATCTCATGTGCTATCCACTCAATCTCAGTGCACAATATCCTTCTGAGGTCGGTAAAATGAGTACCCAGCTTGCTGGGGGGGCAATGTGTAGCCGGTATAGATTGTAGCGCTATGGGGCGGTATATAAGTCCAATAAATAAATAAATAAATAAATAAATAAATAAATAAATAAATAAATAAATAAATAAATATAGTGAGGGAAGCAAGAATATAGCTCTCTCTATTCGCGAAGGCTTTCACGGCTGGGATCTATTGGTTGTTCTGGGTTTTTGGGGCTCTTTGGCCGTGTTCTGAAGGTTGTTCTTCCCGACGTTTCATCAGTCTCTGTGGCTGGCATCTTCAGAGGACAGCAAGGTTGCTGTCCTCTGAAGATGCCGGCCACAGAGACTGGCGAAACGTCGGGAAGAACAACCTTCAGAACACGGCCAAAGAGCCCCAAAAACCCAGAACAACCAATATAGCTCTCTGTTTTCCAGAAGATTTATTTCCCCCCTAATTATCTAAACTACTATTATTTGCTAAATTAATCTAGTTTTTGCACTTTGAAAAGATGTCAAGATTTAAAGAAAACTAAATTAAAAAATTAACACATATCTAAATAAAGGCAGAATAGTGGGAAAATAATAAAATTCAACCGTGACAGAAAACAAAAGCCTCATTTTCTGAAACATGCACAGCTCATGGAAGGATATCCTATGATAGGCTTAAGTTCTTCCTATTTCATTCTGGACAGTAAAAAGCACAGCCGCACAAACCATCTGTTGTAGCTGCTGGTTTAACTATCCTTGAGGAGTTTGAACAATTGCTTTCTTGATTTAGGGCGGCACTGCTACTACAATGATAAAGTTTGAGAAACTGACGGTTTGTGACATGGACAATGTTGAGTTTTCAGATGGGTCAGTCACGTAAGTATAAAGTCTCATTCCATCAAGCTCAATTTGTTCCATAAAAGTATTGAAAGTACAGGGAGATACAGGAGATTTTGCACATCTATATAAACCTGTGTAGAGACTGATATTTGCAATTCTGATTTCTGGGCATTCATATATTATCTTCTTACTTTCAAGGAAGAAAATTTGAAGATGGTTTTAAAATGAAGATAAATTGTGTATCAATAGAATTTACACAGACCTACTTGAATATTCATAGCCAGTTGGATTACTTGCCTATCTAAAACAATCCTGCCTACTGATTGGGAATGGCTTTCCAGGACTTTGGGCAAAAATCCTTGTCATCTTCAGCTCACTACTCTTGTAACTAGAGTATACCAGGGATTTGACCTGGGACATTCTATCTTCAAAACCTGTCAATCATTTATAAAAGAATTCTTCCCTTAAACAGACCCTTCTGAAAAGTGAAAAACAGAGTTATAAATATTTGAGTTAATCAAACTTCACAACTTTTGAAAAATTAATTCTGCATATGGTCAACAAAGTGTTCTGATGAAGAAACCAGGCATTTTTCTCTTCAATTACACCAACACTTACTGTGATATGCAACACCTAAGAGATAATCCCATCATCATGAATGATGTGGGGAGAGTGCTTCTCCTAAGGTAGCACCCTAGCTCCTAGGCACGGAATTTAAAAATTAAAATACTTTGTTTAAAAATACTGTCCTTTCAAATTAGGAATAACTTTTAATTGATTAAAAGGTATTAATTAACAATGAGCTAAACAGTACAGTACTAAGTAACAAGCTCCTAATATTCTAACTTGTCATTTCTTCTTTGAGGGTTCACAGAGGTTGGACACACTTCTAATTGTCCATGTTCAAATTTCATGTTTTAACTATTAAACATTTCTAATTCAGTCCTAACTCAGAAACGTGAAGTGTCCAAGCATCAACTCTCCAGTCACCAAAAGATTATTCTTTAAGGCCATGGGTAGCACTGTTTGAAATGGCAACTTGATTCTGTGCCAGAGGCAAAGAGCTTTGTGTTGGAGTGTTTTAATACAGTTTTATACTGCATATAAAGAATGCAAGCATAAACCAGTTTGTTGAAAACTACCCTTTTGGTGAAAGCAGGCTATAATTCTGAACAAGTTTTCAATTTCACACTGCTGCTAGGGTAAAGCATTTTAAAGAGTTTAATTTTTACAGTGGCTTCAATGACACAGGATTATCTAACAAAGTAATGGCTAATCAATAGATGGTTTAGTTGTCAGGTGAAACATATAACACACTAAAAGGGATTGATTGCTAGGCTCCTCCTTATTTACTGGAAGGTATATATTTAAAATGACACAAACTTGTTACCAAGCTGCATTCCTTTAACCTTGCAAAAGCTATTTGAGATGAGTGTTAAGCAGCCTATAGCAAAACACACACTAATAGAAAAGCATAATACAGTCACTTCAAATCCTGTCAACAGAAGGAATGCAATGCGAAGAACAGAAAGTACAAAGGTGATTCCATCTCTAGACAAGGATAAAACTACTATCTGCATATTAGGAAAAAAAGAACAAACTGCTCTACCACTCAAATTTATGCAGCTTGAAAACTCAGAATGAATTTTCTTTGCCTATAGTTAAGCTATATACGGATTGCAAACAAAATTATAATTACACAAACGGAGACAGAGGTATAGAATGATGTAATAAACAAAAGGAGGAAGAGACCAAAAGAATTAGAAAATGATGAAATGCATCTTTCTTTTTGTATGGCTGCAGTAAATATTATTAGCATAGTTGGCCAACATTTTTCCTGCACCTGGAAGGGCTAGAAACTTTTTCTTCCCTTTATAAACTAGCAAAATATGCTTTAGAAGCAAGATATTGCATCACGGTCCAGGTTTCATCCTGCCTCTTTTTGATGTACAAGCATCTTAAGGCCTTGAACACAACATATGTAGGGGCATCTCAGAAAATATGAAGCATAAACACATGCTCTCACTGAACCAGTAGGGTGAAGATTAGCTGTAGTTCTCTGCAACAAGCAAGGCCAGGTTGGTCTTGCTGCATAATGTGTCAAATGGCTCTTACATTAGAAATCTACAGTATCAGTGTCAATTAAACCTAATTGTAAGATAATAATCTAGTTTGAATCTCTAAGGGTCTTTAAGCTCTTCATCCAAAGTAACAGCTACTTTTGCTATTATATGGGTGATGCAGAAAGCTGATTATATGTGTATTCATCCAAGAGATCTCCAACTCTGCAGCAGATACCACAAGCTAAGTGCTCAATAAGTTGTGTACTCTTAATAATTATGTTTTATCAGAAAAATGTTGTAATAAGAAAACAATATCCAAAAGAATTGTCTCCAAGTCATTTTCAGAGAGAAGATTATTAAACTCTTTTTCTCACTGTTCAAATAAAGGCTTCTGTAAAAAGCACTAATTGCCAAATGCTGAGAAAATTGCTATTGACTTTAAAAAATTACTTCTGCAGATTCAAAAATATCACTTTCAACTTACTTCTGGGGCCTGGAGAAAGAGCCATTAATTACCCTTAAACTTTTTCACACAAGTGATTTTTAAAAAAGACTAGTCATTTCCAGCGAGCTGCTTCTTTTGAATGTATTAAATGACTGCAAATTTGAAAGATTTTTTTAATAAATAGGCAATTTAAAAAAGAAGATGGGTATTAAGTCAAGCTGGAAAGCATTGCCCAGAATCTATAATGATTAGTATTTCAAAATTCAAAAAATATACAATTTCCATAGCTCAGAATGCTTGTGGGGAAGGAAAAAGATCTCTGCAGGAACTCAGTACGACAAAATATAGACTAACTAAGCCAAAGCCAAGAACATTTACAGAAATGTCCCCAAAGCCCAGTTTGTCATATTGCAATTACACCTTGCCTACTGTGGAGCTAGGATTCCTGATTTTGCCACTAGAGGGAAGAATTGTCTCAACACATGACACTGGTAGATGGGGAATGGGTTTTCCTGAGCAATTTCCATAACAATGTTCCCTTGGCTATATGTACCTTCTAATTACTCAGTACAATTAAAATGACTAATCTAAAAAACAAGGGTAGGGGAATACTCAGCCCATTTCCAAGACTTCATTATCTTAACCATTCTGTTTGTCCTTCCTTATCAATCAAATGGATGGGGGAAAGGACAATGTCATTTCCCACCCCATTCTTTCCCTATCACACCCCTAGAAGTTATGGGGGAAGCAATATTGACAAAAGTAAGGAGAACTGGATTGCTTGTAAAACAAAATCTTTAACAGTTTAAAACACACACAAACAAACAACTCTGAACAAAAAAGAAATGCCATGGTATTTAGCCATCTGGAAGCAGCTTGAAAATAAATTGTCCTCTAAAGAGCAGAAATACAGTATGTTTTTTCTCAGTTCACTGGCTTATGAATCCAGCTTTCCTTACATTCTACTTTCCTTTCAAAGTAGATAGCCTAATGTTGTCTTGTTCAGCTGCAGCAATTTTTACTGCTCTGCCTTGTAATTCAAACAGCACCCTCAGCTACTAGGCCTGAATGTAACTTCCCCTAAAGATGTATTTCAAATACCTATGTAAATTCTTCTGGATTTTCTTCCTCCCAATGACAGCTTGCCTTGTGTATGTCACTCTTCAGAGGTTTAAATCCTTCATTTTACAAGGCAAGTCATTAAAAGAGAAGATGGCAGCCAAGGCAGTCATTTTTCTTCCCATTGACAATTAGTGACATTTTTCCAGCAGCGGCACAAGGTGTTGAAAATCTGGCAGCTGTTACCTCCTGGGATGGAGCTCCTTTTTTTATCCTCCTCTTGACAGTTTAACTCAATGGGTCAGCACCTTTAAAGACTGCAAAGTATCACTGAGGTGGATGGCCAGAGTTGAATTACGGCACCCTCCCTAATCAATGTTAAACCCTCACTGCAGGTGAAACTCTTCATCTATAGCGGTGCATGGGGGAGGAAAATGTAATGCCCTAAGCCAGATGGGTTTCATTTCGTGGTTTTGTTTTTGCTGCTTCTTTTTTAAAAGAAAGGAACAAGCTAACAAGGGGACAGCTACTTTGTTAGCTTCTTGGCCTCTCTCATGGCTCTGAAGCCCTGGGGTTCCAGCCACACAAGAGAAAAGAATTCAGCATACACGTAAACATGAAAGAAATATAACTAGGGAGATGGCAACATGCTGTTTTCAAAGAGTTGAGAGTCCTGTTCAAAGCTTTATTTATCACTACCCACATTCACTGGGCTATAAGTGGACACAAAGACAAAAGGTGAGGAGAACAGATAACTCTTGCAATGTACTCCCTTACAGAGGAATGTAGAAATGCAGCACTTCTGACAGACCTGATTAGCATTACAGCAGGGGCAGGGGTAGAAGGAAACCAGCGGGTTTTATGCTGCAAGAAAACATCTCTGCTGAGCAGTCTTGAATTTCTGTTCAATTAATATATAGGATAATACCTTGGCTACAAAGGAAATAGAGAAGGACTTTAACTGTTAACAGAAAAAAAGCACAACAAAATTCTAAGCATATGTGCTGTTTTTCCTAAAAAAGTATTAAGTATGGATAAATTTACAGATTCTACAAATCTTCTCTTGCATGCCAATACAACACACTCCTGATTTTTACAGTAACTGTGAGTTGATGTTATCTTTTATCTTGCCTCTTGCTTGTTAATGATCTGGCAATACTTACAACAATGCGTTCTATAATAAGGACTTTGAAATTTGCACACAGCTCCACAAACTGTCAGGCTTGGTCACTCCTCCAAGACTTCTTAGCACTGCAGTCATAGAAATCTATGCCTAACTACTGAAGTAAGAGTTCATGAAAATGTTATGGTGGTGAAGAGGAAAAGGAGGAACAAGCTAACAAGGGTACAACTTCTTTGTTAAGTTTTTTTGAGAATAAGGAATTTTGATGATGGGGAGACTGATGGCTGCCCACTTCAATGCCATCTGGAATCTCTGTACCTCAGAACAAAAAAGTGCAATGTGCATCGTCCCCATCTTGCTGTTGTCAGCACTTCCCCACACAGCACCTTTTGACATGATTTCCTCTTCAAAGGGATTCCCCCTCCCCAACCCACAATGCAAATACTGACAGCAAAAAGGCACTTCATTATTGTGCCATTTAAGCATAAACTTTCTTTAAACAACCTACATTGTGCCAATCTTTTTAAAAAGACAGTAGGGTAATCAAGTTCAGGGCAGCCCTGGACAGCTGCCCTGTGACCTATGCCTGCTGACCCTTGCTATTCATCACTTTCCTTTGGAGAAGGAGGGCAAGCTCCTGGGGAGTGACTGCCACAATAGTCAGACACAAGCCAACAATAATATGGCTCCTGCAAAGAGAAGGGGAAACCCAGATGGCACTGCAATAAATTTACAAATCTGCATTCATGGCTCTGTTTAATACACCCAAAAGCCAAAAGGCTCAAAGATCCCTGGAGAGCTTCCCCCTCATTGGTTTCTGAGGCCTGTCTGTGGGATCTCTCTCTCTCTCTCTCTCTCTCTCTCTGCTACTAAGTCCTAGCTCCTCAGAAATGGAGATGAATCTCTTAAAATAACAAATGCCGACTTAATCAATCTACCATTCAGATTCAAAGCTAAATGATGGCTACTGAAATCTAATTAGAGGCTTTGGCAAGAAAGCTGTACTGGAAATGGAAACACACAGGTTAAAAAAGCAATGAAGCACAAACAGGATGCAAACTGGGAATCTGATTCAATAATTCACAGATTTACTTTTAAAATGAATCAGATTAGTCCCATGTGTGACCTTCCAGTCCATCTGTATTCACTGGCCTTAATGGGCATTCTTCTCACACCAGCTTCAACTTGAAGTATGAGGCAGATAAATTTAGTTTAATTTTCAAATGATCAAGCTATCCATTTTCCAAATGGACCATCTGGATCAGCCTATTAAAATTAATTTATAACTTAGCAGTGAGAAAATTCGTTGTTAGCTTAAATATTGTTGCCAAAAATTTTGTCACCTCATGATGATTTTCCCAGACTTCATACATTCGTGCATATATCTCCATGCACCTCCTTCATTTTATTTTTATTTCAAATTCGCCCTCCTCCCTGCATAAGAGCTGCCAATAAGACCTACCTATAGTTCTATAAAACACTTATGTTTTTAAACAATTCTCACTACTCATTTCTTTCAACAAATAGTAGTGGAAAATGGCCAAAATAAAGGCCAAATTGGGAAACTTGTTTATTGTGTACTGAATGGTAATCAAGGCCGTACACCTGTCATACATTCACAATTTAGGGAGGTATGAATTGTAGCCATTATTGGCCCACATACTTGCAGTGGAAGATACTGGTGCTGGCCTTCATTAATAACTACAGTGGTGCTTCGCTTAACGTGCGCTTCGTTTAACGACGAATTCGTTTAGCGATGGCTTTTTCGGAGCGATCTTGCGCTCTGTTTAACGATGTTCCCTATGGGCGATTTTCGGATAGCGATGTTTGGGACCATGCTTCACATAGCATGACAGTTTGAGTCCCCCTGTTTCGCTTAACGATCGTTTTGACAGCCTCGTGTTGGCTGTTTTTTATACGGTTAAAATGCTTAAAAATGTTTAGAATTCTTGAAATCATAAGTGCACTTAATAAACCCTGTGTTAAACTAATTCGACTTTGTTCCGACTCTTTTTAAATTTGTTGTAATTTCCACCACCACCCCGAGATGCACTGAATAGGTTTTCAATGCATTTCTATGGGAAACCGTGTTTCGCTTAGCAATGTTTTCCCATAGCGATGAATTTTTTGGAACCAATTAAAATCGTTAAGCGAGGCACCACTGTACAGCGATATATTTTTCTCAAATGATGTTTCTGCTTTAGAAATGCACTGCTGAACTAACTTAAGTACAGTGGTGCCTCACTTAGCGATATTAATTAGTTCCGAAAAAATTGCTGCTAAGAGATTTCATTGCTAAGCAAAACGCGGTTCCCCAATCGAAATGCACTGAAACCTATTCAATGCATCTCAATGGGGGGAAAAATACAACAACAAATTAAAAAAGAGTCAGAACAAAGTCAAATTTGGTTAACAAAGGTTTTATTAAGTGCACTTTATGATTTCAAACATTTTAAACAGTAAAGTTTAACTTTATAAATAACAGAAAAACATTTTAAAAACAGCAAACATGAGGCTGTTTAAACCATCGTTAAGTGAAACAGGGGATCCAAAATTAAATCGCTATGCGAAGCATGGTTCCAACCATCGCTAAGCAAAAATTGGCCATAGGGACCATCGCTAAACGGAGCACAAAAATGCTCCGAAAAAGTCGTCGCTAAGGGATTTCATCGCTAAACGGAGCGCCCGTTAAGCGAGGTACCACTGTATAAGCAGTTATTAAATGCTATTCGCCATTTGTACAGGACTGGCAGGATTTTGTGGATCACCATGAAAACTGACTTTGATTAGCAGGAAAATATGATAAAGCCTCATTTGCACAATGCTCAAATCTCAGTACAGTGGTGCCTCCCCTACAAAAGGCAACAGAAAGATGGGACCTATTCAACAAATGGACTAAATCAACAGGCAACGTGTAAATAGCATATACTGAAATGTGTGCTTAATCTAAAAGGCAGAAAAGAGAAAACAGAACAATTTAAAACTATGATATGGCATTAAGTTTAGAATGGTTGTTAGCATGTTATGGTCTCTCCTCTTCCCCATAAATTCCTAAGTCCCCTTTTCCTTTTTGTCACCCCTTATGTTAAAAAATAAAATTATTAAAAAAAAAATCTCAGTACAGTGGTGCCTCACATAGCGATGATAATCGGTGCAGCAAAAATCGCTGCAATGCGATTTCGTCACTATGGGATATTAAAAAGACCATAGGAATGCATTGAAACCCGTTCAATGCGTTCCTATGGGCTTCAGACTCACCTTTAAGCGAAAATCCTCCATACGGCAGCATTTTCGCTGCCCGGTAAGCGAGGAATCCGTCCCAGAAAACAGTGGGTGGCCATTTTTTTATCCCACGGCCATTTTGGAACCGCCAATCAGCTGTTAAAAAATCATCGCTTTGTGATGATCGGTAAGCAAAACAGGGTACCGATCATCGCAAAGTGATTTTTCTCCATAGGGAACATCACAAAGTGATCGCAAAAAGTTAATCGCTATGCGATTTCATCGTTAAACGGGCCACCCATTAATCGAGGCACCACTGTATCCACAAAAGTTGTAGAACAGCCTTTACCAAACCAGTGGCCCCTCCAAATGTGTTGGACCACAATTCTGATCATCCTCAGCCAGAAAGGTCAGTGTGCAGCTGAGGAATTAGTGTAATATAAATGGAGGGCACAGAGTTGGGAAAAGCCACTGCACAAGCTGTCAGCATGTGAAAAAATAAGCCGGTAAGGACTTCTAGGAGTTCTAGGGTCAATTTACTAATTCAGAAGATAATAGAAAGTATAATTATTTCAAGATCCATAAAGATTGTCTTTTAATACAGATTTTAAATAGAAATGGGATGCCCTCTCCTTT